>NC_072001.2:81862918-82165948 GCF_028885655.2 Pongo abelii | reverse complement strand
ACCCAGTGCCTCCTCTGCAGAGCAGCAGTAGTGCCGGCCAGTCCAGGTGAGGAGCTGCCTGCTAAGGGTTGCTGGGGTTTGGGGAATGCTTGGCTGGCAAGCCAATCTCAGGCTGCCCACAGTTCTGGTACTCCATTTGCTGGAGCACATATCCACAGAGGCATGCTTCTTGGCCTCAGTTTCCCCAGCTTCATAGATGTGCTTCCTCTTCTGATCTGGAGCAGCCTGGGTCAGTGGAGCAGGCCCAGTAGGGCAAGCTGGGCTGGGTCTTGGCCAGCCTCCCCAGGCTGGGGTTTAGAGGGTGGGGTCAGCCTGTGTTGGGATGCACTAACCCCCCAGGGTGGGAGGAAGTGACATGGGGAGATAGGGGCTCAGCAGCCAGCTTTGTCAGGCCCAGGAGTTCCCCTCCCATGGACACAGTACTTTACCTTGTTTATATCCGCCATTTCATTTGCCCTTTGAGGTCCCCCTGTGAGGCAACTTATTCCTATTTTTAGTCAAGGAATCTCAAGATCAGAGAAGGAAAGTGACCAGGCAGAGCTACACAGCACAGGTCTGGGGCAGAGCCAGGAGGGGAATTCAGGCCCCTGGCCTCTGATCCCTGTGTGGTTCCCAGTGCCCCAGAGAGAGCTCGCTGAGGAGAGGCCCTGGAGACATGTGCCCTGGGCCTGTCCGCTGGCAGCTAACCCCACCCCATCTGGGCCTCCAGTGTACCCGGAGCTGGAGCCTCGACGGGAGCGTTGGGAGCAGCGGCAGCAGTGGCGGCGGCCACGGCTGAGGCGTCTACACCAGCGGTCCATCAGCAAAGAGAAGTGGGTGGAAACCCTGGTGGTAGCTGATGCCAAAATGGTGGAGTACCACGGACAGCCGCAGGTTGAGAGCTATGTGCTGACCATTATGAACATGGTGAGTCTGTGTGGGCCAGGAACGGGTGGCGGGGATGGTGTTGGGGGGGTGGTGCAAAGAGTGGGTGCAGGGCAGGAAGGCTGTCAGGCTGGACCCCAGAGCCAGGTCCAGGCCCCGAGTAGGGAGAAGGGTATCCAAGCTCCTGAGGCCAGGAAGGGGTGGGGGTCTTGGCAGCTAGTCACTATGAGAGAGCCTGGGCAGAGGGCTGCTGTGGGGACACCACAGGGTGTCATGACGCTAGGAGGGGGAGCGGGAGTGGGAGACTGAGGCAGCCACAACCCTGTGCTTGCCTGGGGGACTTGTAGACTAGTTGGTTCATTCATGCTTTCCTGCACAGATACTTCCTTCCTTTGTGTCAGGACCTGTGCTAGATGCTGGAAACACAGAAATGCCTGATCAGACCACACTCTGCCTGAGACTCTGCCTGAGACATCAGCACACATTACAGTTAGAAGAATCTGAGCAGTTCCGTGGTCACTAGCTGGTAGCCTTGGGCAAGTCACTTGCCCTGTCTGAGTCTCAGCCTGCTCATCTGTGAACTGGGCATGACAACAGTACCTTGTGGGGTGGGCAAACTGCTCTTGAGCCCACATGATGGATGAGATATCAGAGGCCTTGAGAGGGCGAGTGACTTGCCCAGGTCGCACAACCAGGCAGGGCAGAGCCAGATGGGAGCTCAGGTGTCCTAAGTCCCACCAGGGGCACTGTGGCTGATTGCAGCTGGTGATTCCTGGAGCCGACTACTGCAGAGCTGCCACTCCCTACTCCTGCCCTGTGGGTGCCGGTGGAGGCCTCAGGCTCCAAGCTGCTTCCTGCAGCCCCTGGGAGGAAAGATTTCTGCCCCTGGCCTTCTTAGCAGCCAGCTGGTGGGCAGGCCACCCTATAACCCTGTTTCTCTCCTGGGCTGGGTGGTTGGGGGCAAGGTAAGTGTGTGTGCTGCGAACAGGATGATATCTAAAGAGGCCCTGGGGCCAGGATCCTATGCTGCTGCTTCCCCCTGCCAGCCCCTCACCTCCTGCAACCCTAAAGGAAGTACCCGCTGAGATCATCCAGTGTCTGGCCCCCTAGTTTATCGCTGTGAAACCTGAGGCTCAGAGAGAGGAAGGGGCTACGTCCAGGGCTGTTATCTCTACCTGCTGGCCACCACGTCCCCACTACTTGAGTCCTCATCAGCGAGTGCAGCTCTGGGCCAGTTCTTCCCTCACTGGGACACCCTCATTGGCTCCCTGTTCCATATGGAATAAATGTCACAGCCTTCTGCCTGGCATTTGAGGCCTTGAAGGCCCAGATCAAGCCTCATCTGCCCAGGGAGGGGAGCCACTAACAGCCAGGGTTCAGCAGGGCTATTGCTGGACAGCAGGGCCCAGCCCCTGGGCTATAGGGGTGGAGCAAGGGGCAAGGGCAAGTTCTCAGGCCCTGAGGTTCCCTCCTTCTCATTCTCAGCACTTTGGGGGCTCAGCCTGAAAGACCCAGGAGGCTAACTGGAGCCACCGATGGTTAACTGGGTTCATTTCACCCCCACTTTTCTGAGTGTCCCCTATGCTCCAGATTCTGGGCAGAGTAAGATGCACCCGACTGGGTGGTGTTGTTCATGGCTATAATCCCAGCACTTTGAGAGGCTGAGGTGGGCAGATCACTTGAGGTCAGGAGTTGGAGACCAGCCTGGCCAACATGGTGAAACCCCATTTCTACCAAAATACAAAAAATAGTTGGGTGCGGTTGTGCACACCTGTAGTCCTAGCCACTTGGGAGGCTGAGGTGGGAGGATTGCTTGAGCCTGGGAGGCGAAGGTTGCAGTGAGCTGAGATCGTGCCACTGCACTCCCGCCTGGGTGACAGAGCGAGACTCCATCTCAAAAAAAACAAAAACAAAAAAAGACCCGCCCAACCCAACAGGTCCCCCATAACTTAACCTGGGTGACAGGATTCAGGTGTTTTTGCCCCAGGGCCTGGCCCCTTCCTGGCTGCCTTGCCCTGGCTCATAGGACCCACGCATTCACTTGGTGAGCCCCATCCTCGGGGAGAGGGTGGGACTGGTTCTCACACTCACCTGCTCTGACAATATCAAGCTTTTCTGAGCCGGTGAGCCCAGCATTGGTCAGGACAGGATGGGGGCACCTATGAGCCTGACAGTGCTGGACCCCCTAGGAGGCTGCAGGGATGGCAGGGACATGGGAATCCATATGGCCAGCCTCTGAGGAAGGCTGGACTGTGGAGCCATGGCCTGAGGCCCTGGTGGGTTAGGGCTGGAGCCTTGTGAATATCTGTCTACCTTTTGTCCAGTGTTCAACACCCACCACCTCATCTAAGCCTCACCCCCATTTTATTATTTATTTACTTATTTAGAGGTAGAGTTTCACTCTTTTCACCCAGGCTGGAGTGCAATGGCACGATCTCGGCTCACTGCAACCTCTGCCTCCTGGGTTCAAGTGATTCTCCTGCCTCAGTCTCCTGAGTAGCTGGGATTACAAGCGTGCCCCACCATGCCTTGCTAGTTTTTGTATTTTTAGTAGAGAGGGGATTTCACCATGTTGGCCAGGCTATTCTGCCCGCCTCGTCCTCCCAAAATGCTGGGATTACAGGCGTGAGCCACCACTCCCAGCCCTCATCCCCATTTTCAAGTTGAGGGAACAAAGATTCAGAGAGGTCAAGGGGCTCGCTCAAGGTCATGCAGCTAGTAAGTGGTATAGCTGGGACTGGAGCTCAGGTCTGTCCACCTCCAAAGCCCCATTCTGTCCCCTGTGCCCCTTAACCTGCCCTGTAGAGGGGCAGCTGGGAAGCCATGGTGGCCAGGGTAGGCCAGAAGGATGGGGAACAGATGTTCCCTCAGGATCAGATGTTTATTTAAGACTGACTTGTTGAGAGCCATCGCTCTACCTGGGATCAGGTGATGGATGTGGAAGAGCACGATCCTACACTTGGGGACTCTGTCTCATTGTAGCATTTCCCAAGGAATATTTCAGGGACTGTGTTCCAGAGAATGCCAGTAGTGCACTGTGAAAAAAAAGATGGTGCTTTTAAATAAGTTTGGCCACACAGGGTTAAAAAAAGTAAAACGGGCCAGGCATGGTGGTGCACACCTGTAGTCCCAGCTACTTGAGGGGCTGAGGTGGGAGGATTGCTTGAGCCCAGGAGTTCGAGGCTGCAGCGGCTTCAATGAGCCGAGATCATGCAACTGTACTCCATCTTGGGTGACAAAGTAAGACTCTGTCTCAAAAGAAAAAAAAAAGGTAAAACAGACTTCGTTACTACAGGACTTCTCAGAGCCTTCAAAATAAATATGCATCGAGACTCCCCAACAGAATAGGCAGGCAGCATTCCCCAAATTTAGGAAATAAGCAGGGGCTTTGAAGCAGCAAAACCTGGGTTCCGAGCCCAGCTTTACCCTCTCTTTGAGCTTCAGTTACTTCATTTGTAAAACAAGGATAATTGTGCCTACCTTAGAAGTAAGAAGATTAAATAAGATAATGCATGCTAAGCCCCCAGTACAGGGACTATACATGTTAAGCTCAATCAGGGTTGGCTGTGGCTATTTTTTTGGCTGCTGCAGTATCTGACCCACAGCCACCTTCAGGACAGCCTCATCCTTCTTTACCAATGCTACCTACAGACCCCAGTTTATCAGTGTTCTCCCCATGCTAGACTCAGACCTGAGTCCTAGAGCTTGGGTGGGTCTGTCCCAAGGATAGCAAGACAGGTCCCTTTTCACCCCATTTTCTTTCTTCTTTCTCTCTCTCTCTCTTTCTCTCTTTCTTTCTTTCTTTTGGAGATGGAGTCTTGCTCTGTCACCCAGGTCGGAGTGCAGTGGCACAATCTCAGCTCACTGCAGCCTCTGCCTCCCCTGGTTCCAGCGATTCTCCTGCCTCAGCCTCCCAGGGGGCTGGGATTACAGGCATGCACCACTATGCCGAGCTAATTTTTGTATTTTTAGTAGAGACGGGTTTCACCATTTGGCCAGGCTGGTCTCGAACTCCTGACCTCAGGTGATCCACCCACCTTGGCCTCCCAAAGTGTTGGGATTACAGGCGTGAGCCACCACACCCAGCCTCCACTGTTTATTTTTAATGAGATAATACACTGGAAATACTGAGCAAGTACCCAAGGCACATTCATTCATTCAGCAAATATGCCTTGAGTGCCCATCATGTGCCAGGTACAAGACGTGTCACTGGGGCTGTAAGAGGAAGTTCACATAGACCTGGACCCTGTCCTCATGGAGCTTGTGGTCCTGTGAGGGAGACAGACATTAGTTAATGAAACCATTACCTTGTTGACTATGAAGGAGCAATGGAGGGAGGTGCTAGGAAGGACAAGTTCATAGTGCTTTGGAAGTGTTAGATCAAATAAAAGCTCCCCAGAGGACATGACGTGGGGTTGAGGGCAGGAGAGAGGATAGGAGGTAACTTGGGGAATACAGGTGGGAAGACGTTCCAGGCTGAGGCCACAGCATCTGCAACGGCCCTGTGTTGGGAAGAATCATGGGATTCTAAGAGAAAGACAGAGCGGTTGGAGCCAGAGAGTGAGAGGGAGGCAAGGGGAGGTCAGAGAGGAAGGCGGGGGCCAGATCCAAGAGGCCTGTTGGCTAGGCTGGGGACTTCTGTCCTTTTCCTGGACAGTGAAGAGCCACTTACTGCTTTAGGCAAGGGCATGTCATGATGGGGTTTGCATTTCAAAGATCGATGGTGGAGCCACTAGGCTGCAGGTGGTCTGGAGGGGCCGCAGAATATGGGGACACTCGTAGGAGACCTCAACAACTGAGCAGACAAAATGATGATGGCAACTTGGACGAGGCAGTGGTGTTGGAGATGGAGAGAAGAGACAGAGTCAGGCAAAACTTGGGAAGCAAAATTGGTTGGTTGTATTGGAGAAAGGTGGTTCAGGGCTCCCGGGCTCCCAGCCTGTGTGTGGAGGTGACAGTGGCACATGATATCGCTGTTTATCTTCCCCATTTCTGACCTTGGGTTCTGAGAGTGTCGTTCATCCCCATAATCAGGGGCTTTGGTGCCCTCTTAACAGTGTTTGTTTGGTCCCTTCCTATCTGAATATTCTTTTTCTTGATGCATTGCTAGAAGCCAACTCACAACTGGCCTGTTCTGCCATCCCTGCCCTCTGGGAACCTGCCAGCTGTCCCCAGTCATGGGCTGGCCTCTTTTTTGTTCTGAGGGAGTTTTAAAAGAGCAGATGGCTTTCCCCACCCACTTCCCCTCACCTTGGCTTATCTTCCATCTTTGGGGATAGCCCCGTCTCCTGGGGCTCAGTAGGGAGCCCCATGTAGCCATGGGGCCTCTGATAGATGTGCACACCTGCCTCCTTGGCCCCGTGGCTGTCAGCCCCGGGGAGATGGAATAGCAGAGCAGTGGGGAGGCTCCATAGGCCTGTGCCTATCCTCACTCTACCCTCTGGGCCATGCCCAGGTCTATGCCTCATTGGATGGTGTACTCCTGGGATGCTGGTCCTGGCATCCCCGGGTCAAGAAGGCACTGCTGTCATAGCCCAGTGGCAGTTGGAGGACTAGGGCCCTGAGACAGGCCAAGAAACCAGCATTTGGAGGTCTGAGCTGCCATCGCCTGTGCTGGGTGGGTATGGAGTTAGTACTTGGAAACTGATGCTCAGGAGAGGCTGCAACTCTGGGAAGGGGCCTCAGAGGCCTCTTGTTCTCTCCAGGTTCTCCTGCTGCTGCACTGGGGCAGTGTGTGTGAGGTGTGGGGACACATGCATTGGTGCATGTGCATCGCCTGTCCGCTGTGCAGCCTGTATGCACCAGTGTGAGCGTCCCTGTGTGTGAGCATAGGTGTGCATTGCCCTGGATGGGTGGGTGGGTTGGGGTGGGCATTGGCTGCTTGTATCCTTCATCCTGGTGACAGCCTGAATCCCCCATCTCTTGGGCAGGTGGCTGGCCTGTTTCATGACCCCAGCATTGGGAACCCCATCCACATCACCATTGTGCGCCTGGTCCTGCTGGAAGATGAGGAGGTGAGCGGTCATGTGGTCCCACGCTGCCCGGCAATGGCTTCGGCTGCCAGAGCCCTCCTGCCCCATGACCTGTGCTGGAAGGGCACAGTGAAGGCCTCCTTGGCCTGGACTGTGTCCCCTGCCACCCCCTGGTTCCTGACTGACTCTCTCTCAGGTCCCAGGTCCCCTGCAGGAGGTTCCTACAGGAGGGATGGTCAGGCCGGAAGCTGGACTGGTGCCTGTGGGCCTCCCACTGCCCTGCTGGGCCTCTGTCTCCTGCCTTTGTATGGGGGAGAATTGGGCTTGACCTTCTTGGAACTCAGGGGAGGCATGAGCAGTCACTCTCTCTGCCCCCAGGAGGACCTAAAGATCACGCACCATGCAGACAACACCCTGAAGAGCTTCTGCAAGTGGCAGAAAAGCATCAACATGAAGGGGGACGCCCACCCCCTGCACCATGACACCGCCATCCTGCTCACCAGGTACCGCAGCCGCAGGAGGGTGGGAACCTGCATCTCAGGAGGTGCTTCCCGGCCCTGCGGAAGAAGCCCTGGTGGAGGAGGGGGCCGTGCTCTCAGGGACCCCCGTTTTGAGGAGAGTTTGTACACCTTTGGCCCAAGGCTGGATTCTGTCCGCACTTGGGGAGGTCTTTTTATTTTGAAATAATTGTGGATTTTCATGCTGTTGTCAGAAATAATAGAGAGAGGGCCTGTATAGCCTTCATCCATTTCCCCCAGTGGTAACATCTTGCATGACTAGAGCACAGTATCCCAATCAGGAAACTGACACTGATACCATCCACAGACTTACTCAGATCTCATCAGTTCCACACGTACTTCCCTCTGTGTGTGTGTGTGTATTCAGTTCTTTGCAGTTTCATCATTGTGGGTTCACCTACCCACCCCTACAGTCTAGATACAGATCTGTCCCATCAGAAGGATGTCTCGTGCTACCCGTTTATAGTCACAGCCACCTTCCTCTCTCCTCCCCTAAACTCCGGCAACTGCTGATGTGTGCAGAGGCAGTTATTTTCCCTCTGCTGGACTCTGGCAGCTTCTGTCAGCGCCCCTGCTGGATAGTAACCAAAATTATTCTGTGCGGGTCTGTGTTCCCAAGGGTCAAAGAGATGCCCAGTGGCTTGTGTGTGAATGAGAGCACCTGCTTCCCAAGCGGCCACCGTGCTGGCCTCACGTCACAGAACGGTGGGAGGGACATCCTTTTCGCTTGGGATCAACTTGGGGGGACCCTTCCCTGGCCTTAGCTCAGGTAGGCCTGGCACTCGCCAGGTTAGCCTGAAGGCCGCTTCTTTGCCTGTGCAGGAAGGACCTGTGTGCAGCCATGAACCGGCCCTGTGAGACCCTGGGCCTGTCCCACGTGGCGGGCATGTGCCAGCCGCACCGCAGCTGCAGCATCAACGAGGACACGGGCCTGCCGCTGGCCTTCACTGTAGCCCACGAGCTCGGGCACAGGTACTGTGCCTGCCCCCATTGCTACACTGAGAGTCGAGCTTCACCCTCGCAGCCTGGGGGCACTGGGTATCCAGCCTGTGGGTCACAAAGTCCAGGGGAAAGGAAGCTCTCTGGAGAAGAAGCCCCGACCATCTTGCCATGTGCTGCCCCTGCACTGTCCCCTCCCCACAACCAGGCTGCTTCCCTGTAAAGCAGGAGAGAGGCCTGCCTGGGCATCTCTAGGACTGGCCTGGAGGGAGTCTTATTTAAAGGGGAGTTGTGATGGGCCGGAAAGTCATCGTAGCTCTTTGGCTGTCCCTCCGCATTGCCCTCAGTGCTGTATTTTTTACTCTCGATCCCTGTCCGTGTTCCTGTTTGCTCTGTGGCCTGGGCCAGTGCCTGCCCTCTCTGGGCCTCTGTGTGCTTCCCATAGATTGAGGGGTTTGGATTCAGTGATGTCCAAGGCTCCCTCCATCTGACACCGCTGCCTGAGGCTCCTGTCTTCACAGGCCTCCAGCCACCTGTGCCCTGGCTGTTGAGCTGGCGAATATGGCAGCATCTTAGATTGTCTAGCAAGCCATCAAAGGCAGGCTCCCAGAGGGTTCTGTGGGTCAAAGCTGTTGGGATCATCCATTCAGACATCCAGGTTTCGTGGGTGATGGCTGTGCCTGCAGGACCTTGAAGCTGCTTATGGCTGCAGAAAGAACAGCCTGCCGCAGTACTGCAGTTTCCTGGCTGTGTTACCCTGGCTAGTTCCTTAGACTCTCTGAGCCTCCCTGAGGGTAATAATGAGAACTGAGTGAGACTGTGTTTCTGAAAGTGCTTAGCATGGCCCATGGCACATAGTAGATGCTCAGGAAATAATTTTTCTCGTATCCTTCCCAAGGATGGTCTCTGGAGAACTTTCTGTGATACAGCAGCTCAGATCCCTTAACTCAAGTGCACAGCCTTGGGACAAGGACCTATGAGTGGGAACCGCTGTCAGACTGTTCTTGAGGCCAGTGAGCTTGCAGGGGCCATCACAGGCCCACATCTGTGCCACCTGATTTGCCATTGCTGGCCAGTCCCCGGGCTGGAGCAGGGCTGCTCTGGGTCCCTGGCCCTTATTTCAGGCTGGAGCAGGAGCCCTTGGGATACTAGCTGATGTACCCTCATTTTACATTCAGGAAACTGAGGCTCAGAGAAGGGAATGTGACTTTCTGCGGCCATTGGGTGGCAGAATCAGCCCTGGGAACTAGGACTGTGCACCTTGTGGGTGTCCAGGGGAGGGCAGGCTGGCAGCCTCCCGCCGGCTCACCCGCCCCTGGGGCCTGTGCTCTCACACAGTTTTGGCATTCAGCATGACGGAAGCGGCAATGACTGTGAGCCCGTTGGGAAACGGCCTTTCATCATGTCTCCACAGCTCCTGTACGACGCTGCTCCCCTCACCTGGTCCCGCTGCAGCCGCCAGTACATCACCAGGTTCCTTGAGTAAGTCCCCCAGCCCTGGGCCCCTACGCCTTGATCCATGAGGTCAAGGTCTGCTGGGAGAGATGCAGACAGTCACACTGCAGGGCCGGGGTAGAGGGAAGCAGAGGGGCACCTGGCAAAGATGTGGTGCTGGCGTCCCAAATGTCCTCCTGGAAGGAGGCTTGAACTTGGAGGAGGAGCGAGAATTCACACATGTGCAGAAGGGAGAAGAATGGCGTTCTTGGTAGAGGAAGCCTGAGACAGGCCTGCAGCCGTAAAGGAGCAGGAGAGCTTTCAGGGAACGGCAGAACCCTGAGCAAGGCTATGGGAGCCAAGGCTGCGTAGGAAATGAAGCCGGAGGAGGTGAGGGCCGGCCACAAGGTCCAGTCAGAGGCAGGAAGAAGGGGCCATTAAAGGAACTGAAATACGAAGCTTTCTCCTTTTTTTCATGTTCTCTTTATTTGTTCTGGTGTTTTTGTTGTTGTTGTTTGTTTTTTGAGGCAGAGTCTCGCTCTGTTGCCCAGGCTGGAGTGCAGTGGCGCGATCTTGGCTCACTTGCAACCTCCGCCTCCCGGGTTCAAGCGATTCTTCTGCCTCAGCCTCCTGAGTAGCTGGGACTACAGGCGTGCGCCACAATGGCTGGCTACTTTTTGTATTTTTAGTAGAGATGAGGTTTTGCCGTGTTGGCCAGACTGGTCTTGAACTTGTGACCTCAGGTGATCCGCCCACCTTGGCCTCCCAGAGTGCTGGAATTACAGGCATGAGCCACCATGCCCGGCCTGTTCTGGTGTTTTGTTTTTTTTTTTTCTTCAAATTTGCTATTTAATGTTCTAAGTAAGAAAAAGTTTTAAATTTAAATTATTGGCATAAATTGTACCATTCATCTTTATTTTGTGCAGTGCCAGTTTTAAATGCAAATATAAGAGTATAGCTGACCCCAGAACAACTCGGGGTCAGGGGTGCTGACTCCCGTGCAATTGAAAATCCACATATAACTTTCGACTCGCCCAAAACTACTAATAGCCTACTGTTGACTGGAAGCCTTATTGATAACATAAACAGTTAATACATATTTTGTATGTTGTATATAATATATACTGTATTCTTACAATAAAGTAAGCTAGAGAAAAGCAAATGTTACTGAAATCATAAGGAAGAGAAAATATGTTCACTGTTCATTAAGTGGAAGTGGATGTTCATTAAGTGGAAGAGGATCCTCATCCTCTTCATGTTGAGTAGGCTGAGGAGAGAGGAGAAAGGCAGGGGATGATCTCAGGGGTGGCAGAGGTGAAAAAAATCCACATGTAAGTGGACCTGTGCAGTTCAAATCCATGTTGTTCAAAGGTCAGCTGTATTAACTTGTATGCAGAGTCACTGAAATTATACAATTCGTCTTTTGTAGCTCATATTTACCAGAGGATGAGATAGAATAAAACTATCTCAACTAGTTTCATCTCACTCCTTGGTATGTGCATGTTCTACCCAGGCTCTCTACCTTTTCTTACCAATGAGGAAGGAAAGACTGAAAGGAGAAGGAACTGTGGGGTTCTCTTTCCTCCCATGTCTTCATTTTCTGCATAGCGATTGGCTAATACAGGGGTGTTAACACGGGTAAGAAAGGATGATGGTGCTCCTTGGTCACTGTCTTCTTTCTGCATTTGAAGTAAGTCTGGTTCAAATGGAAAATGCAGCCTCTGGGCCTGTCAGTGCCCCCCGTCCCTTACTCAGTTGTTGACATAACATGTTTATTGTCTAATTGCTTTGAGTCTCACCGAACTCCTACACATTATAGATTCTGAGCTCATGGACCAAAGTAAATGTGAGATGCAAGTGGAGCAGCAAGGAATGGTGGACACAGACATTGCCCGTGTCTCCTCTGCTCAGATACAGGCTCCTTTGTCCCATCAGACCTTGCTTACTGGCTGGGCATGGTGGCTTATGCCTGTAATTCCAGCACTTTGGGAGGCTGAGGCGGGTGGGTCACTTGAGGTCAGGAGTTCGAGACCAACCTGGCCAACATGGTGAAACCCCTTCTCTACTGAAAATACAAAAATTAGCCGGGTGTGGTGGTGGGTGCCTGTAATCCCAGCTACTCCGGAGGCTGAGGCAGCAGAATCACTTGAACCCAGGAGGCGGAGGTTGCAGTGAGCCGAAATTGCGCCACTGCACTCCAGCCTGTGCCACAGTGAGACTCCATCTCAAAAAATAATAATAATCATAAAATAAATAGATCTCGCTTACAAGGCACAAGGTCAAAGATAGGCAGAATTCAAGATGGCGAGCCAGACACAGTGGCTCATGCCTGTAATCCCATTTCTTTGGGAGGCCGAGGTGGGTGGATCACCTGAGGTCAGGAGTTCAAGACCAGCCTGGCCAACATGGTGAAACCCCCTCTTTACTAAAAATATAAAAAATTAGCTGGGCATGGTGGCAGACGCCTATAATCCCAGCTATTCAGGAGCCTGAGGCAGGAGAATTGCTTGAACCCAGGAGGTGGAGGCTGCAGTGAGCCAAGATCTCGTCACTGCACTCCAACCTGGGCAACAAGAGCAAAAAAACTCCGTCTCAAAAAAAAAAAAAAAAAAAGAATAGAAGATGGCAACAGCAGAGCATTGTACACCTAAACCTGCCCCACTTCTCCCCACCCTCCATTGCTTTTTTCTAGGCAACCACCTTCAAACTTAACACTGTTAGCTTTTTCTTGTATTTACTTTCCTATTTCCTAAAAGTATTGCTAGACTCTCATTTATTGATTTTCCAGTTTAGATATTATCTGGAAGGTTGGGATTTAGCACCCTTGCATCACTTCCTGTATATACATTTGTCCCCTCACCTTTCATCCCAATTTAGTGTTAACATATTTGGATTAAGTCCATATTCTGCATTTTCATTATTATGGCTATAAATCTTGATGGCTGAACTAAGTGTTGTAATAAGATGGCATTTCTTTCTTTCTTTCTTTCTTTTTTTTTTTTTGAGAGAGAGTCTCACTCTGTTGCCCCAGCTGGAATACAGTGGCACAATCTAGGCTCACTGCAGCCTCTGCCTCCCGGGTTCAAGCGATTCTCATGCCTCAGCCTCCCAAGTAGCTGGGATTACAGGCATCTGCCACCCTCACCCAGCTAATGTTTGTATTTTTAGTAGAGATGGGGTTTCCATGTTGGCCAGGCTGGTCTCGAACTCCTGACCTCAAGTGATTCGCCACCTTGGCCTCCCAAAGTGCTGGGATTACAGGTGAGAGCCACCGCACCCCATCTAGATGGCATTTCTTTTTAAGAACAAGTTTTTTATTTGCTTGGTTTTCATTGCTTCTCCAGGCCTTCCAGATCCTTTAATAGTTTTAAAAGATGTCTCTTAATCCAGTTTTCCCAAAGGTAATCCCTACCAGATAATCCAGCAGTTCCCTTCCTTCTTGGACCCTCCTCCCAACTTCCCTCTGTCCTCCAGTTTAGACTGGATGCTTTCTAGGCCTGCCCCAAAATATTCATGGAGGGTCTTCCTGTTTCTTGGATCCCATGCTACTTTTTCTATGGGGAGGTACTTTTTTTTTTTTTAATTTGTTTTGGTGGAGCACATCCTCAAGCAGCTTTCTGAGAAAGAGTGCATGGAGGTAAATGGTTTGCCCGTCTCAAAGTGTCTTTATTCTTCCCTCACATCTGATTGATATTTTGATTTGATATCAACTTCTGGGTTGGAAGTGACTCTTCTTCAGAATGTTGAACGCATTTTTCTGTTGTCTTCTAGTTTCCAACATTGCTCTGAAGAGATCCCATACCATTGTGATTTGAATGTGACCTTTTAAAAAATCTGGAAGCTTTTAGGACTCTCTGTCTTTCTCTCTCTTTTTGGTGATTTTAAATTTTACAATATATGCCTTGGTCTATTTTAATTTGAGGGAGCACTCACTGGACTGTTTTAATCTAGAAACTTGTGCCCTTCAATTCTTGAACTGTTGTTGTATTATTTATTTGATAACTTTCTTACATTTTTTCTTTCTGGAACCCTGAATATTCAGCTATTCTCTCACTTTCTTATTTTTAAACATTTTACACTTTTTCATCTCTTTCTATTTTCTTTTCTTTTCTATCCTCCCTCCCTCCCTCCTCTCTCTCTCTCTCTCTTTCTCTCTCCATCTTTCTTTCTTTCTTTGAGTCTCACTTTGTTGCCCAGGCTGGAGTGCAGTGCCACAATCATGGCTCACTGCAGCCTTGAGCTCCCAGGCACAAATGATCCTCCTGCCTCAGCATCCCGAGTAGCTGGGACAACAGGTGTGTGCCACCACACCCAGCTAATTTTTTAATTTTTAATTTTTTCTAGAGATGGAGTTTTGCCACGTTGCTCAGGCTGGGCTTGAACTTCTGGACTCCTCCCTCAGCCTCCCAAAGTTCTGGGATTACAGTTGTGAGCCAGCGTGCCCAGCCACCTCTTTCTGTTTTCTAGGAGGCATCTGATTTATCTTTACTTTACAATCCTTCTATTAAAATTTTCATTTTTTATTGTACTTTTAATTTCTTAAACTTTCTCATTCACTAAATACACATTGAGTGTCTCATATCTGAAATACTTAGGACCAGAAGTGTTTTAGATTTTGGATTTTTTTTTTAATTTTTGAGTATTTGCATTATACTTAGCAGTTCAGAATCCCCAGTCTGAAAGTCCAAAATCTGAAGTGCTCCAAAGAGCATTTCCTCTGAACATCATGTTAGTGCTCAAAAGTTTTGGATTTTGGAGCATTTGGATTTTGAGATTGGAGATGCTTAACCTGTGCACCTTTTGATCCTATTCCTGTTTCGTGGGTACAGTATGTTCTCTTATCTCTGTGAGGTTATTACTTACATGGATTTGACTTTTTTCTTCTGTTCCCTGAAATGTTTTTCTTTCCTTTGGGTTATTTTAAAAAATATATTTGTTTCATGTTAACAGTTTCCTTGGCCAGGCGTGGTGGCTCATGCCTGTAATCCCAGCACTTTGGGAGGCTGAGGCAGGCAGATCTCTTGAGGTCAGGAGTTCGAGACCAGCCTGGCCAACATGGTGAAACCCTGTCTCTACTAAAAAAAAAATAAAATACAAAAAATTAGCCAGGCATGGTGGCTGGTGCCTGTAATCGCAGCTACTCAGGAGGCTGAGGCAGGAGAATCGCTTGAACCTGGGAGGCGAAGGCTGCAGTGAACCGAGATTGCGCCACTGTACTCCAGCCTGGGCAACAGAGAGAGACTCTGTCTCAAAAAAAAGTTTTCTTAAAATGCATTGGCTGTATTTCATATAAAGCAAGGAGATGCAGAGATACTCATTGTGCAGTTTGTGGACTTGGGCAGGACTTTTCCAAGTCACTGATGAAGGACTGGTTTGGACGGGGATATTTTGGGGAGATCCTCTAATGTCAGTATCTGAGGTCATTTTTCTGAGTGATTCAGTTTTCCGAGAGGAATCCTCTAGACTTTTCCTGGGAGACTGTATGTCTGGCTGCAGCATTCTGGCTTGGCATGTTTCCTACCCTTCAATGTGTAGACTTTTGCCTGTCCTCTTTTCTCTGTAGGTCCTTCTGCCTTGGGCCTTCATGTATGTCCACCGTTCCTGGGCCAGAGCCTCCTGGTTCACCCTCTCCAGGGAGTGATCCCCGGCCCTCTGCTGGGTGGCAGGTGGCCGTCACTTGGCTACTCAGGGCTGGGGAGGGGATCTAGGGTCTGATCAGTTCTTACAGACTTTCAGGCCTACTGTCTTCAGCCCTCCTGGCCCTAAGGCCCTGAGGGGTCCCTGGAAACTCAATTCCTGAGCCTTTCCAGGCTTCTCTTTCTGGGTAGTTCCTCCCTGCAGGCACTTGGCTCTCAGCTTTCATCACTCTACCAAGTCAGCTACTGCCTGGCCATCTGCTTCCCAGCTTCCAGAATCTTGTTGACATCCTTCATTACCCATCATCACCCCTTATGGATTTATGCCTTGTTCATTTCCTCTACTGTCATCATAGTGGAGTTTTGGAAGGGAGCAGTGATAAATCTGTCTGCTCAATGTGCCGTGTTTTTCTACAAGTCCACTCACTGTGGGGTTTAAGCAGGGATGTGACCAGGTCCATTAGGGATGTAAGAGCAAGGATGCTGGCCTCCAGTGGAAGAGGGATTACTGGCGTGGGCAGTGGGATTGGAAGCAGAGAAGAGTTTTGTTTGGTGGTTAAGGACCTAGACTGGCCGGGCACGGTGGCTCACACCTGTAATCCCAGCACTTTGGGAGACTGAGGCAGGCAGATCCCTTGAGGTCAGGAGTTTGAGACAAGCCTGGCCAACATGGTGAAACCCCGTCTCTGCTAAAAATACAAAAATTAGCTGGGCGTGGTTGTGCACACCTATAATCCCAGCTACTCGGGAGGCTAGGCAGGAAAATTGCTTGAACCTGGGAGGCGGAGGTTGCAGTGAGCCAAGATCACGCCACTGCAGTTCAGCTTGGGCAACAGAGCAAGACCATCTTGCAGAAAAAAAAAAAAAAAAAAAAGAACCTAGACTATGGCCCAAGCTTCTACCTGTGTTGGCAGACAAGTTATATTATCCCTTAAGCCTCAAAAAGTGGACATGATGATGGGCCTGCCTTGTGCATGTGATATGAGGAATAAGTGAGAAAACGCCTGCAGTGCTTAGCACAGTGCCTGCCACACAGTGAGCATTTCACACACGCTCGTTACTATTCCTTCCACTGTTACCAACTGACAGATGGGATGGACTTGAACCAGGGAAGTGGCCTGAAGGGGGGGAGGAGGGTGTGTCTCCTTCCAGAGAGAGGCAGAGAATGAGAGAATGGCTTCAGAAAATCAGAATAGTAGCCACTCCCACAGCACCCCCAGGGCTTGTTCCCAGCTGCCCCGACCCAGGGTGCTGCCCAACACCCTGGCTCTAGGACAGACAGACAGACAGACAAGTCTCTGTCCTCATTCAGCTGCTGGAATGCTTGAGGGACTTGGCTCAGGGCCTGGGGTGAGGGTGGGAGGACAGGGTGAGAGTCAGAGCCAGCCGGGGCCTCCCAGAGCCTTGGCACCAGGGAGAGCCAGACAGAAGCAGAGCAATACGTGCCTCCCCAGTGGAGGGGTGTTTGGGAGGAAGAAGAACCCCTTCTTCCCAAGGTCCTTTTGCACTTTCACCTTTGTATCCTGGGAGTCAGGCAGCAGGGCCCTCCCAAGGCCCAGGAGGTGGAAGGAAGAGGGTGTGCAGAGGTGGGGAGGGTGGCAGCAGCCTGTCTTCCAGCCTGCAGTCTTTGGTCTCCTTGCTGGGGGTGGGACAGGAGAGAGAGGGTGGGCCCCACCCCACCCAAGCAGGTTGGGGGACAGAATGAGTGAGATTCACCAAAAGTACCAAACAGTCAGGCAGTGTTTCTAGGACTTGGGGGCATCTCAGAGGCACTCATACCACCCTCTCATCCTGGCTGGTCCTGAAGCCCTTTGGCTTCCTGCATATAGATGCTTATCCAGCCAGGTAGACCCACAGGGCTGAATCCAAACTCATTCTTGCTGTGTCCACAGCCTCCATGTCCATCAGGCCCTGTATGCCAGGACCGTGGTAAAGGAGACAGACCTCCAGGTGCCTGTCCTCCAGGCCCTCACACTGTGGGGAGATGGACAGATGACCGTTGGGGATGATTGGCACTGAGGCACGCAGTCCTCGTGGGTCTGTAGGAATGGGGAGAGGGGCACCAAGCCCTCCTGGGGTCAGGAACAGTGACTCGGAGAAGGAGCCTGCCTTCTAAAGGCCGACTTCCACCCCGAGGAAGAAGGGTGCTGCTGTAAGTGGAGGGCAGGCTGGGCAGAGGCCGGGGCCGTGCGAATGGAGGGTGGGGTAGAAGAACCCTCAGGAGGTGGTGGGGGGGCGCTGGAGGGTAGCTTCTGGAGCTTGTCCAAGACGGTTGACCTGAAGAACTCTAAGAACCTTTCCGGGCTGACAGGTGCTTTAAGGGACCCTGGGGAGAGGTCACAGCATTTCACCAGTGTCAACTTGGACCTGGGTGGGGAGGAGGGGAGGCCCTGGTCCCTGCTTTCCTCAAAGCCAGGGAGAGAGGCAGGCTGGGTCACATGTGGGGTCCTTCACTTCACCCCATGGACCCCACATTCAGTGACTCCATGACCAGATCCCAGGGGTGGCCAGGGGAGCGGGCCCACAGGTCTCTCCTGTCAGTGGTGGGCAGCTCTTTGCAGTCTCAAGATGAGAGTGAGGCTTCTGACCAGAGTCACCTACTGTCTGCTTTGACCTCTTGTGGGACTGCCCAGCCCCGCTATAATTAGCTTAAGGAGGGGTGTGGAGGGGAAGGGCTGACGGGTTTGGGGATCCGGGTGTGTCGGCAGCGCAGAGGACCTGGCAGTCAGCCTGCCAGAGGAAGGAAGGGCTGGCTGCCGGCCGCCTGTGTGATTTTTCCCAAGAAGACACTGCTATTTATACCCCTGTAGCTTGGGATCAGCCTCTTGTAGATGAGGACGTGAAGGCCCAAGGCCACACAGCATCTACAGCCAGGCAGAGTAGAACTTGGGTTTCTAACTCCCAAGACAGCACCTCGGCCTGATTCTGGCAGTGGATTCTGTGAGGGTCGCCTCATGCTCCCAACTTCTCCCACACACCCAGGGTGGGCTGAGAGATTGTTGTGGCTTCAGCTGCCCAACAGCAGGCCCGCAGGAGCCACGTGAGCAGCGAGTCAGCACTGGGGCACCCAGGAAGCAGAAGGGCTGGGCTGCAGCCCAGGGACTGTCGGTGCCGGGATGAAGCGCATTGGACCCCTCAGCCCCTGGGTCAGAGGACTCCCTGGCTGAGATGGGTGAGCCCCCAGTCTACCTCCTCCAGCCACGGAATGCTAGCAGGAAGGAGGGAGCCCAGGGCCAGCTGACCCCACCACCCCCTGCTGACACTCTGCCCCGGGTGCAGGCCCAGGGAGGCTCAAGGAGCCCCAAGCCACAGGAGCACTGGGGACACTCCTTTCTCCCCGCCAGGCCTCGCTGCCATGGTTTTGAACTTGTATTTGGGGTGAAGTATTTGAGGCCAGGCTCGCGATTGAATGGGAGGAGCCCTGCACTGCGGGCAGCCCAGTGAGTAGACACAGCCTGGTGCAGGCAGCCTGGGCCTGGCTCCAGATCCTGGCCATCACATCCCTCTTGTGCGACCCAGGGCAAGTGACGTATGGGCCCTGACTGTGTGAGGGGAGGTGATGGTAGAGTCTGCCCGGGATGTTGTGAGGAGCAAATGAGAGGGTATGCCCCCAGCACCCGGGACCAGCCTGGCACATGGTCATCTTGGGCACTAGGATTGCATCCAGCAGCTGCCCATCTGCCAACGCCCATATTAGAGGATCTGCTTCCAGCCAGCATGGGCAGTCTGGGTGATTCCAGGAGGATTCCAGGATTCTCAGTAGAAGTCTGGTCACCTTGGCTTTCTTCTCCGCAGCTCTGGGCAGAGTCAGGGGCCTGTCACTGGCCAGGGGACTTAGGAGACCACATAGACACCCCCTGCACCCTGGGTCTCCCAGCTGCCAGGCCCCCTCCACTGAAATCTGGGCTTTGGGATTCCATGGTCTGATCCACCCTCCCAGCCTCTCTCCACACCTGCCTTCAGTGGTCTTGGCCCTGTTTCCTGACCCTTTCGTGTTCTCCCAGCCTCTCCACATCTCGGAGTGTCTCTTTCTCTCCCTGCTGGACTCCAGGATCCATCACCTTTGCCCTTCTTCCCTGTGCGACCCCCCCGCCTGTCCCCATCAGGACTGTATGCTCATCCTGGCCCTCTGTCCTGGCGCCACCTGCCCTGAGGCCACCCAGACTGGAGAATTGGAGGGTTGGTGCCTCCCTATCTCCTCTGCCTGGCTAGAGGCCCCAGGTCCTGCGGGTCCTGCCTCCCTCCATTGTTTCTGCCCAAGTTGTGGCTGCCTGGGTCATCCCCAGCCCTGCAAGTCTGTGTGGCTCAATTCTCCCCAGCCACTGCTGCCCCCAGAAGGCCCCAAACCTTCCTCCAGTTCCTCCAGGACAGCAATGAGCTGTGGGCAGGGTGGTCAGCATGCCAGGGCACTCCTGCTGCTAAGCCGTAGTGGTGCCCGCCTAAGGTCCAGCAGGGGCAGCAGGCTGGTCACTGGTCCCAGAAGCAATAGCATGCCTGAGGGTTGTACAGAGTGAGGCAGGGGCAGAAGCGGGTGCCAGCCGGGCCTGGGCCGCCCTCCCCAGGGTCCCCGCCTCCGTGCTCTCTGCCTCGTGGCGTTGGGTCTGGGCAGCCTTGTCTTCGCCACACCGCAGCAGCAGGAGTATGTGGTGGATACAGATGGCGCCTGCTTTTGTCTGCCAGTTTCCCCGCCACCGCTGCCAGGGAATGCCAGCTGGAGGAAGGCAGGAGTAGATAGGGTATGACAGAGGCCGGAGGCCAGCCCTGTCGGTGGGGGGTGGGGGAAACGGGACAGGCACGGCTGCCCTGGGCTCTCCCCCAGGGGAGGGGCTGCTTTCCAGACCTTGCCCTTCCACAGATGACCCGAGGTCTCTGCCTGGGTGGGGCTGTTGGAGGCTCTGTTGTGTCAACTGTGATGTGATGTTCTCCGGATCCTTGTCGGGCCTGGCTCCAGGGTCTGGGCTCAGACACAGAGGCTGGAGGGTCGGAGAGCAGGGCCACATGACAGCTTGGCATTCCAGGAGGCCTTCTGAGGGAAGGGCCCTGGCAGCATGTGCAGAGGCCTGGGATTGGGGTTGGGGTTGTTTAGCCAGCTGGAGTGCCCAGGAGGTGAGATGAGAGAGGCCGGGAGGGCCTGTGCTGCTGGCTGCGGGTGGAGGATCAGCTGAGCCGAGCGGGGAGGCTGGAGTTTCCTACAGTTGTAGGGCTCTGTGCCCCCTCCCACCTCTCCTCCTCTCCCGGCCCCACCAAGGCTTCTCCAATGGGTCTCATAGGCTGCACCCCCCTCCATCCTCCCGTCCCATCTCTAGCCGTGGGTGGGGCCTGTGCCTGGATGACCCTCCTGCCAAGGACATCATCGACTTCCCCTCGGTGCCGCCTGGCGTCCTCTATGATGTGAGCCACCAGTGCCGCCTCCAGTACGGGGCTTACTCTGCCTTCTGCGAGGACATGGATGTGAGTGGGGCCGGTGTGGGTGTGAGGGTGTGGGGACACGGCAGGAGGGCTCAGGGGACAGCTCTCATCAGCCCGTGGATGCCAGCCTGGGAGCAACCTCGCCTGGCCTGGGCTGCGCCCCAGAGTGACACTGTGAGACGTCAAGTGGCCTGTGGGAGAGGCCAGGGATGGGCGGCCACAGACCCAGCTCTGAATTCTGGGTCAACCGTGGACCAACTGTGACCCTTTGGACAAGTCCCTTCGCCTCTCTGGAGCTGGCTCATAAGAGGGAAAAGGAACCCCTGTGGGGAGGGTCTATTTATCCTGGCGAAGATCGCCTGAAGTGATCTTCTAACGGGAGTGTTTCCAGAGGAGGGGCTGGGCCGGGAGAGGTGTGGACAGCTGGGGACCGCTCTGAGCAGCGCAGCCCCGGGCGCCCCACACCACCACATGGTCCGGGGAGGAAGGTGGGAGCAGACACACAAGAAGGAACCTCTGGGGGTCTGTGGGCCCCTGCCATGTGGAGGGGTGCCCAGGGGACCCTTGGGGACAGGGAGGGGGCAGGGTGGGTGGCAGCACGGGGCAGGTTGTAAGGGTATGGCCCATGCCCTCCTCCTCGCAGAATGTCTGCCACACACTCTGGTGCTCTGTGGGGACCACCTGTCACTCCAAGCTGGATGCAGCCGTGGACGGCACCCGGTGTGGGGAGAATAAGGTAGGGGATGTCCCCAGTCCCGGCAGTGAGTGTGTGAGAGGCCAGACTTCCTGCTGTGACTGGGCCCTGGGGTCAGCCCCGGCTCACAGTCTTGCTTGTGCTCCTAGCAGAGCCCCACGCTCTCTGCAGCCCAAGCCCCCGTCTGCAAAGTGGAGGCATTGGGGCCAGGGCTTGATTCCATGATTCCCAGGGTGTCTTCAGCTGAGTCAGCACGTGGGCTGTTTTACTCCCCGCTCAGCTCCTCCATGTGGCCTGGGTCACAGATGATTGTGATGATTGCGAGGGGACCTCTCTCACCTTCCATCCTTCCCCTCTGTGCCTTTCGCAGCCTTCCCACCCACCTTGTTCTCACTAGGGTGAGGATGACTGATAGGCTTGGGGGTGGGGTGGCTCTACCTCCATCTGTCTCGGTAGTGGTGTCTCAATGGGGAGTGCGTACCCGTGGGCTTCCGGCCCGAGGCTGTGGATGGTGGCTGGTCCGGCTGGAGCGCCTGGTCTGTCTGCTCGCGGAGCTGTGGCGTGGGCGTACAGAGCGCCGAGCGGCAGTGCACGCAGCCTACGTGAGTGTGGGGCCCAGGGTGCCCTTGGGCAGTGGGACAGAGGGACCCAAGCAGTCAGCCGATTGCAGGAGCTTGGCTTTGTCCCAGCCCCTGGCTCTTAGAAGTGTCCTGATAATGGTCAATCCGAGTGTCCAGGCCATCTTGAGTCACTTTCAAGGAGTGTTCTGGGGGCTGACAGGGTCCCCCACTGCTGACCCCTTTGCAGAGAGGGCGACACTGAGGCCCAGAGACTAGAGAGACTCATCAGAGGCCACATGGCAAAGCAGCTGCTGGCTGGAAGGAGGCAGGAGAGGGCAGTGGGGAAGAGCATGGGCCCTGGACCTTAGATGGCTCAGGGTTCGAATCCCCTCTTCACTCCTTCTCTGGGCCTCCATTTCCCCATCTGTATAATGGCAGTGCCCATCCAGTAAAGTTGTAGTCAGGGGCAAATGCAGTTTATGCAGGCCAGGCCCTCAGCCCTGCAGCTCATCTGTAGTGGGCACTCAGCAGGAGGGGCTTGGTGGCCTCAGAGGCACAACAAAGGTCTGAGATGAGACGGAGCAGCTGGGAGGATGGGACAGCACTGAAGGGGTGGCCTGAGGTGAGTGACTTCACCTCTCTGGGCCTCTGTTTCCCCATCTAAACGGGGGGGCGCAGGGGGTGTGAAGATCTGGTGAGATGCAGAGGCCAGTGGTACTGTAGACCGAGGCACTACCCGGCTGATCTTCACTTCAGGAGGCCACCCGGGGCAGGCATGGGGTTCACAGCCAGCCCCACCCAGGGCCTTGCACTTACCCAAGACTGGCCTGTGCCCCTCCCTGCCTCCTGGCCTCCAGGTCTGAGCTGGGTGGGGGCCAGCCACCCTGGCCTAGATGCGGAGGATTTCAGGAGCTGTGCTAGGTCAGACCTTTCAGCTGGCTGGGGCCCTGGGCGCTTCCTTTAGACCCGGGCTGGGGGTACTGCCACCAGGAGGAAGGCTGAGGACTCAAGGGCTCGTTAGGATGCTGGTGTCATGGGCTGGAGACTCGGAGCAGTCCCTCCAGCCAGTGCCAGTCATGCCTGCAGCTTGTCCCAGCTTCTCAACAGCCCTCTGCAGAGGCAGCCCCAACCCCACTTTATACATGAGGAAACTGAGGTCCAGAGGGTGGCCAAAGACTTGCCCATGGTCACACAGCAGGTTGGGGGCAGAGCTCAGGCTTCCTGCTGCCACCTCCCCGCAGGTCCTTACAAACAGGGAGGGTGTGTCTGGGCCAGAGGGTGGGCAGCCCAAGGGAGGAGAGCAGCGTGCACAAAGCTGGGCGGCAGGGATCTCGGGGTGTGGGTGCAGGAGGAAGCTGCTTGCTCTGGGCTGTGGCCATGCAGTAGCCACTCACTGGGCCCTCACTGGGGCCCACCCCGGTTCTCCCCACAGGCCCAAATACAAAGGCAGATACTGTGTGGGTGAGCGGAAGCGCTTCCGCCTCTGCAACCTGCAGGCCTGCCCTGCTGGCCACCCCTCCTTCCGCCACGTCCAGTGCAGCCACTTTGACGCTATGCTCTACAAGGGCCAGCTGCACACATGGGTGCCCGTGGTCAATGACGGTGAGTGCTGCCTCCAGTGGAGACATTGAGGCTCAGAGGGCTGGGGGTATGTGGGTCCAAGGTTACCCTGTGATGCAAGCAGGAGGCCCAGTCTGCAGCCTTGCAGATAGCTACCAGCCCAGCTGGAGTCTCCAGCATGTTTGTGCTGCTTGGGAGCCTCCAGCCTGCCATGGATGTGTGTCATGGAGGGGTCTTCCTGGTGGCCGCCATACTCCTGCCCCAGCTGTTGCTGATGGCTCTTCTACTTGGGCCCGCAGTGAACCCTTGCGAGCTGCACTGCCGGCCCGCGAATGAGTACTTTGCCGAGAAGCTGCGGGACGCCGTGGTCGATGGCACCCCCTGCTACCAGGTCCGGGCCAGCCGGGACCTCTGCATCAACGGCATCTGTAAGGTGTGCCTGGTTAGGTTGAGGCTCTCCCAGCACTGCCTGTCCCCAGCCCCACTGGCGGGCCCCAGGTTCTCTCCTGGATCCCTCCTGGTCCTCCTCGGGCCACCCTCCCCAAGCTCTACCATCAGGCTTCCCAGCCTGTACCCTTTATGACCTCTAAGGCAAAGCCCCTACCACGCCTCCTGGCACTGGGGACCCTCCCAGTCAGGCCTCGCCCCCCTGCGTCTCCTTGGATGCCTGCACCAGCACTGCCCCAGCCAGGAAACCGGAGCCCAGGCAGTGGCTTGACCTCTTGCTGGCTGACTGACCCCAGGCAGTGGTTTGCTCCCTGATAGAAGGGGTTAAATGAGGTGACACAGGTGACATGAAGGGCTCTGAGCTGCGAAGAGTAGCCCTTAGGGTTTGGTAACAATTTCTGTTCTTATTTTTAATAACAGTGATAGCCTCTCCTCTTTGCCCATGTCCCCAGCCACCTACTTGTCCCTGCTTCTTGCCCTCTAAGCCTCTGGGGTATCAAGGCCTGGGCTCCGAGGAGGACCAGGAGGGAGGTGCCAACCCCCAGTGCCTTTGACATTGAAATTCCCTGCACGCGCTGGTCGGGAGCCCGTGGCGTGTTAGATCCCCTGCCTGCCCGCAGGCTTTGCAGAACCCTTCCCTTCTCTTGTCTCATGTGATGCTCACGACATGCCTTTAAGGGAGGAGTAGGTCTCCCCGTCTCACATCTGAGGAAACTGAGGCTTAGGGAGGTAGAGAAGTTCACCTGGGCCAGAGGCAGAGCTGGGGTGGGGCAGGGCCAGAGACAGGCCTCCCGACCCCCACTCCCAGCTTTCTTCTCCTAACCCTGGCTGGCCCCCGGGGCTGGGGCCACAGAGGGCTGGCTGCCAGCACCAGGGGCCTCCCCTCCTTGTGTGTTGCAGAACGTGGGCTGTGACTTCGAGATTGACTCCGGCGCTATGGAGGACCGCTGTGGCGTGTGCCACGGCAACGGCTCCACCTGCCACACCGTGAGCGGGACCTTCGAGGAGGCCGAGGGCCTGGGTATGGGGTGGGACCGCTGTGGGGAGGGGTGTGCTCTTCATCTGGTGGCCCCTTCCCCATCTCCCCCGGGCCCTTGTCCTTGACCTCGTGGCCCCCACCCAGCCTAGAGATGGCTAAGCAGGGAAGCCTTGCTGGGGTGGATTCTTGCAGGAGTCAGGGGACCCCTGGCCCATGTGCAGAGACCTGCCCCCATGGGGAGTCCTCCTGTCCCAGACACCCCAGATAGGGCCAGCCCAGCTTGTGTGTGGCCCCTGGGCCTTTCAAAGAATTGTAGTCTCCTCCTGAAGCTTCTGAGACCCCAGCTCCGTGCCCTCACCTCTGGTCTGTTTTGCACACGTTGCTCAAGTACTGACCGTGTGCTAGGTGATGGGGCCATGCAGGTGAAGCGCTCAGTCCTGCAGGGGGACAGAACCTTCTGGTGTGACCAGTGCAGTGGAGGGAGGCCCAGAGGGCTGTGGGAGCACTGAGGAAGAAGGTCCTGGCCTGGGGAAGTCAGGGAAGGTTTCCTGTAGGAGGCGGAAGTTGAGCCGAATCATAAAACTCAGAAGAGATGGAAAGGGCATTCCAAATGGAGGAAAGAGCTTGTGCCAGAGCCTGGAGGCAAGAGCTTATGCCAGAGCTCTGGAGGCAAGAAGGGAAGGCAGGGCCAGCTATGGGGCCTTGAGTGCCAGGCTGAGAAGCTTAGATTTCATCCCAGAGATGCAGTGCAGTGTGGTGGATAAAGCACTGGCCCTGGAGGCTGCTCATATCGCAGCAGGACGCTCATGCACGTTACTCTCCCTGTCTGCCTCACTTTGCTCATCTGTAGAATGGGGATAACAATAGTATCTATGCTATAGGGCCGTTACCCATGAGCTTACACATGTGAAGTGCTGAGAGTAGTGCCCGGCACGTGATGGGTGTGACGGAAGTGAATGAATAAAAGGCCACATGGGGATGAGGAGGGTGTCCCAGGAGAAAGGCCTGGGCACTTTGGTTTTTTTAGAAAGAAGATGCCAGCCGGCCCTTAGAGTAGGGGATGGATCCATCCTTATGATGAGACCAGTTTAGGTCCCCAAGAGAGGAGTGACGGGGCATGGCCACGGGGTCAGGATTTGCGGCACCTCTGTGAGGTTTTGGTGACCCAAGACAGATCCGAGCAATTTAGGGAGCTCAGACTTTAAAGCGAATGGCGAAATCTTTGGCATCAGCAGGCGGAGGCAAGTCGGGAGAGACGTGAGGGGAGCGGGTTGGGATAAGCAACCTTCTCACCCTGGGCACAACCTATGCACAACCCGTGGCTGACAGGGTATGTGGACGTGGGACTGATCCCAGCCGGCGCACGCGAGATCCGCATCCAGGAGGTGGCCGAGGCTGCCAACTTCCTGGCACTGCGGAGCGAGGACCCGGAGAAGTACTTCCTCAATGGTGGCTGGACCATCCAGTGGAACGGGGACTACCAGGTGGCAGGGACCACCTTCACATACGCACGCAGGGGCAACTGGGAGAACCTCACGTCCCCGGGTCCCACCAAGGAGCCTGTCTGGATCCAGGTGCCTGCCTCCCGAGGCCCAGGCGGGGGGAGCAGAGGCGGAGTCCCCAGGCCCAGCACCCTCCATGGCAGGTCTCGTCCTGGAGGAGTGAGCCCTGGGTCAGTCACAGAGCCTGGCTCTGAGCCAGGCCCTCCTGCTGCGGCCTCTACCTCAGTTTCCCCATCTTTAAAATGGCCCAGTCATGTAGCTGCAGTTCACAGAGGTGGCTGGGGTCGGCTCCTTTAGGACTGGGTGGATGGAGAAGACACCTCGTGCTCATGGGCCCCCGCCTGCCCACCCAGCTGCTGTTCCAGGAGAGCAACCCCGGGGTACACTATGAGTACACCATCCACCGGGAGGCAGGTGGCCACGGCGAGGTCCCACCGCCCGAGTTCTCCTGGCACTATGGGCCCTGGACCAAGTGCACAGTCACCTGCGGCAGAGGTGAGAAGTGGGACAGGCACAGCCCCACCAGCAGGGGCTTCGTCTCTGGACAGGGACACTGGCTTCAGCTCCCAGCTCACTGCTGGGCCACCACAGGTTTGGAAGTTTGCTTCTCTGAGTCTAAGTTCCCCATCTGTGAGATGAGGCTAGCGACTGCCCCTTGTCCCAGGCCCGCTGGGAGGGTAAATGGATGAGGCAGGTGGGTGCTGGCTCGTGGCGCGTGCTCAGTGTGCTCCAGCTCTTGGCGTTCTCCCTCCAGGGAACACAGCTCCCCCTCAATAGACCAGTCCAGTGGCCCCTCACCACACTGACTTATTTCCCTGAACTATTTATAAAAAGTAGGGAAATTTCATTAACTCTGACTCTTCCTCCCCATATTTCCCTGTCTTCCCCCATGCTCCTCAGTCTCCTCTCTCTGTCTCCTCCCCACTGCTCCTCAGTCTCCCCTCTGCCCGTCCGTCTCCTCCCATACTCCTCAGTCTCCCCCCATACCCCTCAGTCTCCCCCCATACCCCTCAGTCTCCCCCCCATATCCCTCGGTCTCCCTCCGGCCCTCCAGTGCCCCCACCATGCCCCTCGGTCTCCCCCACCATTCCTTGGTCTCCCCCCAGCCCCCCGGTCTCCCCCCAGCCCCCCAGTCCCCCCGCATGCCCCTCGGTCTTCCTCCCGCTGCTCTGTCTCCCCTGCCGTTCCTTGATCTCCCCACACCTCAGTTTCCCCCTTTGTCTCTTAGTCCTCCCCTTTCCCCCTCAGTCTTCCCATCATTGACACTCAGTGTCCTCAGGGTCTCAGAATCGGGAATCTGAGATACAGACACTTGAGCATTCCTTCAAATGCTATTATGATGACAAAATGAAAATGGAGAACTGGGCAGATACCTTCCAAAGCTAGGAAACACATTTTATCTAATACAGCTGTCTCTATTTTATTTTATTTTATTTATTTTATTTTATTTGAGATGGAGTCTCACTCTGTCGCCCAGGCTGGAGTGCAGTGGCACGATCTCGGCTCACTGCAGCCTCTGCCTCCCAAGTTCCAGTGATTCTCCTTCCTCAGCCTCCCGAGTAGCTGGGATTTACAGGCACGCGCCACCATGCCTGGCTAATTTTTTATTATTAGTAGAGATGGGGTTTCACCATGTTGGCCAGGCTGGTCTTGAATTCCTGACCTCGGGTGATTTGCCCGCCTTGGCCTCCCATAGTGCTGGGATTACAGGCGTGAGCCACTGCGCCTGGCCTAATACAGGTGTCTTCAATTGGACAAACGTGAAAACCAACAAATACATTTGCAGCACTAGACATTTGGGGAATTGTCTTTCAGCAAATTGGCTGCTTCGCAGGTGGACCACTTGGGAGCATCTGCAGAGGCAAGTGCCCTGTGGTGGCTGGAACAGACAGGGGTTCTTTGTCTCAGGCAGGGAGTCCCAGGTGCACAGTCCAAGCTGGCGGGACCTGGAGCTGACTGGCCCTCAGCCACACCGTCCTTGCCGTAGCAGCCTCCCCTCCACTCCTGCTTGCCACAGATGGTGTCCTCTCTTCCAAGACTCTTGCAGTGTTCTGGGCAGGAGGAAGGAGAGGGGAAAGGGCTAACTCCCAGTGAGGGACTTGTGCCTTTTTCTCCTGAGACAGGACTGTGTCCCAGACCCCCCTAGTTGCAAGGGAGTGGCAGTGGGGTGTGTTTTCAGCAGGTCCCATTGCTGCCTTGAACAAAATCAGAATCTGTTGGTGAGGAAAGAGGGGGACGGATGTGGGACTGGCAGCTCAGGGGAGGGACAACTTACTCTCGGGACCACGGGGCAGGGGGTGGAGCAGAGAAGGCAGAGCCACCAGCAGAGGGGGTCCTGCAGCTGGGCCTCAACAGGCAGTATGGAAGTGAGTGT
Source organism: Pongo abelii (assembly GCF_028885655.2). Classification (NCBI taxonomy): domain Eukaryota; kingdom Metazoa; phylum Chordata; class Mammalia; order Primates; family Hominidae; genus Pongo; species Pongo abelii. Next base: position 82,137,060 of record NC_072001.2, on the reverse strand, counting down.
CCAAGGTGAGGAGCATGGCTGTGCAAAGGCCCCAGGGTGGGCAGTGGCAGAGGATGTGAAGGACAGGAGCAGTGCAAAGCCTGGTGTGGGGATGGAGAGCAGGGGCTGCCCCTTGATGCCCCATTTCTTGTCCAGACGTTCTCTGAGCCATTGGGAAGGGTGTGGATGGTGGGACGGTGTGTCGGTGGCCCCTGGACACACTGGGCCCTGAAGGCTCAGGCAGCGGCTCCTCCAGCCATGAGCTCTTCAGTGAGGCTGACTTCATCCCGTGCCACCTGGCCCCATGCCCTTCACCCGCCTCATCACCTAAGCCAGCCCCGGGAAGGAGCAGAAGGAGTTGGGCTTTCATTCTCTTCCCAAGCCTGAAGCCCCAGCCCCCAGTCACCCCTCACCCCAGCCTGGGCCAGCCTGGACACTTGTGGTCCTCCTCTTTGGGTCCCTGGATGTGGAAATAGGTCTCAGGTCACGCTCAGTTTCCCTGAGGGGAGGGTGGCAGGAGTCACGGCTGGGTTTGCATGCTAGCAGCACCTGGCACGGATCAAGCTCTTAGGATGTGCCAGGCACGGGCCAAGCCTGCACACGCAAGAACACACGCAGTCCTCCCTCCAGGGCTTGGAGGAGGCAGGATTGTTGCTCCTACTTCACAGAGGAGGACGCTGAGGTTCAGAGAGGCCAAATGAGCTGCCCAGCCATCTCAGCTAGGATGCAGAGGGTCTGGGCACCCAATCCACTAAACATCCACACTCTGCCACCCCTCCAGTCAGAGGGGAGGCTACATAGGAGAGGGGGTGGGTGAGAACCAGGAGGACAGCGAGGAGGCGACGGTGGAGGTCTGCCTTCATCTTGACATGGGCAGTAAGGCATCCTGACGTGGGCAGTAAGGTGCTGTTCTGGGAGGGTTCTGGCAGAGAGGGTGTCTTTGGGTCTTGGGCGGTGGGCACCTGGGTGTCAGTCCCAGGCTGAGCCCCATGGCCCCTAGGTGTGCAGAGGCAGAGTGTGTACTGCTCGGAGCGGCAGGCAGGGCCCGTGGACGAGGAGCACTGTGACCCCCTGGGCCGGCCTGATGACCAACAGAGGAAGTGCAGCGAGCAGCCCTGCCCTGCCAGGTGAGCCCTACCCCATCCCCTGCCAACTCCCCACCTCCATCCCCCGCCAACTCCCCACCCCCATCCCCCACAAACTCCCCACCCCCAGGTGTCCTGGGTCTGCCACAGGCCCCTACATCTGGGTCCCTGGAGGCCCCGGGGAGGAGCAGAGGGAGCCAGGCTTTTATTCTCTTCCCAAGGCTGAAGCCCCAACCCCCGGTCACCCCTCACCCCAGCCTAGGCCAGCCTGGACACCTGTGGTCCTCCTCTTTGGGTCCCTGGATGTGGAAACAGGCCTTAGGTCACACTCAGTTTCCCTGAGGGGAGGGTGGTAGGAGCGGAGGGGCTGTGCCATGTCACCAGGCTTTGAGGGCAGGACACTTACGTGAGCTTGGAGCTCTGGAGAATCAACCACTGGCCTCAGTCCCAGCTCTACCCAAACCCCGAGGGCCTGGAAGCCCAGCCTGGCCCTCCCTGCTGGTGAGCCTGCCGGCCACCTGTCTGACGCCACACTGATGCCACCTGTGTGCCCTCACCAGGTGGTGGGCAGGTGAGTGGCAGCTGTGCTCCAGCTCCTGCGGGCCTGGGGGCCTCTCCCGCCGGGCCGTGCTCTGCATCCGCAGCGTGGGGCTGGATGAGCAGAGCGCCCTGGAGCCACCCGCCTGTGAACACCTTCCCCGGCCCCCTACTGAAACCCCTTGCAACCGCCATGTGCCCTGTCCGGCCACCTGGGCTGTGGGGAACTGGTCTCAGGTGAGTGTGGGATGGGAAGGGGCCCACCTTCAGCTCCACCCTTGGTCTTCGGCTACAGGGAGGCAGCTAGCCTTCCTGGAGCCCTCGTGGGTGGGAGGGAGTCTGGGCATTCCAGGGTCCAGCCCCTGACTCTAAAGCCTCAGGGATCAGGAATCCCCTGGCAAGCGTGGCCACAGCCATGGCCTTGAGCTGGACAGGGCCAGAGAGGGCTGGCTGGGGTCTCTGCCACTCTGACATCGGGCAGTGGACAGGCTACCCAGCCTTGCCCCAGCATCCCCTGGCAGCCCGCCTCCCAGCCTAAGCCCCTCATCCTGGCTTCCCCTGCAGTGCTCAGTGACGTGTGGGGAGGGCACTCAGCACCGAAATGTCCTCTGCATCAATGACACTGGTGTCCCCTGTGACGAGGCCCAGCAGCCAGCCAGCGAAGTCACCTGCTCTCTGCCACTCTGTCGGTGGCCCCTGGGCACACTGGGCCCTGAAGGCTCAGGCAGCGGCTCGTCTAGCCACGAGCTCTTCAACGAGGCTGACTTCATCCCGCGCCACCTGGCCCCACGCCCTTCACCCGCCTCATCACCCAAGCCAGGCACCATGGGCAACGCCATTGAGGAGGAGGCCCCAGAGCTGGACCTGCCGGGGCCCGTGTTTGTGGACGACTTCTACTACGACTACAATTTCATCAACTTCCACGAGGATCTGTCCTATGGGCCCTCTGAGGAACCCAATCTAGACCTGGCGGGGACAGGGGATCGGACACCCCCACCACACAGCCGTCCTGCTGCGCCCTCCACGGGTAGCCCCGTGCCTGCCACAGAGCTTCCTGCAGCCAAGGAGGAGGGGGCACCGGGACCTTGGTCCCCTAGCCCTTGGCCCAGCCAGGCCGGCCGCTCCCCACCCCCACCCTCAGAGCAGACCCCTGGGAACCCTTTGATCAATTTCCTGCCTGAGGAAGACACCCCCATAGGGGCCCCAGATCTTGGGCTCCCCAGCCTGTCCTGGCCCAGGGTTTCCACTGATGGCCTGCAGACACCTGCCGCCCCTGAGAGCCGAAATGATTTCCCAGTTGGCAAGGACAGCCAGAGCCAGCTGCCCCCTCCATGGCGGGACAGGACCAATGAGGTTTTCAATGATGATGAGGAACCTGAGGGCCGCAGAGCACCCCACCTGCCCCCGAGACCCAGCCCCACGCTGCCCACTTTGTCCCCTGTTGGCAGCACCCACTCCTCTCCTAGTCCTGACGTGGCGGAGCTGTGGACAGGAGGGACAGTGGCCTGGGAGCCAGCTCTGGAGGGTGGCCTGGGGCCTGTGGACAGTGAACTGTGGCCCACTGTTGGGGTGGCTTCTCTCCCTCCTCCTCCCATAGCCCCTCTGCCAGAGATGAAGGGCAGGGACAGTCCCCTGGAGCCAGTAACTCCCACCTTCCCAACCCCAGGACCAGGCTCATGGGACCTGCAGACTGTGGCAGTGTGGGGGACCTTCCTCCCCACAACCCTGACTGGCCTCGGGCACATGCCTGAGCCTGCCCTGAACCCAGGACCCAAGGGCCAGCCTGAGTCCCTCAGCCCTGAGGTGCCCCTGAGCTCTAGGCTGCTGTCCACGCCAGCTTGGGACAGCCCCGCCAACAGCCACAGAGCCCCCGAGACCCAGCCACTGGCTCCCAGCCTGGCTGAAGTGGGGCCCCCTGCGGACCCGTTGATTGTCAGGAACGCCAGCTGGCAAGTGGGAAACTGGAGCGAGGCAAGTGGTGTGGGCTGGGCGGGCAGGGAGTTTGCGCGGGACCTTGGTGACTGTTTCCTCATCTGAAAATGAGCAGAGTGGGACACAGGTGCCATCTGTCTAGCCTCTCTTGGGGCAGGGGTTCCCAGGATTGGGGGATGAGGGGACCCCGGTCCTCATTCCTGGGCAGCACAGGGGGCCTCAGGGAAGGCAGGGGCAAGCACACTCTGGTAGCACAGCACGCCCCAGGATGGAGCTGGCTCAGACAGCTGTGCAGTGGGGAGGGTCCCTGCGTGGCCACCAGGCCCAGTCCTCCCCAGCAGGCAGCGGCTTCCCTGAGGCTGGACCTGGCTCCTCCAGGCTGGGCTCAGCCTGCTGCAACCTGGCTCCACCCTCAGTGGCTCCACCCTCCTTTGGCAGTGACCTGCAGGCGTCTGAGCTGCAATGAAAGAAGCTGGCTAGTGCCCCCTCCCTGGGTCCCCAGATGGTCACTGCAGGAGAAGCAAGCTTCTGTTCAGACTCCTAATTTTGGGGCAGGAAGGGGCAGGCTGAGGCCCACAGGGCTTGTTTTGCGCAGGGATACCCAGCGATTTGGCTGCTGGTACCAGGACCCAGCCTTCTTTCCCTGGTGCCTCTGGGAAGCAACGAGGCTGGTCAGGATAGCTGGTCAGGGGTGCCCAGAGTCCCCTCCCCCGACCTCTGCACCAATGACACTGGAACACAGGCCCTTTGTCCCATGTGAGCAGAGACGGCTGGTTGCTGAGAGGATTTGACTTTTCATTCTCACGGTCTTCCTGGGAGGTGGGTGGAGGAGCCTATTTTGCAAATAAGGAAACCGAGGCCCAGAAGAGGGCCCCTGTCTTGCTGAGGTCTTGCTAGCCTAGCTGGGTAGTTTCCTGGCTGTGGAGGCCTGGCGGGGATGGGATCTGCCTGGCTTTCATGGGTCTGTGCCCTGCAGTGCTCCACCACCTGTGGCCTGGGTGCCGTCTGGAGGCCGGTGCGCTGTAGCTCCGGCCGGGATGAGGACTGCGCCCCCGCTGGCCGGCCCCAGCCTGCCCGCCGCTGCCACCTGCGGCCCTGTGCCACCTGGCACTCAGGCAACTGGAGTAAGGTGCGTGAGGATGGAGCCAGGACAGGCATTCCCAGGGCATGGGGTGGAGCCCTGGTTCCCCACGGTCTGTGTTCTGAGAGCGGCAGGACAGGGGAGGGCTCCAGGCTGCACGTCTGTGTGCCCGATCGCATTGGATTCCGAAACTCTTGGGAGTCTTCTCATCTTTGTCTGGCTTGGCCTGTCTCCTTTCCTCTGTATCTTTGACCCCATCTGGACTTGTCTTTCACCAGCTTGCCTTTGTTCCTCCCTTTCTCTGTCTGTCCCAGCCCATGGCAGCCCCTGGCCATGCCACCTTTTGCCTGGGGCCTGCCAGCCTTGGCCTCTTGCTGGGGCTCTTCAGATATTCCCCCCGGGCTGGGGCGTGGGCCTGATGCCTTTCCCGCCACACGCCTCACAGGGTCATGCCTGTGGGCCTGCACATGGGGATGTGTCCACACACTTCTCTTGGTCCCCAGTGCTCCCGCAGCTGTGGCGGAGGTTCCTCAGTGCGGGACGTGCAGTGTGTGGACACACGGGACCTCCGGCCGCTGCGGCCCTTCCATTGTCAGCCCGGGCCTGCCAAGCCACCTGTGCATCGGCCCTGTGGGGCCCAGCCCTGCCTCAGCTGGTACACATCTTCCTGGAGGGAGGTGAGGCCTGGGCGTTCAGTTGGGGGGAGGGGATGCCCTCAGACCCTGGCTGTGCCCTGACTCCTTCCCTGCCCACCCAGTGCTCCGAGGCCTGTGGCGGTGGTGAGCAGCAGCGTCTGGTGACCTGCCCGGAGCCAGGCCTCTGCGAGGAGGCGCTGAGACCCAACACCACCCGGTCCTGCAACACCCACCCCTGCACGCAGTGGGTGGTGGGGCCCTGGGGCCAGGTGAGCCGGGCTGCGGTGGGGAGCAGGGAGCAAGTGCTTGGTAGCACCTGGTCAGTCCTGGGTTGGGTGAAGGAGCTGTGGAGTGTGTGCTGTGAGCCAGGCTTTTTGTGGCCCTGTCACTGGACGAGGCCTTGCCATGCTGGTGCTCACACCTGCCAGGGAGAAACAGACAAGGAAAGGGCACGTGTGCTGTGATGTCAGGGAAGGCCTTCTGAGGAGGGGTCTGGGGTTGAGACCCGAGGGAGGAGTCAGTGATGCCAAGGACAGGGATCAAGGGGACAGCAGGTGTGAAGTCTGAGGCAGGAATGACGAGCTTGGGGGGACCAGGGAGCCCGGCAAAGGCCAGCAGCAGAAGGGGGCGGAAGAGGGGCCTCAGATGGGCAGGACACCTTCTGTCTGGCCTGTTTGGAACTCAGGGGTTCAGAAATCTCAGATTTGGGCCCTGAGCTGGGTCCTGGAGTCAGCTGGGCCAGCGATTGAGTCTTTGTCCCACTGGCTGCTGAGTGACTCTGGGCAGGTTGCTTTGCTTTGCTGGGTCACTGTTTTCTCATCTGTAAAACTGGAACAGCTTAGGAGAAGAAGGTCAGGAGGATTAAATGAAGGAACGCAACGAAGCACAGGGCTGGGCACAGCACGACACTGGCACAGACTCAGTGCATGTTTAGGGCTGGTAACAATGAAGCCTGGCGGGCTGGGCCCCGGCTGTGAAACTGTCTCCTCCCTTCTTGCCCATGGGCTGCGGCAGGTCCTCTGCCCTGTCCCTCGGGCACAGCTGTGTCTCGCCCACGTCTCTGCCCACTGCTGCATCAGGGCTCCATCCCGGGGCCCCTGCCCAGGCCTCTCAGGCATGTCCCGTGTGAGGGGCTCACTGCCCTGCAGCCCCGAGGGCTGTCCCACGGTTCTCATGCCCCTTCCCTCTGCAGGAGCCGATCCCACAAGTGGGAGTAGGGTTCCAGCACCAAGTGGGCTCTAGGAATGGGACCAAGTGCTCCAGGAGGCACTGAGGGGGCGGCTGGGAGCAAGGGCAGGCCAGTCAGGCACAGGGCACAGGGACGGCTTCCCAGAGGAGGTGTCCCTGCCCCCACTGCTAGGGCTGGCCCTGAAGACACTCATTCCTCCCCTGCTCCCCGCAGTGCTCAGCCCCCTGTGGCGGTGGCGTCCAGCGGCGCCTGGTCAAGTGTGTCAACACCCAGACGGGGCTGCCCGAGGAAGACAGTGACCAGTGTGGCCACGAGGCCTGGCCTGAGAGCTCCCGGCCATGTGGCACTGAGGATTGTGAGCCCATCGAGCCTCCCCGTGAGTCCCCTGACCCCAGGCTCCCTGCTGAAGTTAGGTGGGGTGGGGAGGGTGATGGGGAAATGGGGTCATCAAACCATTGCACCCATGGCACTGGCTGGCTCCATCTGTAGTCTGGGCTCAGGAGCCACGTGGCCACTGAAAATCCTGTTGCCACAGGATGCCATGCTGGAGGCTGGGCTGTGCTGGGAGTCAGTCAAGGGGAGTCCCAGCCACACAACATCCCATAGGCAGCTGTCTGACCTCGGGGGAGTAGAGGGAGTGGCCCTGGCCCCTGATTTGCTGTGTGAACCTGGGTAAGCTCTTTCTCCTCTAGGTCTCAGTCTTCCCACAGTGAGACTAGGGATGTCCCTGAGGCTGTGTGAAAACTAGGCCTGGGTGAGTCCCTGTCCCCAGCCCTGGTCTGTCCATTCCCTGGCTAGAGGACTGCCTAGAGTGAGCAATGGAACCGCAGGAAGGGCCCCCCTTCCAGGGTCCTGCTAATGAGGTAATGGGGTTTGAGGCAGGAAGGGCCCCCCTTCCAGGGTCCTGCTAATCCCAGTGGTGGGGGGTTTCCTGGCCCGCTGGGCCCTGGTGGAAGGGCCTGAGCTAGAGGTGGTTCTGGACACCCCCGCCGCCGCCTCCAGCATGTGCAGGTGCGCGCGCACACACACACACACACAGTCATACACTTCCTTCCTGCAGCCCCAGCTGCTCCCAGCAGTGCTGAGGGCAGGAAACGGGGTGGCCCTGGAGTGTCACCTGGGATCCCCTCACCAGCTGTGTGGCCTTGGGCTCCATTTCCCTCTCAGGGCCTTCATGTGCTAAATAAAGGGGCTGCCAAGCCTCATCCTTGCATAAATGAGGCCTGGGCATGAAGGGCGCAGCACTGCGTGGGGATCCAGGTGGTGCTCAGGGACGGCGGCTTTTTCCCCTCCCCCACAGCCACTGTCATCCCCAATTGCAAGGTCAGGGAGAGGGCCTGGGGCCGCCCCTGCCAGTCTAAGGAATCCAGAAGCTGTGGCGTGAAGAGCTGCGTCCCCTGTGCTGTTGGCTGTCTGCTCCCTGACCCTAGGACAGAGTCCTCAGCCAGGGCCCTCAAGCTGGCATTCAGGGCCCCCTGCAATCTCCCCGGTCTGCCTTCTCCCCTTGTCCAACACAGCCTTCTCTACCTGCGCTGGCTCCTGGGCAGCCCTCATTCAGGCTCAGAGTGGCCCCTGCCATGCCTCGCTACCCTGCTTCTGGCATGGGTGGCCTTCCTGCCTCAAACCCCATTACCACAAGGCCCAGTGGCAGTGCCCCCACCCTGTCCTGCCTGTCCTCAGCAGGCACCCAGCCAGCATCTCAGAGCACTCCTGTGTGCTGGCACCACGTCTCTCGCCTTCATGGCTAGGGCTGGCCACCGCTAGAGCGGGGTGGTTATGATCCCAGGGGGTGAGGACCAGATGGGGCAGAGAACAGGACCTGAGGCCCCTGGGGGCCTAGAACCAAGGACGGATGGCCCAGGAGGCTCTGGGCTTGCAAGGTCTCCCAGGGGCGGGTGTGAGTGGGCTGCAGGGAGTGGGCTATGGGGGCTGGTTAGGTGGCTGAACTAGAAGCTGTCCTAAGTGAGGAGTTTTCTGCCACCAGTGAACAGTGGAGGGGGGCTGGGAAGGTGTCTTGGACTTGGAGACCTGGAATTCCCAGATGTTCTGCTGGTTTGTGGGACAGTTGGCGGAACACGTGGAAAGCCGGGAAGCTCGTGTGTGTGTGCTCACTGCAGTGACACAGCACGGCCACATCCCTTTGCTGCGGAGGTGGGGTTGACAGAGGAGAGAACCGAGGCCCAAGAGGTGAAGCAGCTTGTCTGAGGTCACCCCGGGTGACCAAGATGCAGGCCTGCAGATGTGCACTTTGGAGCTCTGCCTGGAGCTGGGGTGGAGGAGCCTGCCTGCTGCCTCGTGCCCTCTGCCGGGCCTGGGGGATGTCCCAGGCCCAAGGCTGGCTGCTGCCTTCCTGCTCCTCCTCCCCAGGGAGGTCTGCTGGAGTAAGCAGGGCCTGGGCAGCAGCTGGGGGCTGTCAGCAGTGGCAGTGGCATCAGGAGTAAGGCCAGGAGGCTGGAAACAAGCCACTTCCCAAAATAGCTCTGATAACCACGGGGCAGGAGGGCCCAGCCAAGCCTCAGCCCTGACAAGCACAGCCTGCAGCCGGCCTCCCTCCCCAGTGGGCCTGGGCTCAGTCCCTGGTTTCCACTGACGGCCTGTAAGGCCCACTCACTCTAGGCTTCGTGGCCCACCTGAGAAGTGGGAGGCTGGCCTGGGAGATGGGACCTGTGACCCAGAACTCGAGGCTGTGTACAGCCCCTGTGGCTGGAGGTGGTCACGGAGGTCTGGCAGGACAGATGCACTGGGGCAGGGGGCGGTGGCGGGAGTCAGGGGCAGAGGCCGCTGCAGGCCGGCAGGAGGCCCCTGGGACCGCAGTTCTGTGCCAGGATCTGTCAGGGAACACCAGGGGTGAGCAAGGATGGAGATGGGGTGGCAGGGCGTCGCCCTGGGCAGGCTCTTTAACAGGCATGTGAGGGGGTCAGGGTGGGGTCTCAGGACCTTTCCTCCAGAAACCTCAGCCCAGCAGCGCCTGTTCTCATGTCCTGGGGTTGGCCATGAGTAGGTGGGACAGAGACAGCAACAGTTGGAGACCTGCAACTCGGTTCAGGAGCTGCTCCAAAAACCGGGGCTCTCTGCTTGGTGGGGAGCTGCTGGAGCCTCCTTAAGGTGGTTGGGGTGGAGAGCCAGGTTCTGGATACCCAAAACTACTGGTTCTGATGCCCGTCTGCCCCCCCAACTCCAGGCTGTGAGCGGGACCGCCTGTCCTTCGGGTTCTGCGAGACGCTGCGCCTACTGGGCCGCTGCCAGCTGCCCACCGTCCGCACCCAGTGCTGCCGCTCGTGCTCTCCGCCCAGCCACGGCGCCCCCTCCCGAGGCCATCAGCGGGTTGCCCGCCGCTGACTGCGCCAGGATGCACCGACCGACCGACAGACCTCAGTGCCCACCACTGGCTGTGGCGGAGCTCCCGCCTCCTGCGCCCTAATGGTGCTAACCCCCTCTCACTACCCAGCGGCAGGCTGGGGACCTCCTCCCCCTCAAAAAAGGTATTTTTTTATTCTAACAGTTAGTGTAACATTTATTATGATTTTACATAAATGAGCATCTACCATTCCAAATCACAGCGTGACTTCATCTTGGATTTGGAGAATCTTAAAAGTGAGAAACTCTTCCCCCGACCCCTCTGCCCAAAACTCCACCGCCGCAGCACCTCGGCAGGCGTGGCTTTTCACCTGCTCCTCTGGGGCAGATCTGCAGGGGGCAGCATAGAAAACAAGTCCGTGAGAGCATGGCGTCTGGTGAGGCATGGAAAGCCTCGGAAGCTGGGGGGCTGCTGCCCAGGGAGGCCTGTTTGCAGAGGGCGGGGTTCTGGGGACAGGAAGGTCTTCTGGGCAGGGGCACAGCTTGGCCCTTACTTGCTGCCTGCCTCCTGCTCAGGCTCCCAGCCTTCCCTGGGGCCCCACTCTGTGGTCCTCAGAGACCTGTTCCACAGGGATTGAGCCCACCTTGTCACTTGCAGGGACCGCCCCCTGGAGTGATGGGGACTGGGGCCCCCATGGGGACCTCCCTGGCCTTGTCTGTTCTATCTGTTGACTCTTCTGCAAAAAGCGGGCAGAGAGGGGAAGAGCAGGCTGGCCAGTTGTGCCCTACTGCGTCCCCACGTGTCCCTTCATCTCTGTGCCCAGAGATAGGGCTGGGCTAATTGTCACTGCCTCGGGGTGGCCCCTTTCCCACCACCAGCCCCAGCTACAGGTTCCTACCACACTGATCTATGGTCCAGCACCTGGCACCTGCCTACCCACAGCCCCTTCCCCTCCCATAAAATCTAGTCCCATGGAGCCAGACAGTGGTGCCCACAGCAGGGAACAGATGGGCATGAAGGTGCTTTGAAGAGGGTCCTGGCCTGGCCAGGGGTGGGAGGCTGGGGAAGGGACAGACACTGTCCTCCCAGGCCCAGGCTCAGCCCTGGATCCGACCCTGGCCTCTGGCTGTGAGCCTTAGACTCAGCCGTTGACAATTTCCTCTTCAGCCCTCCCGCTGGAAGGTGTTATGCCCCTTCTCCAGGTGGGGGACACTAAGGTTCAGAGAGCTCGCCCTGCAGCCTACAGGGGTCACCTCTCACATTCTACTCTCCAGCGTATGACATCCCTGGACGAAAGGCGAGTGTGGTCCTGGAGCCTGCATGTGGCAGCTGCAGCCACTCAGGGCTGGGTGTATGCTGGGGACGGAGAGGACACCACTGAAAATCACTCCTGGCTGGGCACCGTGGCTCACGCCTGTAATCCCAGCACTTTGGGAGGCTGAGGTGGGTGGATCACCTGAGGTCAGGAGTTTGAAACCAGCCTGGCCGATGTGGCAAAACCCCATCTCTGCTAAAAATACAAAAATTAGCCGGGTGTGGTGATGGGCACCTGTAATCCCAGCTACTTGGGAGGCTGAGGAAGGAGAATCGCTTGAACCCGGGAGGCGGAGGTTGCAGTGAGCTGAGATCGCACCTTTACACACCAGCCTGGACGACAGAGCAAGACTCCATCTCACACACACACACACACACACACACACACACACACAAAAATTACTCCTTAGGGACTGAGACCAAGAAACAGTATCAGAGGCTGAACCCCTCGGCGATGAGCATCTGTCCCAGGACTCGGAAGGGAGGGAGGGAGCATGGCCACGGCAGCTGCCTGCAGGTGCATGTCCTGCTGCTCCCCAGCTCAACATGCTCACCTCATTTCACACCAACAAGCCCCATCCTCAGAGGAGGAACCCAAGGCTCTGAGAGGAAGTAACTGGCCCAAGGGCACATGCCCTGGTGACACAGGCCCATCCTAGGATCCGACTGCCCACCTCCAAGCTCCAGGCCACCCTGAGCAGGTGGAAGAGGGAGAGGGCCCCAAGCAGGCCCCAGTGGCGGCTTTGCAAAGAGAGGGCAGCCTGCCAGAGTTCACGCAGGAAAGCAAGTTGCTGGGCAAGCTAGCGTGAGTCCCAGCCCCGCTGTGCTGCCTGAGGGTGGAGGAGCGTCAGGCGTGCTTCCTGTCCGTCTGCAGCAGCCCGGCTGGCCCAAAGAGACCCTGGGGACCCACGCTCTGAGTCATGGCTTCCCAGGCCTTAGTCAGAACGGCCCCTGGTGGCACTCCCTTCCAAGGGGTGGGGAGCAGGGCCTGTCGACTTGCTCCTGACCCACACACCGAGCCAGTCCCTGTCCCAGCTCTGCCGCCGCTGCTGTGCTGCATGACTTCAGGAACCCCCAGCCTTGCTGAAACCATGTCCGCAGAAGAGAAAAGCCTGCCAGGCCTTGGCCTGCCCTGTCTGGGAATCCTTGCTGGAGCCACCCCAAAACACCCCTATGGGAACCCCTTTGGTCTTCATCATTCTTGGGTGTTTTCCACTGATGGCTGGGGGTGTCCCCAGTGGCAGCTGGGCCTGAGCTGTCAGCCCAGGCAGGAGACAAACAAGCCTGTGACTCAGGCAGGGCATGGCACAGCTGGCGGAAGGAGGCATGCCTGTTCTTTGTGGCTGGGCTGGGGGTTATCCGGACACAGGGAGTCTCCAGCTTCCGGCTTTCCCACCTCGGTACCCCCAGCCCACATCTGCAGCTTGGCCATGGTCCTTGGGGCCTCCCACGGCTGCCCCTGCTGGCAAAGGCATCCTGACGCACCCGCCCCAGGGTGAGCCAAGGGCAGGGACACCCAGAAATGCCAGGCTGAAAAGTCAGAGAGCCCCTCCTCGCCCCCCCAACACCAATAAGCCCTGCCCCACCCTCCAAGCCCTTGGGGTGAGCCCCATCACTAGTGACTATAACTGAATTTCAATGCAGAATATTATACAAATTAGTAGTTTATTTCTTCCTTTAGTATTACAGTTCCAAAACGTTAACTTGAAGGTCAGCACAGGAGCTGCTGTGATATGAAAGGAGAGAGTCACTGGCGCCCCCTGCAGTCCTCCAGTTGCCCAGCAGCGGTGGGACGCTCAGTGGCACACACTGGGTCTCTGCATGGCCTCCCACCTGCAAGGACTTCCCTGAGCAGGCGCAGCTGCCCAGAAGCCCCGGAACACACAGGAAGACAACACTATAGGATGGCAGGTGGGGATCTGTGCAATACAAACGTAGTTAGAAAACCCAACCGAGGATCCGTCTAGAATACTTCCGATATCAATATACCGTAGTTGAAACCAGAACCGTCTCCAGCCATCAGCAGTCTTGGCGGCTACTGTACAGCTGTCAGCATGACTACAGGCAGTGCCTGAGGCTACCTGGGGTAAGAAGTGGGCCCGCACATCACATCGGTGAGTCAGTGAGAGTCAGGGCCAGAGGGAAGAGCAACTCGGAGGCTGAGGCTGGCACAGATACACACAAGGGAGTCACACACATAACATAAAAACTTGTTACATAAAATAGATATGTGGAATCTAGAAACACTTCGAGAAAATAGCCTATAAAAATATAAACTGTAGTGAAAGTGTACAAAAGTATTAACACAGGTTCAACCCATAAAAAACCCCATCCATTTAAAAGTTGGCAATTTGCAGCAGGTGCGGGGAGGGAGCTCCCCTCGGTCCTCGTGCGTGCATTTGGACAGGCTTTTGGGTTTCTCAGCTGGCAAGGTTCCCCTTGCAGGGGCCACGGGCTGGGTGTTGGGGTGAAGGTTCGGAGGAGGAACAGCAGCGTGGGGCAGCCCCTGCCAGAAGGGTCCCCTGCCATGGCAGCCAATGGAGGCCAGGGACCTTCAGGGCACTGGAGGGGACAGAGCAGCTCTTTCCTCAGTGACGTGAGGGAGGGGAAGTGTTAGCACGAAAGAGTGGGGCCCACAGTCCTGGAAAGAGGAGTTGGCTCCATCCTGTTCCCAAACTGGAACCAGGCGGAGCTGCCCTCTCTTGCCTTCTGGACACGCATCACTTGATTCCAGGCAGGAGAATCTCTGAGAAAGTGTCCCCAGTCCCTTTCCTCCAGGAACTCTCCTGCTGTCGCACACACACTGCCCAGCAGCTGCTGACAACTGCCTGGAAACACTAACATACCACTGTGGGTTGCAGCCATGATGGGCCTCTGGTCAGGTGCATCTCTCAGGGCAAATTGGACGACACGAGCCTGTCCCTAAAGGCAGCTCTTAGCCCCAGGACATGGCAGTGTGTGCTGGCATGTTCCAGGGGCCATTGGCTTGGAAAGTAAAACCTGAGGGCAGCTGGTGCTGGCTCACGGGCCCAGCCCCATTCCTGCTGCACCTCCTCAGCAGCCATCCCCCCAGGCTGACAGCTGTTGTTTCACGATGGGCTGAGGGGTGGGGGGCTCCAACACTTGATTTGAGCGGACTGCAACGCCCAGCTCACAGGGCAACTGAAGGAGTCAGACCTCAAACTGCTGTTCTCAAAGACAATGACAAAACCCATTTTTGATGCCAGAAAAGAGGCAAAGGCTTCTGGCTAAATATAGAGGTCAGCTCCGTCTACCCAGTGAAACATTAACCAACTCCACTAAAGATGTGAAGCCGGAGCTCAGCCTAGCGTGTGCTGAAACGCCAACTTCGCCATGGAATTGCTAGAAAGTTGACAGCAAAAAATAATAGGAAAAAAGTACTTCTTAAAACTGCATTGCTTCAATTCTTAGTCTCAGTGTGTTCGTATCAACAAAGGATGATTTCCAGTTTTTTTCAGGTGATATGAAACATTCCACTGAGACCGTTTCTCTTGTATTTTCATAACACTGTGCCAGAAAACATCCTCTCACATCTACGCATCAGGGATGGTCTAGATGGATTAAGCAAAAATAAGCTCCTTGCTCAAAGCCTCTCCCCAGCCTTCAGAAAGGCAGTCATCTGAGTTCCCAGAAACTGCCATGTCAGAGGCAACAGTGACCCTGCATCCTGGCAGAGAACAAGGATGCTTCCAGGCAGTGGTGGGGTGGGCACACATCTGGGAGAGCTCACCCAAGCCTGGGCCCCAAGCAAAAAAGTTTCCCAGCCCCGGGCACTGGCAGCTGGCCTCCTGCACAACCCAGGCAGGTGGAGGAGACACCAGGAGCACTGGCCATCCTCAAGGAGGCCATGGTTTTCAGCTGTCCAAGAGCGTTCATGCTGCAGCTGCACCACTGCCCTTCAAAACACCCCCAAAAACATTCCTCCCTCCCCTCAACCAAGGCCAGCCCAGGCATGGGCCTACTTTGCAATATGACGGTCCACCGTTTACTTGGAATCCCATCCCATCATACTTGGTGAATGATTTCTAAAAGTCAAGAAGGGCGTTCCACAGAATCTCACGGAGCCTTGCCAGGCACAGGGCAAGCTGGGGACAGAGCAGCCCAGTGATCTGCAAACGCAGGCTGGCCGTGAGAAGTGAGGATAGGTGTCTGGGCAGCCAGGCCCTCCCCATGCAGGCTGGAAGACACTGATGGAAGGGTTGCGTGTGGAAGAGCAAAGGCTATTCTAGAAATGGGGCATGGCTGACAGCTTAAAGCCATCGGTGGGAGGTTCACAGGCTTTCTACAGTGGCCGTTTCTGAACAAGGGATGTGCCTGTTTTTCTAAGGCCGTCCCTTTTCATACCGACCTTATGCCTGAGGCAGCAACTCTCTGGCCTACAGGTGCCTGAAGCACAGTGGGCATCCTTCACAGCACTGCCATTCAAAACCACACACCACTGCCCACTATGTACAGGAGACAGAACATGGGGAGATGCCCAAAAAAGCAAGGTTTCAGAGGGTCAGAGCACTGACAGGCTGACGGTGGCTGGAAACAGGCTCTTGCAAATAGCCACTGGTAAGCCCGAGCATCCACCCATCAGGCAGAAAGCATGACTGAGATACGTGTAACCAAAAGCATGGCACAGAAATGGCTGTAAACAGATTAGACCTCCCACCCCTGCCCCCGCACAGTGGGAAATGAGGAAGTGCAGCCTGGCTTGGGACATCTGCCCAGCAGATCCCCAGAGGCCACACGCGTTACATTCTGGCTTTTAAGCGTGCTTTCACCCTTTGGGCACACTTTGGTTGTGAAGGCAGGAAGAGCAGCGTCCCGGAGCCCACTCAGGTATCCTCCTCCTCGTCACTGACCAGCTCACCCTTGTCAGGGCTGGTGTCCCGCTCATGCAGGAAGTCCTCACGGATGGCCTCCAGCTCGGTCAGCTCCAGCCGGACCTTCTCCAAGTGGTAGGCGCGTCGGTTCCAGATCTGGCGTAGGGGGAAAGGGTTCAGGTCCCCAAAGCAGATACTGATCAGCTTCCTGGCAGGACGCAGGGGAGAGACAAGAGAATCAGCGGCGCTCCAGAGAGTGCTCACACACAGCCCTCACAGGCACAGCAGGTGGCCTGGGGCAGTGGGGGAAGAGCGCTGGCCAGACTGGGGGCCTGATGTAGGGGACGAGGCCCACCTTCTGCAGAGAGGTGACAAGGCACAATGGCCCAGCCAGGGGTAGGTTCAGAATGATGGCCTGGACTCCAGCTCTGCCACATGCTTGCTGTGTGAGTGAAGTCACCCCCTTTTCTGGCCTCTGATTCCTCATCTGCACACTGGGGTGACAGTAGTGCCACCTCCTAGGGTGTGAGATTACTCGAGTTCCCACACGTAAGTGCTGAGAAGAGCTCCTGGCACTTGCATGGTGATGGCGGGTGTGTCTGCATCCTCGGGCAGGCACGAGGCCTGGCACCGGGCACGAGTCCGGGATGTCTGTGTCCCAGGACTCATTGACTGGGAATGAACACAGGCCCAGGCAGTCCTGGCGATGACTGTCAGACCCAGTCGGCAATGTGACAGGTGTCCAGATGCAGTCTACAGAGAAATGTGCAGCTCGTGGGTTTCACATTATCCCCAGGTCAAGGCTCCAATTTTCCATAAAAATGTTAAGGTTGTGATCACTTGCTCCTAACCACTGGTCAGTGGCTTAATAAAAACAAAACCAAAAGCTGTCCTGAGGCCTGGCTATGGACTTGTAGCACTAATGGGTCAGCCACACTGCTCTCTGGGGATCACAAAATAGGCCAGTTCCTCCAACACTGGGGCCACCATCTTCCCCTCTCTGGATTCTGCCAGGCCCCAGACGCTTTGCATCCACCAACAGGGGCTCACGCGCTTCCCTGTCAGCCAAAGGCCCAATAGAGTCACCAGCCCCAGGAAAAGCTGTGATGAAACAGAAATGCCCCAAAGGACTTCCTGCCTGTCCCCATCAGAGCAGGCCATTTGCTTCTGCTGCTGTTGGCTGCGTGGGCTCCTTTCAACACAAAGCACACATGAGGGTGCAATCTTTTATGTTTCAAAACACCCGCTACCTGGACATGCTTAACTCTCGTCCACAGGCTTAAGGTCAGAAAGGCCAGCTTTATTTATATTCTGAATTCCCCAACGTGTGTTCTAGAACATGGGAGCACCAGAGAACAGGGAAGGCCCAAGCGCAGGGGTCCCCGCGTGTGGATTTCTCAGGTTCTGCCTCCTGCCTGGCTCTGCAGACCGGGCTGCCAGCCCCACCAGGCGGGAGGAGGCTCTGTGTGAACGGGGCACAGGGTCCCCACCACCAGTCCTTTCTCCCCGACAGCTGTCAGCCCACAGCCCCCACAAACCCCAAACCTACGGCGCCCAACCCTCCTGTGTTGCAGAACGCCAGCCTGAAGTGTAATTCTTCATTTGCTCCTCAGTCAGGAGCTGACAGAGGCCCCTCGGCCCAGGCTGGCACCCAGGAAGCCAGACCCCACCTCTGCCTCTGGCCTGGAAGTTTCCTCTGGGAGATGAGAAGGTGCCCCATAGTCAGCTAAATTTGGGAGACGATGCTCAGCGCCTTAAAAGGCTCCTAGAAGTCCTGCTGCAGAACGTGGTTCAATCCTGTGTAACCCCCGTCTCCTGAATGCAGCTGACCACACAGCTCCCTCCCTGTGTTTCTGAAGGCCAATCGCTGTGCTGCAGGACTGGCCTCCTTGCAACCACTAGTCTGGGGAGCTCATTAAAACACTGAGGCTCCAGCCCAGAGGCGGGTTATGGGCCCCTGCAGTCTTGTTAACAGCGGGGAACCTGCCGTGGCGCCTTGGCAATCCTTAAAGCACCTGTTGGTGTGGCGACCCCGCTTTCTAAAGCAAGCTGCAGGGGAGACTGTACCGCAAGCTGCTCACAAGGAGGCGCTGCAGGACCATGCAAGGCCCAGCAGTGTGGGAGGGGCCAGGTCAGCCTGCGGCGCCAGGGAAGGGGCGGGCACTCGCCAGAGCCACGCCCAGTCGCCTCGGCTCCTCCTGGCAGCGCCTGGGACCCAGTACAGAACGGAGGGCAGCGGCGCTCCCAACACAGCCCTAGCTGTCGGCATGGGTGAGCTCACTCCCTGTCACTCTCAGCAGTCCTGACCCAACACGAGATGAACAGAAACCCTCCAGGCTCACCCCAGGACTCAGAATCAAACTTTCCCCCAGCAAATATGATTCCCATATCCTTCCTCATTTGGCAGAAATCAGGGCACTGTTGTCGGTGCTATTAGTAAGCCTGAAACTATTACAAACACACTCGCCAATAAAAGACTCTAAAAATAGCGACGACCTCCAGGAAGCCTGGCATGGCCTCAGCCAGCACCTCAGCTCCCATTGTCCAAATCGGCTCTCAGGGTCAGAGCAGCCAACAGCTGCGGTCCGGGAGACATATGGACGACAGTGGCCCAGAACAGGCAAATGACCATGTGGCCAGGGAGGGTTCCTGAATACTTGGCCGCCCAGGCCAGAAACCCAGGGCTCTTCCAAGTCAACGATCAGTTGAGCCCGGGAGTTCAAGACAAGCCTGGGCAACATAGTGAGACCTGGTCTCTACACAAAAATTTTAAAAATAGCTGGGCTTGGTGGTGGCATGTGCCTTCAGTCCTAGCTACTCAACAGGCTGATGTTGGACCATCACTTTGAGCCCAGGAGGTTGAGGCTGCAGTGAGTGGTGATCTCATCCACAGTACCCAAGCCTGGCAACAGAACGATATCCTACCTCCAAAACATTTTTTTTAAAACTGAGTAGACAGGTGTCTGGTGGCATGATAAGTCCTGGGTCCCCTTCCAGATCTGTGACCTTGGACAGGTGGCTTTTCCTCTGGACTTCAGTGTCCCCATCTGAGTGAGAAAAGGCAGTGGGGATACAGATCTTCAAGATGAAGCAGTGTAGAAGCTACATCTGAAAAGCCATACTTGGGGCTCCAAGTCCAGCGCACAGTCCTAGCAGGGCCCCGCAGGGTGGCCAGGGTGGCACAGGCATCAGGTTGCACCCTCCTTCCCTCTTTGCCAACTCTCAGGCCAAGGAATTCATCTCAGAGCTGCTGTCCAACCTATACTCACATGGGGACCAGAACACGCTGATGGAGGAGTCAGCAGAGAAGGCACAGTGTGGTGACGAGATGCTGTGCAAGCACCACGTGCCGACGGAGGCACCCAGCAACATCAATGACATCAACACGATCACCATCAGCATGCCCATGGGGGCCCATGGATGACTCCTGGCTGCAGGTGCAGAGCGTCCCGGCTGGATGCAGGTACCAGGGCCAGCCCCCATGGCCCCAAAGTCTCCCAGCCTCCATGGCTGAGCCTGGGGGCTCTTGAAACAGGCTCTGTGCCCAAGCTGGCAGATGTGGGTGCTCTCTGGAGCCATCAGAGAGGGCAGAGAGCTCGTGGTTTATGATGTAGGGGCTGGGAGCTTGGAGGGGGTTGTGTGTGGGGCTGGTCTCTGAGGTGGGCAGAGGCCTAGGAACATCATCCTGGGTACGCCATACCTGTCTTGCAGTCTAAGTCATGCTGCCAAGGCCGGGTATCCAGCTCCCAGCCTGGGAGTGCCAAGAGCCAAATCCACTGCAGAGCAGTGGTGATAGTCAGGGTCCCACCTCATCTATCTGTCAGCAATCCAGTGGCCATCTAGATGAGAGTCCCATACACACGGTCATCCCACAACACACTTCACAGGACAGGCAGGGACACACAGCCCCCTTCCCTCCCTCCCAGGTACCATCATAGCTGCTAGCTATGTGTGACCGAAGGCAGGGTCCCTGGCCCCAACAGAAGCACTACCGCTGGCCAGCAGGCTCATGCACCTTGGCCTGTTGCTCTTAGAGGTCGCCTGTGCTATTCAGCCAACGGGACCACAGTGCCTGTTGGCCCAGCTGAGCTCTGCCTAGTGAGCCCATCTGCCTTTCCTGCCACGGACTTTCCCTCTTCTGCTTTTCCCAGCAGGAAGGGCCCAGCCTCACCTATGCAACATGCAGCCCCCTGCCAACCAGTTGAGGCTCCCCTCTTAGACTTATAAGTCTATGGCCAGTGGCATCCGGCTACCTCCCCTCCCTGCCTTCCCCAGGGTCCCTTCAGAGGGCCGTGGGCTTTCTCACCACCCAGAGGGAACTCCGGCACTCACTGCAGCCGTCCATCCCTTATAGCTTCACCATTTTGGTTCAAGCAGTGTTCCTTATGAGGCCAGGTGGCTGTGGGGTGGGGTTCCCCAAGCAAGAGGTGGGCCTGGGCCATGGGTTGGAAGACAGGGTGACCAGAGAAGAGAGAAGCCCGAGGAGGCTGAGCATTGGTCTGAACTATGGGTGCACTGCCTGGGTGCCATGGGAGAGGCCAGCGTGTGTGGGGTGGAGAGGGCTGCTGCAGCCCCCAGGCACAACATGTGAAGCTCTAGCCCCTCCCTCCATCTTCCTCCCCTTTCCCTTCCAGCCCCTCTTTTCCAGGAACCTTGCGACACCCACACCTGCACCTGCGCCCTCCCCTCCCCGGCCCTCCCACAGCCACTGCGGTGCACCCGTGCTCTGCACTTGTCTCACAAGCTCTGGCTTTTCTTTAACCCGTTTTCTCTCTGCTTCTCTCCAACTGCCAGCTGAATGGGTCAGACAAGTCCATCCTGTCCTGAGAGCCCCAGGCCCCGCTTCGACCTCTAAACAGAGCCTCCTCTTCTCGGAGCCCTCTCTTTCCAAGCCTGCCGGGGTGGGTGTCCTGTGACTTGACAGTGGCTCCCCAGCCCAAAGCCAGCCCCCTTCATCTGTGACTTAGTCTGTTGTAGTGGTGAGCTGACACATCCAGCTGTGACCATTGCTGAAAACTTGTGCCCCCTCTGTGGTATGCCCCTGCCCTGTTCTATAAATAGCTATAAATACCCATATATATATCTATATATGCACCTAAACATGGCCGACCGCCTTGCCTCTCGCACTGGGAATCAGTCACCGTGCTATCCTTGTCTTGTGGCCCAACAAGAGGAAGGTCTCCCCTGACATTGCCCCTCCAAAGAGTGCCACCTCCAGTGAGCCTCTCTGTCATGCCCGGCCTGTGGACAGCCAGCCCCCGCCATCCCTCCCACTCCCCACCAAGCATGGGGGTGCTGTGCAGGCAGCTGTGTGGCCTGACAGTCTCTACCAGTCCTGCTGTCCCTTGGCTGAGAATCAAACCCATTTCTGGATGACGGGGAATGTGTCCTCTGCTGGCTGTGTTCTCTGTGGAGCTCAGGGGAGGGAAAAGACCAAGCCATTTCTAGGGTGCTGTTGGGAGCGGTGTAAAGGCCACACCCTTTCCAAGGGACACTTTTCCTGGAAAGCCCCTGGAGCTTAGCTGGCTCTTATCCTGTGAAGCTGACTCTGGCCACCAGGGAGCAGGGCCATGAACTCAGCCTGGAGGGAGCCTGCAGGACAGCTGGCACTCTGGAGGGACAGACAGAACAGGCCACCAGGTGCATGGAGGGACAGATAGAACAGGCCACTAGGTGCAGACAGGAGAGGGAGGCAAGGGGACGGAACGGAAGATGCCTGGGGTGGATGGAAGTCAGTGCCCTTGGGTGCTGGTATCTGCCTTCCCAGCCACCGCTACATCAGGCTTCTGAGCCTGTTGGCTGTCAGGGCTGGACTGTGCCCCACAGGTGCCATGGCAGTCCCCATGAAATCCACCAGGTGTCACCAGGCAGCATACAGGTAACAGGCCTGGAAGGTCCCCAACAGCCCAGCTGGACATCTCACTCTGGGGCTCTTTGTTCAGTGGCACAAACTCCAGGACCCAGTGAGGGAAATGGGAACCCACCAGGCTGAGCACTATGGCTAAATCCATTTATTCCAAAATGAAAAGCAAAATAAACAGGAGTTGCATCACCAAGGCAGCCAGGACCCCATCTCCGCCTCCTTCCTCTGTCCTATGCTATCAATAAGTAAGTTTCCCAGCCATAAATAATGATTAGAACTTCCTCCTCATACGCCAGCTCCAGCCTCTGCTACGTACAATACAAGGGATGGCCCTACCCCCTGGAATATACAAAATGTTACACAGAAACTATATGTACACTGGGGAAGGGGGGCCACCCCAGCAGCCGGAGCCCTCACCTGCTCTACAGTTAGCCCCACTGTCCTGCCCCAGCTGCCTCTCTGAATAAGATAGGAGCCCCCTGATGGAAAAGCTGCTTTGGTGAGAGTAGGGAGGCCATGAGGCCTCCTCCAAACAAACCAACTCCACCAGGCTCTGGCTCTTAAATAACAAACATCATCATCCAGAAATTTAAGGACTCAGCCCTGGTCAGGTGGCAAAGGGTCTGT
This sequence comes from Pongo abelii, assembly GCF_028885655.2. Taxonomy (NCBI): domain Eukaryota; kingdom Metazoa; phylum Chordata; class Mammalia; order Primates; family Hominidae; genus Pongo; species Pongo abelii. The sequence goes on along the minus strand of NC_072001.2, from coordinate 82,114,688 downwards.
TTTTCTCCCTCCATTAGACAGGGGTCTTGTCTTGCTACCCTAATGGTAAAGGGGTGACTGGGAAGGGGTGGTTGGTACATGGTGGGGGCGAAGACTCCAGTCCCACTTCTCCAGGCTTATGCTGACAGAGGTCTGCTTTTATTTTTATCCCATGACTTAAAAAAAAATCCCATAACTTCCTTTTCATAACTTTTTAAAATACTTTTCATAAAACATTTTTCTACTTTTTTTCCACAACTTCTTTTGCCACAACTATTCCACAGCATTTTTTATCCCATAACTTTTTCATCCCACAACTTTTTTAAATTCCCATAACTTCTTTTTAGTTTATGTTCCTTTAGTAAACACACTTGCATAGTTACATTACAATTTCATAAAAATAAAAACCGATTATCTCATGCCAAGTGTGCCAAGCATTTGCAGTCTCAATACTTTTAATACTATAGTTTTCAAGACACATAAAATTTTAAGGCAAAAACAGCACTTTGCAACAATTTAATAATTTATTACATTACAGTAGCATCACAGTAGCAGTCAATAATCCCACTTTAGGCAACAGTGTTTCAGTATTTCCATTACACATTCTGTTTACAGGAATTCATCAATTGGTAAAAGTCATTCTAAGAAAACTTGACAAATAAAGGTTTGGACTGGAATTGGCATCTCTTTCTCTACTTATCCTTCCTCCAGTTTCTTTGATTTAAATGACAGTATTCATATTTTAAAATGTTTTCAGTTATTTCAAAACATTAACATAGCAGTTACATTTTTGAATAGTTATATTATTTTAAAGTGACTGTAAGATAAAGTTTTAGAGAAAGTATTATGGATAGGGCTGAATTACAGTTTCACATTTTCTAAAAATCAGCTTTGGGTTTAGAATTGATTTTTTTTCATTTCTGGAAAAACTATCAGGTTTAATCAGATACTTAAAGACCATATATATAAATACCAGATAAATAAAGACCATATATTGCAATATTTAAATAGGTATTTTGATTCTTCCTACAAAAATTCAAATTTATTCAGTTGAACTCACATTTTAAAATTCTATATTTCTGATGAACTCTAACCTTCTAATGTTGCCTTCTAAGCAAATTGAAAGCTGCCTTATACTGAATGAGGAAGAGAACAAATACTTGGCTGAATGAGGTATTGCAAAAGACTGCATGAGCTTTGAAGAAAGACTTAAGTTTTTGTCATAGGATTTCCATTCTTTTTAGCTTTTTTTGAAACATAGGACAAGATACCTACACAGAGAGTGGTATTTCAGTTAATACAGTACATTTATTTTCCAGATTGATATTCAGCTTAAATATGCCAGTATGTGATTTAATCCATAGGTACCTGATGAACACATTATTGTCAGATTGGTTACAGGTGCTAAACACTATCTGAAGGTCATTCCTAGTCATTTATCTTTATCAGGGTAAAAGTGAAGTGATTTCAACTATAAAAATTCCTTTGAAATAATTTATCAATGTATTAGGTAAACCCAGTTTCAGAATGATAAAGAAAAACTGTTAGACCAAATAAGGTGGCTAATTAACAGTGGTACGATTTCTAGCCCGAGGGTTTAAAATGGACTTAAAGTAACTGTCTTTCAAGTGAACTCAAATAATGCAAAAGCGGCAAGTTCACAAAATAGAAGGCACGAACAGGACCTTAGGTCCATTTGAAACCCTCAGGCTAGAAATCGTACCACTGTTAATTAGCCACATTATTTGGTCTAACAGTTTTTCTTTATCATTCTGAAACTGGGTTTATCTAATACATTGATAAATTCATACAATTTGGAAGAGCCAGTTGAAGTCACAATAACCCAATATTTGCACTCTTTCAGTGAATGCAGGCAAATCTGTTATTTCATCTGTAAAATCGTATTATTGCTTTCCTATTAATGTCATATTTATAAAAGTATCATGAGGATGCCAAATGCTAAAAATGGAGATGGTCTAGTAACTAGAAATGCCCACCCCAGGGAGTACACATACATCTCTCCCTACATCCTAATAATGTGACGTATTTTGGAACACAGACATTAGAACTTCATGAAGTTTTAACTGTCGATTCTTTCCCAAGCATCATAAAGTTATGATTTAGGCAATGTATGACTGAAATAACTCATTCATCATGTATAGGCACATTAACATAAATATGGCACAAAATATGCCTCTAAACTGAAACTGAGAGGTATAAAAACATATTTCACTCTTTGTAAAGAACTTTGTGAGGAAATATAACTCTGATTGTATAGACACTTTTCCTCATAATACTTTGACTTTCACAAACAGTAGATTGCACAGCAGCTTGTAAATATTTTAAGTTGCAAAAACTTTGCCTTGATTTTCATATGTAGTATAATACTGTCTACTAAAACTCCTTTTTGTTTCAACTGAGTACTGTCACATATATTGGTTTATAATAATGGTTGTTATTATTTTTAAAGTGTTTTCCATTCAAAGAAAAGAAGTAAATTCCTATGTCAGAGTAACCAATGTGGTTGAAGAATAGGTATTAGCCAGAGAGGTCTAGATGGTAAAAATCCATCTTCTAGCCTCAAAGAAGCTCCATGAACATAGAGGAAGGCCAAGTGTCACACAGCTTTCCTTCACTCGAATTCATTCTTGACTAGAGCCTGTATGCCTCTTCCAGGGACATTTAAACTCTTAAAGGATTTCTTATGATCTTTACTAAATACATTAAGAAGAATGCCAACCAGTGCCCTTTTGTGTTCTGGGACATATACTCATGTGATTAAAACAGGTAACATGAACTCTGACTTTAAAATGTATTATAGATATAAATGCTCTAAGCTAGAAAATGTTTTCCACATCCACAGTCAATGATGGGAGCCTTTCATTCCTCAGAAATAATCCCTTTTTAGGTCATCGAGAAAGGGTACAACTGCTGCAGCTCATGATGCAATATCTTCATGAGCCCAGAGCACATACAAATCCTAAGGGAACCACCATAGTACAGCGCTCATTCTTGGCACCAGAACAAATGAAACACACTCTATCCTGCACACACCTGCCAGAGCAGGCCACTTTCCTCTTCTGTGAGATTTAAAAAGCTCCCCAAAATGTTATTACTCCCATTCCCAATACACGAAAATAGGGGAAAGGCTGTTCCCAGTTCTCGGCCTTTAAACAACTCTAAATGTCAGTACTCACAGTGGCACGTTACAAAGTAATAAACAGTGCGCACTTGAGGGCAAACCACATATTGAGCCAATGAAGAGCTCACTGTGATTAGGATTCGATCAAACATAATAGCAGAACATAAGCACATTTTATCTGAATTCTGTAATGAATATACATGCTGCAATAACATTAAAAAAGCATGGCAGCCTATTCCAAACTGGCAAGAATAGTTTCGTGCAGATAGTGGGTCTTTGTGTGTTTGAACTCCCATCACCTAAGGGCAAACTTGATATGCATGCTAATGACCTGTAATTATCAAATTAAAAAAACAAAAATGCTAAAGGATGCCAGAGTGAACATCAGGGAAAGATTCACTCTCCCTTAACTTTTTACAAATAAATTTAAACTGTAAATTAGAAACACAAATCAATGTGAGTGGCTCTAACATTCAAATGGAGTATATGAATTGTGTAGGAGATTAACCCCATAACTTTTTGTTGTTGTTTTAAATTTCTTGACCAGCTCTTAGATGATGATGATGTTTATCTCCCTGTTCTCGGCTGCCCGGTAAAAGAATGGCATGCAGGGTTTGCTGGGCAAGCCTGGGTGCTCCTGGGTGTCCTGCCTTACAGGAGGCAGCTGCACGATCTGCTGTGCAGAACCCTCCCTGGTCGCTGCTGGTGCAGGCTCCACGCTGTCATCCAGGTTCACCTCATAAAAATCTTTGGAGAGAGGGAGGCAGGGGTCTGAGCACAGTGCTAGTCTCCCCTGCTCCTGCCTGCCCACCCCGCCTGAGGGCTGTACTCACCATCATGCTCACCAGCAGCCCCAAGTTCCTGGGGAGCTGGGGCCCCTGGAGCAGGCTCATCAGCAGGGTTCTGGGCAGTGGTGAGGAATTTGTCATGCCCCTCGTTGTAGTCATCCCCAAGTGGCAACATCAGCTCCTGCATCTCCAGTAGATTCAGCTGCCACTCCAGAGCCAGCACCAGCGCCCATGCCAACCCCCACCCTCACAAAGATGTTGCACATCCTACCTTTGTTTCCTCCTCGTTCTGGGCCAGACTGATGACATCCTCCATCTCCTGGTGCCGCGTGTTTGGCACTGCCCCCTGGCTCTCATATACGGTGATGTACTCTCCTGTGAGAGGACACGGCTCAGACACTGGGGCCCCTCCGATGGCCCTGCAGCTCCCCCTGCCATGCCCTGGCCTCCCGCTCACTCATGCCATCTGTCGCTCCAGAGAGCTGGATGAATCCAATCTCTAGTTTTTCCACCTGCTCCTTCCTGTCTGCCTTCTCCTTCCGGAGGTCCATAAAGCCACTCTGGAGCCAAAATAATGGGGTCACATCTCAGGAGAGACCTGTCTTGCCCTGCCCCCACTTTTCTTGGCCCATGCCAGGACTTACCTTCACCTTCTCCATGGCCTCCTTCAGGGCCCAGTACCTCTCCCCACACACAAACTCACCCCCAGTCCCTGGGACTGGAGCCTCTGCCTCTGGCTCCTTCCAGGCCGAGGCCACCAGATGAGCCAGGTGTGGGCAGCACAGCCTTCGCACCTTCTGCTGCCCACATAGCCGTGCCTGCCTCTCCTGGGAACTGGCTCCAGCGGAGTTGAAAAATGCCACTTGAAGGCAAGAGGTGAGTATTCTTGTAGGGGCATACACAGAACAAATGAGGCAGGGAGGTGGAGCACAGCCCCTTCCCTTGGGGCCTCAGAGAGTGCACCTGTTGGTCACAGGTGAAATGATGTCTGACCACTGGCTCCCAGAAGGGGTGAGGGTCCAGAGCAATCAGAAGGCGGGAAACCAAGAGCATGAGGGGGTCTGGGAGGGACCACAGAGGAAGGTGGCAAAGTAGGAGCAGGGAAAGTCAGGCTCACCGTGGCCTCCCGGCTCTCCAGGTCTTCTGGGATGTTTGGCATGGGCTGAGGCGCCTCCTCCTCCTCACTGTCCAGATGTCGTGCTCCATCTCCTGTGGGGAGGTGCCCATAGGGGTCCTCAGGCAACCCAACAAGGGTGGTACTGTGAGCCCACCTCTGTCCCCACCCTTACTGTGTAACCCTGAGCCAGCCCCTCTGCAAAGGGGAATGAGCTGCTGTTCTTGATTTTTCCTTTTCAGAACCAAGATCTTGCTATATTGCCCAGGCACAGTCCCACTACTGGTCAGTGCAGAAGTTCTGACCTTCTCCCTTTCTGATCTGGGCCAGTTCACTCATCCTTAGGCAACCTGGTGGCCCCCTGCTCCCAGGAGATCACCATATTGATGCCGAACTTAGTGCAGACACCTGGTTGGCATAACGGCCAGCTGTTCTAAAGGTCTCTTCCAACTCCTCAATCCTATGCTGCTAACAGTCCCGCCTTCCTCCTGGGGCTCTCTCCTCTTCCTCTGAGTGGTCTCCTGTACCTTCTCCAGGGAGAGCCATGAGGCTCAACTGGGTCTCTAGCTGTTGGTTCCACTGGCTGGCAGCTTCTAGGTGCTCCTACGGGGACAGGAAACAGAGTGAGACGGCATGGCGCTTGCCAGGTCATCCGCCTCAGGGGCCCATCCTCAGCAACTCCCTCCCGTGGGTCTCCTGCAACTTTTGGCGGGCCATCTCAGCCACCGCATTGCCCCAAGCTTCCTGCTTCTGCAGCTGGTCCACGAGCTGGGCGTGCAGCAGTAACTGCCTGTGCAGTGCCTCCTTCTCAGGTCAGCTGCTGATAGGTGGCCACCTACTGCTGCAGGTGACCCAGGTACTAGTCTTGCTCCTGCTGTAGACTCTTGGCTCTTCAGCCTCACCTGCAGGAAGGCCCTGGGCATGAGGTTATGTGGTGGCTGGCTTCCAGATTCTGGGCCCATTAATAGGGTAGCCAGGGCACTGTGGGGCTGTGTTACCTGCCCAGGCCCCTGGCCCCTTACTCCAGGCCTAAGAGACTTCCTCCCTTGCCTAGAACCCCATGCCTCCTTCCCCAGCCTCAAATCTCATGTCCTTCTTCCCACCATTTAAACTATAGGCCACAGACTGGTGGAAAAGCAGAGGGAGCCAACCACCATCTGCTAAGTGTGCTACATGCCTAACGCTTTCCATGTATTCTCTCATTCAATCCTCAGCACCTCTGCAAGGAAAATGCTAACGTCCTTTTGAAGTTACAGAAACAGAGACTAACAGATGAACAGTAGTTGAACGGTGACCATTGGAACCGAGGCTGGAATCCAGTTTGAATCTAAGGAGGCTTTTTTGTTTTGTTTTGCTTTGTTTTAGACAGTGTCACTCTGTGGCCCAGGCTGGAGTGCAGTGGTGCAATCTCAGCTCACTGCAACCTCCACCTCCCGGGCTCAAGCGATTCTCGTGCCTCAGCCTCCTGAGTAGCTGGGATTACAGGCATGCACTACCATACCTGGCTAATTTTTTGCTTTTAATTTTAGTAGAAATGAGGTTTCACCATGTTGGCCAGGCTGATCTCAAACTCTTGACCTCAAGTGATTCTCCTGCCTCAGCCTCCCAAAGTGTTGGGATTACAGGTGTGAGCCACCATGCCTGGAAAAGGAGCCTCTTATAACACTGTCTCTTCCCCTATGATTGGGGGAATCCATGCCTCTAGCTGGGATGATGATATCCAGACCTGGGAGGAGCCCAGGGCTACCCACGTCTAAAAGTCAGAGGGCAGGAAGCAAGAAACATTCATAGGGCTGCCCCCGAGGGTGCTGTGGTCACCTGCCCCCCAGCCAGAGCTGCCTTTGGCCTGGCATCTCCCTTCCCCAGAGGCTGGTGCTCGCCTCCCAGCCCTTCTTGGAAGGGGCAGAGGTTACAATCTTCTTCACTTCGCCTGGCTTCTCCTGCAGCTCCTTTACTTGCTGCTCCAATTGCAGTGCACTCTTGTTCTCGTTGTACAGAGAGAAGCAATCAGTGGCCATCCACTGCAGCTGGAGACCCCTGAACTTGGTGTCTGCCTCCCATGTCACCGGGAAGGGTGGAGGCAGGTTAGAAAAATCATCCCCTCTCCCCTACAGCCATCAGAGGAGGGCCTGATGAGCTCTGGCTCACAGGTGCCTTTAGAAGTACCATTTCATGTGAGGGCTATACTGCCCCATTTTACAGGTGGGGAAACAAAGGCCTGGATGGATAGGGATGAGGGCAGGCTCCCCAGGTGGGGCAACCCACCAGATCCTTGAAGCCGCACTGTGGCTCAGCCAGCTGCTTGTCGAGCTTGTGGTTCTGGGAGAGCGTGAGCCTCTCCTCCTGCTTTCGTAGCCTCTCCTCCTTCTCCCACAGCCTCTTCTCCTGGTCCCACAGTCTCTGCTCCTGCTTTCGCAGCCTCTCCTCCTCCTTTTGCAGCCTCTCCTCCTGCTTTCGTAGCCTCTGCTCCTGCTTTCGCAGCCTCTCACCCTGCTCCCCCAGCCTCTTCTGCTGCTCCTGAAGCCTCTCATTTTGCTCACACAGTCTCTCCTGTTCCCGCAGCCTCCTCTCCTCCTGCTCTCGGAGCCTCTCATTTTGTTCCTTGCTCAGGAGACTCAAGACCTGGTTGTTTCCCACCTGGGATTGGAGCTTTCCCTCCAGTCTCTCCACTTCCTTCCTCAGCTGTTTGGCCTCATCTTGTAGCTGCTCCAACTCAGAGGTCCCTGCTGGGGGTGCCGGGGACTGGAGCTCAGCTGAGAAATGAAGCAGACAATAAGGGCCTCTGGATTTCCCCCCCACACCCCACTCCCCCCAAAAAAAACCCTCTTCTTGATGCGCAGCTCATCTCAGGCTTCCCAAACTTGTCCTCACTGCTAATGATTCCTCGCACCCAATGGTAGCCAATTTCCAAGCCACTTTCCCATAGAGAGGACTGTGGGTGGCTGACAATGGGCACTCCTCCCTCTTTGCTGATGGGGACCCTGAGGCTATGGAGATGACAAAACTTGCTGTCTCCTGGCACAGACCTCTTTCCCTCTGCCTCAAAGCCCTTCCATCCACCCACCTCCCTGGGGCATTCTAAGCCACCCCCACAGACCTCTGATGACAGTCCTGCTCCCAGGTCACACCAGCCGCATCTTACCCATCTGGTTTTGGAGTTTGGACAAGCTCCTCTCCAGCTCCTGTATCCGACGTATGTCACTCTTCTTCTCTTCCTTCAATGTGCGAGCCTGCCCAAAGCACAGGGGAAAGGGCCCTGGAGAGAGGGGCTGGTGGCTGGACAGGCTACCATCTCCCTCTCTGCCCCCATCTGCACAAAGCCCAGACCCAAGACCACCTCTGGCTGTACTATTCCCATTTTACAGATGCTCAGAAAGATCCAGTGACCTATCTAAGGTGGGGGCTGAGGGGTCAGGTCTCACCTCCACCGACATTTTCCGCATCCTCTCTTGCCACCGGGCCCTCTCTCCTTTTATGTGTTCAGCGTATTCGTCTTTCTGTAGCTGGACTTGTTTTAATGACTCTGTCACCTGCAAGAAATGGGCACAGAAGTTAGGAAGGGCTGTCACTGGTCCTCACCTGCTCCTGGCCACCTGGGGTCATCTTCCTTCCACATCCCTCCCTCTGCAAAGCCTCACCTGTGTCACATGTGCGTTCAGCAGCGCCCGCTCCTTTATGGTCTGCTGTAACCGCCGCTTGAGGACCGCTTCACTGCAGCTCGAGGACTGGATGGTGAAGAGTGAGAAGTTTTGATCTGGGGAGCCCAGGCAGTGCCGCTTAAAAGGGCTAGGGCTAGGCTCAATATACAACTTGGTTAGTAAAGATCAAGGCATTTCCAAGCCCATGGCCTGGTTATTAAAAGAACTCAGTAAAGTTGGAAGGGACAGGGAGAGAGATCGAATTTACAGCTGGCTAACAGAGGCCCAGAGAGTTCAGATAATATTACTACCACTGTTTGAGCCGTCATGGAGTGCTTCACCAGGTTCCATGCTACAATCCCATTTCATCCTCACAAACACCACGTGAGACAGTTACTAGGATTACCTCTATTGTGTAGATGAAAAACATCGAGTGTTCCAGGTTAAGTGCTTGCTTAAGATCACTTAGACAGAGCTGGGATTTGAACACCCAGGTCTATCCTATTCTCTAAGCCCATTTTTCTTGCTGGGGATGGGGGCACAGATAGGAAGGGGGTAATTAATCTTTTGTTCACTTTTTGAAAGGATGATACATTCATATAGTCCAAAACTCAGAAGGTATAGAAGGGAGGTGTCTCCCAGGCACCCTTTACTCTCTCCTGAGTTTTTTATGAATGCTTGCAGACATGTTTTTGTATATTATCATAGTACATACACACACACACACACACACACACCACACACCCCGTTTCTGTCTCTACAGAAATGGTAACACACTAAAGGTACTCTTCTGTACCTTCACAGAACAACTACCCAATACCCCACCTAGGACTTGGCCAAGGCCACAGCCAGGAAAGGGCAGGGCAGGCACTTGGCCTCTGAGCTCTGCATCCAGTGCTCACTCCCCACAGTGCCCCCCAACTCACCCACAGCAGCTGACTCAGCCCCAGGCTGCCTCTAACAACCACACACAAAAGCAGTGAGAAATGAGCATGCTGCCTTATGGGCAGGACACTCCATCCTGCAGAAGGGACCTTTAGGCTCACTCCTCCATCTGGGAAGCCAGGCTGCCAGGTGATGGGGCAGCTGGTTGGACTCACCCTGTCCTCTTCCTGCTGCTGTGTAGACACAGCACAGAGAGCCCGCTCCAATTCTTGAATACGCTGTAAGGAGTATTGCAGGCGGCCAGCCAGATCCTTGGACTCTTCTGTAATGAGAGAGGTTGAGATGGGGCCCAAAGGACTCCCCCTAAAGACCTGTCAAAGTGCCAGGTTGAAGGATGACGGTGTGCCCAGTTTCCCACCTTCGAAGTGTTGGGCAGCACGTTTAGTATGGTATAGGGTGGTCTTCAAGTCTGCCTTTTCCAATGTGAGGATGTTGATTGTCTGGAATTGAACATTTGGGAGAAAAGCCAAGCAAATGCTGAAAGAGAAGGAAAGACACATTCTCCAGAGGATGGGAGAAAGCTCCCCACCCCCCACTCACCTCCAACTGCTCCGTTTGTGCTTTGTGTATTTCATTGTTTGCTTTCTTTGCCTATAGGAAGAGGAAGACAGAGCTCTTACAACGGGGAGGCAGAGATGGCACAGCAAGAGACATGGCCCCAGAATGCCACCAATGCCCCAGGACAGGGCCACCAATGTCCCAGGACAGGCCCACCCATGGGACCAGGTTATCAGGGACCCTGTGGGGATGGGGTGGAATCTGAGGGGTGAGCCTTCTTCCCCAGGCTGGGAGTGGGCAAGTCGAGATTGGCGCCTCTACATCTGAGTGCCCCCCAAACCCAGCAGTCATGTGAGCAAAGAAATCACGTTACTTCTTCCAGCTGATGTTCCACTTCTTTCTTCTGCTCTTTCTGTGGGGAGAGTCAAATTCAGGTGACTGAGAGTGGCCCCCTCAACTCTATTCCCCAGACCAGGAAGCGGTAGGCAGGGACCAGGAATGGATTTTAAAGGCAACATTCTCAGACCCAGTGGCAATACAAACTGGCCAACACTCCTCAGGCTCCCAAGGACAGAGGATTTGGGTCTTTGTTGGTTTTTGCCCATAGCCACAGAACTCAAAGTCTGAATCTGGATTCTCTTGAAAGGACAGTAACATAAACCTCTAGAGAGGGAGTCTCAGGAAGGCCCACCCTTCTGCCAGCTTGTGATTTAGAAAGGTGCCTTCATTCAACAAACTTACTGAGCACATATGGGCCAGCTACAGTTCTTCACAGCAGATATAGGATGGAAAAGGACAGACAGGAGCCCTTGGCCCTCAGGTTTCCATTCTAAGGGCCTTTAAATCTCAGACTCTCAGAGCTAACAGGGACCTTTGATGCTCTACCTCCTCCGGAAACACGAGCCCAAGGAGGACAGGTGGCTTGTCCAGACTCAAAGCAAATTAGGGACTGAGTCAGGGCAGAAATACAGGGCCCCTGACAACCAGTCAGGCTAGCGCTTCCCTGAGAGGTGACAACCCCAGGGCATGTGTGGCAAGGACTGGAGCAGGGGTGTCTGGAGAAGAGAGAGTCGGCAAAGAGGGCAGCGACAAAAGAGCCATGCTGCATGCTCCTTGCTCTGGGGTCCCTCCCGGTGAGGCCTGTGTGCTCCAGCTCCCCATTTGCCATTGGCAACAGGGTCCCCCAGCCCCTTTCTTCAGGGCCCCAAGGGGAAACTAAAGCCCAGCATTGGCAGCATGGAATCAGGGGACCCCACTGGACTCTTACCAATGATTCTATGTTTTCATTGAGTTGATGGATAGTCATGGAGCTTGACTCCAGGGCCACTGTTAGTCCTTGGTACTGGCTCTGAGGCACATGCAGAGAGGAGGAGTTGGAAGAGGATTGTGGGGAGAGGTAGAGAGAACAATCATTAGGGCTGGGGTGTATGTGGCCTGTCTCAGCTGACAGAGGGTCACCCAGACCCCACTGTGAGAGGAGGTTGGAGGGCTGGCCTGCAAAGTCACTGCACCTCGGCCCAGGGCCTCTTACTTCCAGATCCTTCAGGGTAACAGATGATGCAGGAGTAATAAAAATGAGAAATTTAAAAAAAAGAACTTACATGGGAAATAGTTATGTATATAGAGAAAGTATAAAAACAGCAAGAAGCCAGGCACAGTGGCTCACACATGTAATCCCAGCAGTTCGGGAGGCTGAGGCGAGTGGATCACTTGAGGTCAGGAGTTCAAGACCAGCCTGGCCGACATGGTGAAGCCGCATCTCTACTAAAAATACAAAGATTAGCCAGGCATGGTGGCAGGTGCCTGTAATCCCAGATACTCAGGAGGCTAAGGCAAGAGAATCGCTTGAACCTGGGAGGCAGAGGTTGTAGTGAGCTGAGATCACACCACTCCACTCCAGTCTGGGTGACAGAGCAAGACTCTCTCTCAAAAAAAAAAAAAAAAAAAAAAAAGGCCCAAATCCCAAATGCCTGCTCTGTACGTTATTCCCAAATTACTTTTAAACTTTTAGGTGTCACCATTTCCAAGATGATAAAAGATGTGGAGAAGGAAAAACCCCATCAATCAAGCAGGTGAAGAAGCAGACAGAAACAGGCTGAAGGTTAATGGCAGCAACATAAAACAAGGCAGAGGCCAAGTATCCCCCAAGCCAGAGAAGCCTCAGGGCCATGCACAGCTGGAGACAGCAAGCCAGAGGGGGGTCTTGGCACTGCCTCACCTTCCACTTGTCCAATGGGAGAGTGCTACCCCATTGGAGTGGTTAAGGTTGGACACCGGCACCTTCAGAATGTCCTGAATCTACAGGAGGTGACAAGGGAAAAACAAGGGCAGGGGGAGAAAGACAGAAGTGGCTTAGAGAGAAGTAAGAAAGTCAGGGTAGGAGGAAGATGTGGGTTCAGGAAAAGGAAACGCTGAAGAAGAGCAGAGGAGATTAAAACCATGGCCTGTGCCATTCTTCCAAATGGCCACCTGCTGCCTTGCCAGGGGCAGGAACAAATAGATGGAAAAGTCCCCTGAGTGATGCAGTCACAGAGTGGAGTCAGCTGACCAACACAGCTCTTAATATGCTCACTGGACCCCTCTCCTCAGGCCCAGGACATGGGTGATGAATCTGGTGGAGCTCCAGACCTCCACCTCCATTAAAAAAAAACAGACTCCTGAGTAAGAGTTCACCTGAACTAAGGGGACTCCAGCTAAAAAACAAGTTTGAAAGACACTGATCTTATCCAGTATCATCTTACAGAGGAGAAAACTGAGGCCCAGCAGAAGAAGTGATTTTTCTGTGGTCACCCAGCAAGCTGGTGGCAAGTTAGAGCTTCTCTTCCTCCTAGGGCCTGGGGCTCTCCTCACCACACCCTGGGCCCCCTTCAGTGACTCCTAAAGGGACAGCCTGATGGCAAGTGGCTGTACTCATTAGCCCAGCTTCCCCTTGAGAGTGGGAATCAGGAAAATCAAACAGCAATGACCATTTCCTGGGTATCCTGGGTGTTTACAGCAGGCCACGTACTAGGGGTTAACATGAAAACAACAATAATAAGGAATCTCATTTAAACTTCACAAATGGAAGTCAAATACTACCCCTATTTTACAGATGTGAAAAGAGAGGCCCAAAGAGCTCAAGCAAACTGCCATAAATCAGATCCCTAGCAAATGGAGAAGCAGGATTCAAACCCAGAATTCTTAACCAGTACCCAGCAATCTCAACAATTACCCTCTACTGCCCCTTGTGCCCCTTGTCCCCAGGAGCCTGGCCAGGCAAGACTCACATCCCCAGGTGAATGGCAACCACCAGAAGTGGTTGTCTCAGGGCTACTGCCAGTTTTTTTCTTTATCTTCGCTCCTCTTGCAACACCAGGGCTGCTCCTCTGCTGATATTCTTTTAGCTGTGGGAAAGAAGAGTAGTAATACACATGAGAACTACCAGCCCCTACAGCCACACCCTCCTTGCAGTTTTTGCAAAATACTTATACACCATCTGATTTAATGCCACCAACAACTATACAAGGTGTTGTCACAATCACTTAGTGATTGACAGGGATGGATATTATGGCTAAAAAAAAAAAAGTGGGGGGGCAATAATGGAACTTAAACTCAGTCTTCACACTCCAAGCTCTGGGGTTTTGCCATGAATCAGCAGCTGCCAGGGACCAAATCCAGAGGCAGATGTAGAAAAGTCAACATTACATAGGCAGGAACTACACGCTGTGTGGTTTAGAGTCATACATCCTCACATGTCTGTTAGTGTGAGGAAGTGCACCAATATCTCTCACACTTTTATATCAATGTGTGCTCATGGCAGAAGGCAGCTTTTTTGTTAAATCTGGGAATTTATCAGAAAGAGGACAACCCAAGTCTCATTTCAGAGAGAAGTCTGGTATACTCTTAGAAACCTAAGTGAGGGTCATCCCTAAGTACATTAATGTTTTTTCTCTCTCAAGAGAATCAAGGGAAACTGATGCTTCAGAAAGATCTCCCACATTCATCCTGTGGCACTCAATGTACTCCAAGTTGAGATGATATGAGGAAGAGTCAAGCTGTCAAGTTCAGTTTCCGAAGATCTATTCCATAGAAGGCGAGCAAATCTCACTTCAGAGACCACTGACTGAAGGGCAGTCTGGTCCCAGAACCATGGAGAATTAGAATATGAGGTGGAGAACTCAGAAAAAAATGTTCAAGTCTCTCTGGAGAGTAGAAGCCTGGGAGAAAACCAAACCCATTCTCCCATTACCACCGAGAGATACTGTCAACGTTTTGAGCTCACAGGGGAAGTGTAGGCTTTTCACACTGTCGATGTCTATGTGAAGGGAGTAAGGCAGCCTGAAACCTCTTGCTCCTAGGTCCCATAGTCCCCATTTCCCATCTAGCTGCAAATTTGTGCTGTGACCAGAGGTACCAGAAGTGGGGTGAGAATGCTTAGGGGACTGGGTTGTTAGATCAAAGTCCGGTCTTGCAGCAGTAATGACGGTTCCTAGGGGGACTGTGACATCACTACATTCCACTCCTCCTGGGGGTGGGGGAACCACATCAGTGCAATGGCTGAGTTGCCGCTCCACGATGGGGGAGGGAGGTGTAGGGCTGGCACCCGGGTCCTTGGAGATTCGTCCATTCCAGAGAGCCCAGGGAGGTCGGGCTTGGGTCAACAGGAGGGGAGAGCAGAGTCTGCTCAGGGAACCCCAGGAGTCACCAGTCCAAAGTCACCCAGGGATGACTGGTGATGCTGGGGGGTTGGGGCTGGGGGACCCAGGTCCTTGGAGAGGTGAGCCCAAAGAACCCAGGGAGGTTGGGCTTGGGGCGGCAGGACGTGAGGGCTGAATATGGAGCAGGGAGCCCCAGCAGTCACCCGCCCAAAGTCACCCCAGGGTGATTGGCGAGGGCAGAGGCTGGGCTGCTGGCTGAAGGGGCGGGGCTGACTGACAAGACTTTGGTGGGGGGAGCCCAGAGGCGCTGGGGTAGGGGGGCCCAGCCCGGTGTGCCTCAGGAGTGGTATGGACTCTGGGAGTGGTCTTGTCATCGGAGAGGATCTCTGGCTAGGTTGGGGGGCCATGACCTTTTTCTTGGCTTTTTACCTTTTTCTTGGCTGCTGCCAATTTGTTCTGTCGAGTTTCTTCTAACATCATGGGGTGGGGAGGGACGTAGGGTTGGGGCCACATCAGCGAACACCTCCAGGCACCTACCAGGCTGCTGTGTGACTGAGCCAGAGGAGCCGTAACCAGGACCACACTGGAATGCAGAATAGGGGTGTGGCCTTAATGCTCCAATCCCATTGGTCAATGAGAAAGATGCAAGGGAGAGGAGGCGTGGCCAGACAGCAGTGTGTCCAGAGGAACCTGTGACATCACAAGGAAAGCTGCGCATGCCACTGCTGTCCCCGCCCACTTGGGGAGAGGGGCGGGGCCTGCCTACTCTGGGAGAGGGGAGGGCCGGTTTTTGCTTTAAAATGTTAAAAATAAACTTTAAAAAATACATGTGTTTATACTTTATATATATGTGTGTCAGTGTGTGTGTGTCTACATGTTCCTCCAGAGCTGTCTTCATTATCCAGCTGCTATGCATGGTCTGTGACTTTGGCCTATATTTTTCATCTTCAGATGGAGTATAAGAAGTACCAGTATTATCCCAGTTAAGACACAAATCCTATAAAAATGGAAAATCCATAGCATGTTTGATGATTAATGAATGAAGTGGACTATGTTATTCAACATTCCAATAAGGTAAAATAATCACAATGATTTCTCTGTTTTGGAAAAAACATTTCTCTTATTCTCCTACATTATTAAGATTTTTTAAAAAACAAGAAACATGTCTAATATCTTTAAAAACACAAAGCTTTTGGGCTGGGTGTGGTGGCTCACACCTGTAATCCCAGCACTTTGGGAGGCCTAGGTGGGTGGATCACTTTAGGTCAGGAGTTCAAGACCAGCCTGGCCAACATGGTGAAACCCCATCTCTACTCGAAATACAAAAACTGGCCAGATGTGGTGGTGGGTACCTGCAATCCCAGCTACTCGGGAGGCTGAGGCAGGAGAATCACTTGCACCCACGAGGCGGAAGTTGCAGTGAGGCAAGGTCACGCCACTGCACTCCAGCCTGGGTGACAGACTGAGACTCCATCTCAAAAAAAAAATAGTCAAAAATGAATAAAAACACAAAGCTTTCCATTTAATAAGCACTCAAAGCTCTTTACTGGTTTAAAGCATATACAAGGCCTATTTTTCTAGAATCACCTGGCCTCTTTAGGCCTTGCAAATGAAACTGAATTTCTCATTTGATACTTGGCTATGACTTGCAATCGTGAAAACCAAGAATTGTGTTATGTCACTGTGTATTGCTTGTTACCCGAATTCCACACTAGGCTGGGATCAAGGGTTGAATCTTTCATGATTTGCTCCATAACCTGTGAGCTTCTTTTCCTACACCAAACTAAGCTTTGTTCTAGAGGTCTACAATTTACAGTTAGTAGACAAGAGTGGTTCTCAAAAATGTAGTCTCTGGACTAGCAGCACCAGCAGAACCTGAGAACTTTTTATAAGTGCAAATTCTCAGGCCCCACCCTGGACATGGTGAATCAGAAACTCTGGAGTAGGGCTCAGCAATCTGTGCTGCAGTCATCCCTCCAGGTGTTTAAGAACCTCTGGCATACAGCAGGTAGAAAAATGTGTTTCCTTCTGTAGGTCAAAGCCAGGGATACCATATGTTCTGTCTTGATATGAAAAAATGACATGCAATTAAAAGACATAAATCTCCTTCCTGCTGCCACCCTCCATCCAATGTGTTTTATTTTCATGAGTTAAATAAGAAAACAAATGGCAATCAGAGATTCAGCCTAAAAGGTATATTTACAAGTGTCAGTTCTCATCCAGCCTGATCTCATACAATACCATTTACACCCTCTTACCTCTCAAGTTTTTTAAAAAGTGTCTTCACAATGTAAGTCTCAGGCACACTAGCAGTTCTACAATAAAACACCAAGTAGATCGGAATGTCCAAACTTACTAGAGAAGAAAAGTGGAATCACTGGCTGTATTTTCAAATTGCATTCAACAGGAAATATAAGTTTTGAATTCTTTCCACCTTCACACTTCCAAGTTAATAGCATTAAATCAGAATACTCCATTCTTCCAAAGCCTCTAGCCAGGCAAAGTTTTACTGTATTACTTCTTGCTTTCAATGGATATAAAGCAGAGTCCTGCTAGGCACATTTTGTATACCTGCAAAGATGCAGAAGTAAACAGTTCCATCTATTCAATATTAAAACAAAAGTCCTGCAAACCTCGGATGGTGAGTGTAATACTTCAGCACTAGCACCAAAGCCTCAAGTATGAGAAGATACCAAGATCGCCACTAGAAAACAAAACTAAACTCTCGGCCGGGAGCAGTAGTTCACGCCTGTAATCCCAAAACTTTGGCAAGCCAAGGTGGGAGGATTATTTGAAGTCAAGAGTTCAAGACCAGGCTGGGCAGCATAGCGAATTCACATCTCCACAAAAAAAAAATTAAAAATTAGCTGGGCGTGGTGGCACACACTTGTAGTCCTAGCTACCTGGCATGCTGAGGTGGGAAAATTGCTTGAGCCCAGGAGTTTAAGCCTGTAGTAGCTATGATTATGGCACTGCACTCCAGCCTGGGTGACAGAACGAGACTTAAATACACTCTCTCCTGCTCCTGTTTACACTAAAATCACTAAGTTAAAATGTTTTCAAATTTGGCAGGATGAAAATTAAGTGAAATGTGAATTTGCAGCTTGGCTAGCGAAAGGAAAGGAAAGGAAAGGAAAGAAAAGGAAAGGAAGAAAAGAAAAGAAAGAAAAAAGAAAGGAAGAAAGGAAATCAAGTGAAATGACAAACTACTTACTGGGAGAAAGTTTTTGTAACCTCAGTGACAGATAAAAGGTTTGTATCCTTAGTCTTTAAAGAAATCTTTAAAATTACTGAGAAAAAAAACAAATGATTTTCAACAGAAAATGGGCAATGGAGAAGCAGGCACTTCTCACAAGAATAAAAATGACCAATAGGCATATAAAAAAATTTAAAAGCACTAGAAATCAAAGAAATGTGATGAAAACAATGAGATTTTCTGTATAAAGGCAGCAAAGATGACAAATGGAAAGGGGAACCTGGAGCTCTGTCCTTATTGGCGGGAGTATAACCTCAGTCACCTTTCTTGGAGGATAATTTGAAAATTTCTTTTAAAAATCCTAAAAATTATTTTCCTCCAGAAATTCTACTTCTATGAATTTAGTCCAAAAATGCTTGCTTGAGACCATTAAAATGTATATATAAGAAAATTCACCTCTGGAGTAGCAATGATTAACTTAACATACATCCAGCTATTAAAAATGATGATGCCAGGATATATTTACTGCCACAGAAATATGCCCAAAATATAGTAAGTGACAAAAGACTATATATTACGATTCTAGTTTTTAAAAGGTTTATATGCATAAAAAAGTATAAAAAGCAACAAACCAGAATGTTTTGAGTGGGAAATTAAAGATTTTTCTTAATATTTGTCATCCAAATTATTACAAAAAGAATGTGATTTCCTTTATAATCAGGGAGAAGTGCTATTTTCATTTATTTATATTTAAATCTCTTTTCTCTTTCTTATTTTTTTCTCCTGTATGTATCCCATGTAGGCTAGAATCCCTGCCTCTTGAGGTAAATCAGTCAATTTTGGGGAAGTACACTACATAAAGCTGCCCCATCCTCCTTTTATTTTAAGAGATCTGGAGACATTTTTATTTCAAATTATTTTATTGTTCTCAGAGAACTTTTTAAAAATATATGAAATTGAGGAAAAGACAAAGGAAAGGCTGATTCCCTACCCTCCTGGGGCTACTCTTCCAATTTTTGCTGCTATTGTTATGTATTAATATTCACTGGGTACTAAAAAGATGGGCAGCCCCTTAGATCCTTTTTTCTTATTTCTTTCTCATAATCCTACTTCATTCCTTCATTTGCTTATTTTTAAAAGGGTCATGTGGACAAATACATAGTTCAGAAAAATTTTAAATATAACTATCTATAAAAGTATGTGGCAAAATTCCATTCACAGTCTTATTCTCCTTCCACAGCAAACACTTTTAATTGGTTTCTTATATATCATTGCAGAATTTATCTTTGCAAATACAAATGTATGTTCTTATTCTACTCTTCTCTCTCGACACAAAAAGTAGCATACCACACATACTATAGCATTCCTTGTTCCTTTTAAAAAACACAATATATCCGAGTTCTTCCACATGAGTACAGAGGTCTTTCTCATTCTTCTTTACAACTGCACAGTATTCATCACTTGGATGTACCACAGTTTACTTAAACAGTTCCCTGTTGGCAGACACTGAAGCCATCCCTATCATACAACTACAAACAATAATGCCAAGCATAACCAACCACACACACCAAGTTCATTTCTGAATGTGCCTTTGATGAAGCCTCTATTTGAATCACCACAAGGTCACAAGGCTGAAAAGTTAGCCAGTTTTTTAGTTTTCATTATGTACAGCAGTATGTAGCAAAAGACTCCCTTGGGCAAAGCAAATGTACTCTTTGGGGATTTACTTCATAACAATACATGGATAAACAGAACACCAAGGAGAACCATGTCTATTTAACCATGCACATGTATGTATACATTACACACATAGGCATAGAAAGTATACAATAAATCCATCAAAGCATTAAGCATTGTCTCAGTATGGTGGATCTATGGAGTGCTTTGTAGACCTCCCTCCTTGCCTATCAATTCTTCCTAATTTCACAACAGTGAATATGTACTATTTTTGCAATATAAAATTTCAAAAAAATGTTAACCCAAATTAAGCTGGATACATTCCTTGTCTGTCCTATATTTGTATGGTGCTCCAGAGTGCTCAAATATCACTTTATTTAAAAAAAATTTATTTTTTTTTTCAAATATAGAGTCAGGCAGGGCCTTGCTCTGTCGACCAGGCTGGTCTTGAACTCCTAGATCCTCCTGGATCCTCCCGCTTCCACCCCCCAAAGTGCCAGTATTACAAGTATGAGCCATCACCCCAAGCTGGCTTCATTTGAGAAATCTTTCCCCAGCACTCCATATATTACAAATAATTCCTTTTTTCTTGTTTAGATAGCATCTTAGTCATATCTCTATTACCTCACTTGTCACATGATAATCAGTTGCTCAACCATCCATCTCCCTTGATTGCTCATGAGCTCCTTGAGAAGAGTCTGATTTTCAGCACTTTGAACAGTGTGTGACACATAAATGCTTCATACGCAGAGAAGGACATGATTTCACTACAGTGTAATTATTCCCAGAATTCAATGCCTGTATTTCTAAATTGTTCTAGATACTCTGCCAACAACCTGAGAATGCTATGTTTCTCCCTAAAACTTCCATCTATTACTGAGTGTCTATGGTCATAGTTAACTCAATTATGATGTGACCTCTGGCCAAGCCCATTCCTAGTTTTTTTTTTAGGTGATTTTTAATTTTAATTTTTGATTTTGATTGTTTCCTTTTTGTTTTTTCTAATCTAGCAGTGGTTGGTAAACTTCAACATCTTTATATCCCTGTGTCTTTGCACCTGCTGGTCTCTGCTTGGAATAATATCTCAAGTTTTTATTCACCTGGAAAAAATTTCTACTCACCCTTAAAGAATCAGCTTAAATAGGTTGGGTGTGGTGACTCATGACTGTAATCCCAGCACTTTGGGAGGCAAAGGCGGGTGGATCACCTGAGATCACTAGTTCCAGACTAGCCTATTCAACATGCTGAAACCTTGTCTTTACTAAAAATACAAAAAATAGCTGGGCATGGTGGCAGATGCCTGTAATCCCAGGTACTTGGGAGGCTGGGGCAGGAGAATCAGTTGAACCCAGGAGGCAGAGGTTGCAGTGAGCTGAGATTGTGCCATTGCACTCCAGCCTGGGTGACAGTGCGAGACTCCATCTCAAAAAAAAAACAAAAACAAAAAAATTCCAGAAGAAAGTTTCTGCTTGGTCTGGTCTGGGTTGGCTGGGTAGCTGGGACACTAAAACTGCCAAGCCCTCTAGTGTCATGTGGTTGAAGTAGGGCCAGGAGATGTATTAGTCTATTCAGTGTGCCATGCCAAAATACCATACATGGGTGGCTTAAACTGCAAATATTTATTTGTCATGGTTCTGGAGGCTGGGAAATCCAAGACCAAAGTGCCAGCAAGGTAGGTTTCATTCTGAGGCCTCTTCTCTTGGCCCATAGGTGGCTGCCATATTGTGCACTCATGTGACCTCTTTTTTGTATTTGTGCGGAGAGAGAGTGAGTGCGCTCTCTGGTGTCTTGTCTTATAAGGACACTAATCCTACTGAATCAGGGCCCCACCCTTAGGACCTCATTCAAACTTAATGACTTCCTGAGAGGCCTCATCGGCAAATACAGTCATGCAGAGGGTTAGGGCTTCAACATATGAATTTGGAGGAGACAGAGACATTCAGTCCATGATGGGAAGAAAAACTATTCAAGAAAAAAGGGGTGCAGTGGCCAGAAAAGGGGGCAGACAAAATATTCTCCCCATTTCCCCCAATACACAACACAACACACACACACACACTCACAGAGCCCTGACTTTGTCCCTTCCCCACAAGGCCACTCCCCACCCATAATCATTTACCTCCCTCCTATCCTGCTTTCTGGAGCTGCCTCTTCCCCTAAGTTGTCCTGTGGCTCACTGATTGCTGCATACAGGTATGTGCATGTAAATGTAGCTGGGGCTGGGGACCTCCTGGACCATGTGTGTCCTGAGCCCTACTATGAGACTGGGCAGGAAGTGGGTCTCACCCATGTCTCCTGTCCTCAGGCAGAGCCTAGCCCTGGGATATGAGCTCAGAGGGTGCTGCAGCTTTGTTGGATTCACCTCAGGTCCCCTTTCTCCCCATCCACTTATAAGGTTCCCAGGGCCTTGATACCTCTGTCCTTGGAAGAAAAGAATGTGATTACCCAGCTCACTCAAACCTGCTCATGGCTTCCCGAAATAGAGGCACATAATTTTCTAATTCAAAAGAGTCTACTAAATGACTAGCACAGTGAATGAAGAAAGACCTACACCAAGGCACATCATTGAGAAATTCCAAAAAACCAAAGATAGAGAGAAAATCCTAATATCTTCCAGAGAGAAAAGACAGGACACATGTAAAGAGCCAAGATTTCACATGACACTGACTTCTTACCAACAACACTGGGAACTAGAAAATAATAGAGCAATATTTCCCAATGTGAGGAGAAGTTACATTCAAATTAGAGCATTATATCCAGCCAAACTATTAATCAGGAGTTGGGGTAGAACAATGACATTCTAAAATATGTGAGGGTCAAAAGCTTGGCTTCCATTCACTGCTTTTCAGGAAGCCACTGGAAGATGTACTGCAACATAATGAGACAGTAAACCAGGGAAAAAGAAGATCTGGGGTAAGGGAACAGGAGATGCACACAGAAGAGGCAGGAGGAAATTCACACCACGGTGCAGAGACGTGCCAGGATGCCAGCCGTGCCACAGGCTGAGAGAGCCGAGTCCAGTTTGGAGCATAAGGATGGAGGGCAAGGGAGAGAGGGAAGCCTCCAGGAAAATAACAGGGCTGATAGAGTAGCTCATGTATCTTAGTTTTAGATAATTATTACCAGGCATTTCACAGATCAGTTGGAGCAACTGAAAAAAAGATAGTTAATAGGTACAAAAACATATAAGCAAATGAAGGGAAAAAAATTGAAGCAATTATTGACTCCAGGAGAAAAAAAGGAAAGAAATGAAACAATTTCAGTGCAGGACTTGGCTTAGGAAACAAAATTTAGATATCTACAAGAATGTAAATGCTTTTGATTTCATAAGATTGTGATCCAGTGAAACTGGTAGAATGGAGGCAAGGAAATTGTTAAGACCTCATAAGGGAGGTGAGCCCTATACTATGCTATTCCAGGAAGTAGACAGATACTGAAGAAAACAAATCAAGAAATAGCAACATAAACATTCTTTAGAAATATGATGCAAATACCAGAGGAAGTAGCAAAATGAGTTTAAAGTGATGGCCTCTGGGAATTAGGATGCAAAGGTGTTGGGGTGATCAGACTCAACACCAGACTGTGGGGGCTATGAAGTCTGGTGGAGTCAAAGGAATGAGAAAAGACAAGTTGAGAGAGAAAGTGGGACCAGGGGGCCAATGTTAGTATGGAGGCTGTGAAGGCCCCGAGCTCTGGGAGCCCACGCTATTTATTGGTGATCAAAAAAAGAAGCAGGTGGTGAGGATGTGGGGGTTGAAAGGAAGTGACATATCAGGCAAATAAGCTACAGCTGTGATGGTGTAGCATTTTCTTTGAAACATATGGCTACTTGAGATAATGGGAGTGCTAGAAGCAAGGAACCAGCAAGGAATGTGCTAGACACATTCCAAAGGCCATGAGAGGTTTTAGACCCTGGACCCCGGACATGTTCCAAGCCTGCCTTGGCTTCTCTCCCAGCACTCAGGCTTTCTCCCAACACAAAGGCAACAAAAGAAAGGGCAGAGGAAATGCTTTTTGATATAAGCCTATTATTACCATTTTGTTCTTTTCTTTTCTTTTTTTTTGTTGTTGTACTGAGGATTTCTTGCTCTAGTACCATTTTGTTCCTTTTTAAAATTTTATTTTTATTTATTTATTTTGAGACAAAGTTTCATTCTGGCACTCAGGCTGGAGTGCAGTGGCAAGATCTTGGCTCACTGCAACCTCCGCCTCCCAGGTTCAAGCAATTCTCCTGCCTCAGCCTCCCGAGTAGCTGGGACTACAGGCGAACACCACCAGGCCTAGCTAAATTTTTTTTGTACTTTTAGTAGAGGTGGGGTTTCACCATGTTAGCCAGGATGGTTTCGATCTCCTGACCTCGTGATCCACCCAAAGTGCTGGGATTACAGGTGTAATCCACTGGGTGAGCCACTGTACCTAGCCCCATTTTGTTCTTAACTCTGTATATCTAGCACTTTGATTGAAATTAAATATAATGTTATAAGTTCTGGAGATCTGTTGTACAGAATGATGACTATAGTTAATAATAATATATACTTGAAAATTGCTAAAAGAGATTTTTTGCTTTTATTATTATTAATTGACAATAATTGTACATACTTGTGGGGTACAGTATAATATTTTTATACATGTATACAATATGTAATAATTAAATCAGGGCAATTAGCATCTCCACCACCTCAAACATGTATCCTTTCTTTGTTCTGGGAGTATTCAAAATGCATTCTTCTAGCTATTCAAAAATATATAATAAATTGTCATCAATTATCATCACTCTATAGTGCAAAAAAACACTAGAACTATTCCTCCTATCTAGCTGGGGTTTTTTGTTTGTTTGTCTGTTTGTTTTTTCAGACAGGGTCTCACTCTGCCCCCTAGGCTGGAGTGAAGTGGTGCAATCACAACTCACTGCAGCCTTGACCTCTTGGGCCCAAGTGATCCTCCCACCTCAGCCTCCAGAGTAGCTGGGACTGCAGGCGTGCACCAACATGCCTGGCTAATTACTAAATTTTTTATAGTGATGGGATCCACCTATGTTGCCCAGGCTGGTCTCAAACTCCTGGTTTCAAGTGATCCTCCCACCTCAGCCTCCTAAAGTGGTAGGATTATGGGCGTGAGCCACCAGCCGTGTACTCTTGTATCTCTTAACCTGTTAGCCAGCCTTTGGCTACCCCCTCTCCCTTACCCTTCCTCACCGCTAGTAAACACTACTCTAAGCAAATAGATCTTAAATATTCTTACCACAAAAATAATAATAATAAAAGTATGTGAGGTGATGAAAATGTTAACTTGATTTAATCATTTCATAATGTATGCACATATCAAAACATCACATTGAACACTGTAAACATACACAATTTTTATTTATCAATTATACTTTAATAAAGATGGAGGAAGAATTGAATATAATGTTAAAACAAAAAACAATTGCAGGCCAGGTGCGGTGGCTCACGCCTGTAATCCCAACACTTTGGGAGGCCGAGCCAGGTGGATCACCTGAGGTTGGGAGTTGGAGATGAGCCTGGCTAATGTAGTGAAACCCCATCTCTACTAAAAATACAAAAATTAGCAGGGTGTGGTGGTACACACCTGTAATCCCAGCTACTTAGGAGGCTGAGGCAGGAGAATCACTTGAACCCAGGAGGCAGAGGTTGCAGTGAGCTGAGATCGTGCCACTGCACTTCAGCCTGAGCAACAGAGTGAGACTCCATTTCAAAACAAGACAAAACAAAACAACAACAACAAAACAATTGCAAAAACTAAAGAAAATCATTAATCTAGTCCAGACCAGCCTTTTACAGATGAGGTCACTGAAGTGCAGAGAGGTGAACTGACTTGTCTCATCTTACACAGCAAGTCATGGCACAGCTTGACCTGAAACCCAAAGCCAAGTTGTTTTACCTCCAGGTCCTTCAGTCCAGCCCTCCTGGGGCTCTGCCTTGGGAACTGGTATTGGTGACAAAGGGAATAGAGAGGAACATGCATGGGGCTTTCCATTTAGATTGACATATTCGCATTGTGCCTGGGCACCAGCAAGAAACAGTGCAAGCTCCAAGAGTGCTCGCCCCAACCCTTTTCCCCCTCCCCATCCTCTCTCATAACCAACTTTAGCTAGAAGGTCTGAGAAGAAAAGGAAATCTTAGATGACTCTCACTAGGGTGTAAATGACTTTCATCATGATTTTTGTTTTATCGAGACATAACCCCAAAAGCAGTTTGATGGATAGGATGTTAGGCAGTAGGATGAAGACAGTTGGGGAAACTGCCTGGGATCATGAGGAAGGTGGA
Organism: Pongo abelii; assembly: GCF_028885655.2. NCBI lineage: Eukaryota > Metazoa > Chordata > Mammalia > Primates > Hominidae > Pongo > Pongo abelii. Next base: position 82,088,787 of record NC_072001.2, on the reverse strand, counting down.
GGCACTGAGGCCCTGAGTAATTTTATAAGCACTTTAAGAAAGGTCCAGCACCATGATTTCTTACCTTCACTACCCAGGACCAATAAGGTCCCACGTCCTGACAGATTTTGTTTATCAGACAAATTGCACTCAGTCATGCTTCACTCATTTTCCCTGGAGAGTTCCCAGGTTACATAGAATTGAGATAATCTCCCCACCTCGCCATCACCCCCACAAAGACACTCCATGTTTCTGTTTGCAATACAGTCTTATACGGATCGATATTAGATTTTCAGGTGCTCTTTGCATTTTGCAACTATTGCTCAAGCTGGAAACCCAAAACGAGCACTAGCTTTAGAGTCAAAGACCCCTGGGTTCCAGTTTCAGCTGAGAGACTGTGAGCACATCGCTAGCCCACTCTGATCCTGTGTCCTAGTCGTATAATCACCTATTTCCCATCAATTGCGAGGCTGGAGATAAAAGTGCCCACTCTGGCCAGTACACAGTAGGAGCTTATTAAACTTAAGCTCTCTTGCTTCCCCACTACCCTAAAGTGTTAGTGGAAAGACAGAGATGTGGGGAATGGCACCTAGGAGGCTCCAGCTGTATGCTTCACAACCCACCAACGAAAAATCTGAATTAGGCTTCAGTTTCCCGTCTACAAAATGAGACAGGACAGGAGTGGGTAGGAAGAGGAGGAGCTTGGCCTTGTTGGTTTAAGCTGGGCTCGTCTGATTCTGTAATGCGGGCTTCACTGCAGGGTCCAGCCCACTCCCCAGCCAGGGCTTCGCGTGCTCTGAATGTCTCGGCCAAGTCCAAGGCTGTCCAGGGTCGGGTCGGGAGGCTGGGTGGAGGGTAGTGGGGTGGAGAGAAGCAGTTCCCCCATATAACCTGCAGGTGGCACCAGAGCAGCGCGGGAGCCTAGGGTTCCGCTCCAGCCTTCCTGGAGACCCGGGCAGGGTGGGGTAGGGCGAGGCAGAGGTTGTGCACACAGCTCAGCTGGGCAGTGACACGGGGCTGTGGATCAGTCCACACCGTTTAAAATAGACACATGGGTCGTCTGGCTAATTTCCTCTCTTTGGTAGGGTGATCATATGCTTTATCATCCAAATCCTTCAGAGAGTGAAAGGGACACTATTATAATTGCACTGGGACAACAGACATAACCTTAGCTGTACCTTGCAAACCAGAACATATGGTCACCCTACCCTCTGGTCACTTTTTCTTCCTTGTTTCTATTCTTTCTTTTAATTTATTTTCTTTTTAAACACACAGCATTCTCTTTCCCCCAAGCACCACTGTCTTTGAAAATGCCCTTGCAATCAGGATATTTCAAAGGGGCAACATCTGCTTTCGCATCTTGAGTCTGAACAGTCTCTCTGAACCCACCCCAAAGGCTGGTTTAACTTCCAGTCGGAAGACTCTGTTCTCTGGCTTACCATCCCCATGACTCAAGAACTAAAGATGTCAGACGTGGAACAGTGACCCTTATCTCAACTTTGGTGCCTCTTTGCTAAATTTATTCCTGTAATTTTGTTCTGAGTGCTCATGTCCTTTATCTCTTTGAATTTACATATATTAGTTTATCAAATTACAAGTAGACAAGCCCCATTAAGCAGGATTCTTATATTTCCAAGATCACCCCATTACTCCATTCAACCCCAAATTAGCATGCCATTTATCTCGTTTCTGAACCGTCTTCACTTAATAGTCTCGTAAACATCCATCCATTGCAAAAAGGACTTGAACTGTTCTCACTTCCATTTTTAGTTGATTCATTGCTATCCAAGTAATTGATTTGTCGGGAGGAGTGATTAGTAGAGAATTGTGCCCTTAAATTTATAGTTGGATTCTGCTAGTTAATCTCTCTCTGTCATTCTCACATTGCAGCAAATGACCATGGGTTTCTGTCTTAACCTAAAATCTAGGTTAGAAATTTGATCTTATCTGAATAAGATATTAATAGATAATGTGAGACTTTTTAAAATTTACTGAACCTTTTCTCAGCTAAGAATGACACTCATGGTCACAAATATCTATGTAAGCAAGCAGAAAATTGAGCTGTAAATATATAAACTCTTAAAATATCATGTTTAGAGACAAGATTTTCCTTTTTTTTTTTTTTTTCCTTTTAGTAAAGTATATTTGCTATGGTTGGAATGTTTGTGTCTCCTCCAAAATTCATGTTGCAACTTAAACCCCCATGTGATAGTATTAAGAGGTGGTGTCTTTAGGAGACGACTAAATCGTGAGGGAGGAGCCCCCTCATGAATGGGATTAGTGACCTTATGAAAGGGCTTGAGGGAGCGACCTAGTTCAGTTTTCTTCTTTTGCTTTTCTGTCCTTTCCACCGTGTTGGGACACAGTGTTTCTCACCTCTGGAGGACTCAGTGTTCAAGGTGCCATCTTGGAAGCAGAGAGCAGCCCTCACTAGACTACAAACCTGCTGGCACTTTGATCTTAGACTCCCCGCCCACCAGAACTGTGAGAAATACATTTTTGTTCTTTACACATTACCCAGTCTCAGATATTTTGTTACAGCAGCACACATGGACTAAGACAGTGTCTTGCATACAGCGAGGTGCATATACCTTAAGGTACAACTCCGTACTATTTACATATGTGCACACTCATGTAACAACCACTCAGCTCAAGATACAGAATGTTCCCATCAGCACAGAGGGCTCCCTCTTGCCCCTTCTCAGTTGCTGTCCCCTCAAAGTTAACCAGGATCCTGACCTCTGTCACCATGGATTAGTTTCGCCTGTTCTTGAACTTCATATAAATGGGATCATTCAGTATGTGCACCTTTGTGGCTGGCTTCTTTCACTCAACATAATCCTGTGAGATTTAGCCATGTTTTGGGTACTGGTAGTTGTTTATTTTTCTGGTTGTGTAGTTTTCCATATTTCATTTATTACCCTTCTGTTTTTATGTCTAACTCAGTGTTTTGCGGGGTATATTGGTCCTTTTTAGCTAGATTGATATTAAACATCTTATCAATGAAGCTTAGGAAATTTTTAGAAGACAAAAGCCTAATAAACCCAAGCCCCCCAAACTTAAGCCAAGTTTCCTTCTCACCCCTGCTTGAGTTGTTCTTCTTCATGTGGTATTCTTTTCCTCACAAAGCTGAGGGAAAATCAAGGAACAAAAAAGCTCTTCATCATGTTATCAGCTTAGGGATGCTTGTCATCTGAATAACAGGGTAGATATTTATAATCTGAAATGTTAAAATAACTATAGCAAACACATAGCACTGACTGCTGTTCAAAGGGCTTTACATATATTATTTTCCTCAAAACATCTCTGTGAAATAGACACTATTATTGTCATTCCCACATTTTAGATGGGGAAATGGAGGCACAGAGAGACCACGTAACTTTCCCAAGGTGGTAGGGCCAGGACTTGAATCTGTGTTTTCTGGTTTTAGAGTGTGCACCCTTCCCCACCATACCATATTGTGTAACATGATACTTCATGTGGTTAAAGTGTTTTCTTATATTAGCTTGGGAGCTTTTCTGAATAATGCAAATCTTATAAATTTGCTTCAAAGAATACAAGAAATTGAAATGGAAGATCTAATATAGAATGTGTGGCATTCATGAATAAATTATAGGACTCTCTGGTTTTAATAATAATTATTTGCTTATCTCATGACTTTTGTCAGGCAGGGTTATAATGTGCTATCCTCATTTTCCTCCTCTTCAACAGGAGGAGATGGGCTCAGAGACAGGCACAATTTATCATAAAGTCTCATCACACTTTCCCTCACCATCTGGAAGCTGGAGATAGGTTTGTGAAATCTTGGTTGAGAAAGAGTTGCATGCCACTTGTAGTATAGTGAGTTTTATAAAGATGGTTTTACTAGCCAGTTCTGTTGCAGAGAGTCCTGCAAGTTTTTGCAATTAATGTGACCAACAGTTTTCTCACAAAGATTATCAGGGCTCTAGAGGAAATTATCTTCCAGTTTTATTCTGCTGTTAAAGTGCTCTATTTCTTTATAAATGAACTAATTAATTCTTGGTCACTTGTTCTTCTTTAGACATTTCTCTGCCTCTTTATGCTGTGCTTTATGTCTCTTTGTGCTCAGCCCCAGGTTTTTCCTTCTAACTGCAAGAAGAAGATTATTGAAATTTTCTCTCTCTCAAACTCCCAGGCTCAAGTGATCCTCTCCTGTCTACCTCTTGTGTAGCTGGCATTACAGGTGTGCACCACTGCACCCTGCTGATTTTCTCTTTAACCTTCCCCCTGAGCATGTGTACACACACACACACACAAACATGCATATAGACACACAGACATCCACATGTATACACACACACAGAGACATACATATATCCACACATACTCATTAGAAATACATTTACACACACACACGTGCACACACACATATACCCACCTTCCATCTTCTTCTCAGGACTCAGGGCTCTCAGAGTAGTGGAAAGAAGTCTTGTACCATGAGTCAAGGATCAACTGTGCAACTTTGCTCAAGTGTCTTTCCTTTTGAGATCTCATCTATAATAAACATTCTTACCCACCAATTAGGGTTATTTTGAAGATAAAACAGATAGGAAGGATAACAGAATGATGACATGTTGTATAGTTAAAAAAAATTAAGCTTGACCAAAAAAAGGTCTGGCCTTTGTCCTAGACTCCTGGGAGGTAATCTTCAACACATAATGCCTGATAGGAATATCTTTGCCTGGGGATCTTGGGTCATGATGGATAGTCTAATAATAAGATGGTGGGGGCCGGGTGTGGTGGCTCACGCCTGTAATCCCAGCACTTTGGGAGGCCGAGGCAGGTGAGTCATGAGGTCAGATCAAGACCATCCTGGCTAACATGGTGAAATCCTGTCTCTACTAAAAATACAAAAAATTAGCTGGGTGTGGTGGTGGGCACCTGTGGTCCCAGCTACTTGGGAGGCTGAGGCAGGAGAATGGCATGAACCCAGGAGGCAGAGCTTGCAGTGAGCCAAGATCATGCCACTGCACTCCAGCCTGGGCAACAGAGTGAGACTCCATCTCAAAAAAAAATGATAGTGGGGACTAGCCAAGCCAGGAAAAGTGACTATGTGATTTAGAGTCCAGGCTTTAGGTCACCCCTAAAAGGACTGGAGACTGGAAACTGAGAGCAGCCACATGGACAATCAAGCATGCCTCTGTGATGAAGTTCCAATAAAAACCCTGAACACTGAGGCTTGACGGAGCCTCACTGGCTGAGAATACTCCATGTGTATTGGCACATAGCAAAGCCGGGAGGGTAATGCACTCTGACTGCACGGGGAAGGGATAATGGACACTCCATGCCTGGTGCCCTCCTGGACTCAGCCCTATGCCTTTCTTCCCCTGGCTGATTTTAATCTGTATCCTTTCCATGTAATCAAGCCATAACTATGAGTATAACAGCCTTCTGTGAGTTCTAGCCAATTCTTAGAGGTAAGCAAGCAGAGCTCATCTTCTGCCTGCTTGAAAAAAAACTATTTAAAAATCCCTAAACTGAAGAAGGCCAGAGCTCTCACGAATCTGACCCAACAGATTTTGAAGCCAAAGCTGAGGGCATTGGAAGCCAGAGCCAGGCCAGACAGAGATGAGGCTCCTGGGAGGGAAGAGGTGCAGTCCTGCTCAGGCTGCAGTGTCTCTGGGCTACAGCTGGACAAGGACTCCTTCTGGGTCACAGCTTCTAGGGGCAGAGTTTAGGGCAGGTTGGCTGTCTGATTTGTAGGACTCTGGTGATGAGCTCAGCTGGAAAACTGTGGTAATGGGAAGAGAATGGTTTTGCTTTTTTAAATCATCTACCCCCTGCATGCTTGGCTCCACATGGGAACTCAGTGTGGAAACTGCCTTTGAACAGCCTAAGCCTGAACTCTGGGCCATGTGTCCAGTTTCTTGGCCTTCAGCTTTGTTCAGTCCTTACCCCTACCCATCACTGATGCCAGATCCATCCTCCCAAATATCCTTTCATCATGTTACCCTCCCCACCACCTCATGGCACCTTCTACACAACAGGAAATGCCTCCCACCTCAGCCTGACATTCAAGGTTCTTTCTGATGTGGCCACCTCTCACCACCCCACCACATCTCCCTGTGGGCCCTGCCAACTTGGATCAATTTTTCCTACCCACGAGCTGAACTTTCCCACCTCCATACTGTTGCTTACACTGTGACCTTCCTCTGAATGTTCTCTTCCTCCCTCTCCCCAAGTCCAAATGCTATAGACTGAATTGTGTTTCCCCAAAATTCATACTTGGAGCCCTAACCCCCTGTGTGATTGTATTTGGAAACAGGGCTCTTAGGAGGTAAAGTGAAGTGAGGGAGGAGGGGCAGAGCAAGATGGCTGAATAGCAGTCTCCATCAATGATTCTCCTTGCAGGAAAATCAAATTTAACAACTGTCTACACCAAAAAAGCATCATCATAAGAACCAAAAATCAGGTGAGGACTCACAGTACCTGGGTTTAACTTCATAACACTGAAAGAGGCACTGAAGAGGGTAGGAGAGACAGTCTTGAAACTGAATGACCGAGGTCATTCCTCTCCCATCTCCCAGCAGCGGCCGCTGTGGTGCTGAGAGAGAATCTGTGCACCTGGGGGAGGGAGAATGCAGCAACTGTGGGACTCTGCCTTGAACTCAGTGCTGCCCTGTCACAGCAGAAAGTGAAACCAGATGGAACTCACATGACATCTGCCCATGGAGGGAGCATTTAGACCAGCCCTACCCAGAGGGGTTAACCCATCCCAGTAGTTAGGAGGCTTGAGGCTTGTGTTTTGACAAGCCTTGGCATGGCAGGCTATTATGCCCTGGGGCCCTAAATAAACTTGAAAGGCAGTCTAGACCATAAGGACTTCAACTCCTAGTCAAGTCCTGATGCCATGCTGGGCTCAGAGCCAGTGGACTCAGGGGGCACACGACCTAGAGAGACACCAGCCAGGGCAGCCAAGGGAGTGCTTGCACCACCCCTCCCACAACCCCAGGCAGCGCAGCTTGCAACAACTAAACTGACTTCTTCCTTTTGCTTGAGGAGAGGAGGGGGAAGAGTAAAGAGGACTTTGTCTTACATCTTGGATACCAGCTCAGCCACAGTAGGATAGAACACCAGTCAGAGTAGAGAGGCCCCTGTTCCAGAACCTAGCTCCTGAAGTGACATTTCTAGACACACCCTGGGCCAAAAGGGAATCTGCTGCCTTGAAGGAAGGAACCCAGTCCTGGCAGGATTCATCACCTGCTGACTCAAGAGCCCTTGGGCCCTGCAGAGCCAACAGTGATACCCAGGTGGTATGCTTTGGGCCTGGAGTAAGGCTCTGAGACATGCTGGCTTCAGGTGAGACCTAGCATACTTCCAGCTATGGCGGCTGTGGTGAGAGACTTCTGCTTGAGAAAAGCAGAGGGAAAGGTAAGAGGGACTTTGTCTTGCAGCTTAGGTACCTCCCTGGACACAATGGGGTAGACAGCACCAAATGGGCTCTTGTGGTTACTGACTCTAGGCCTTGGCTATTAGACAAGCCCTGGACCAGACAAGCTATTGGACCTGCCCTGGGCCAGAGGGGAGCCCACTGCCCTGAAGGGTGAGTCCCAGGCCTAGAAGCATTCACCACAAGCTGACTGAAGAGCCCTTGGGCCCTAAGTGAACATTGACAGTAGCCTGGCAGTACTCCCTGTGGGCCTGTGGAGGTGGCCACAGGGTGAGGCTCCTCCACCTGTGGAATGGGGAAGGAAGAATGGCAAGGACTTTGTCTCATGGTTTCAGTGCCAGCTCAGCCATCATAGAATAAAGCACCAGGTAAATTTCTAAGGTTTTTGACTCTAGTCTCTGGCTCCCAGACAGCATCTCTGGACCCACCAGGGCCTGAGGGAACTTGTTGCCCTGAAGGCAAGGACACAAGCCTGGCTGGCTTTGCCACTTGCTGACTGTAGAGCCCCAGGGCCTCGAGTGAACATAGGCAATAGCCAGGTAGTGTTGACAGTGGGCCCTGAGTGAGACCCAGTGCTTTGCTGGCTTTAGGTCTGACCCAGTGCAGTCTCAGTGGTGGTGGCCATAGGGATGTTGTGTCAGCCCACTCCCAGCTCCAAGTGGCTCAGCAGAGAGTGAGACAGCGAGAGCAAGAGAGAGAGAGAGAAAGAGAGACTGAAACTGTTTGGGAGAAATTACAGGTAAAGAATAAGAGTCTCTGCCTGGTAGTCCAGAGAATTCTTCCAGATCTTATCCAAGACCACCAAGGCAGTACCTCTATGAGTCTGCAAGCATCATAGCATAACTGGGCTTGGAGAGTCCCCTAATACAGATACAGCTTAGATCATAACACCCACATCCTTTCAAATACCTGGAAAGCCTTCCCAAGGATGAGTACAAACAAGCCCAGACTGAGAAGACTACAGTAAATACCTAACTCTTCAATGCCCAGGCACTAATGAACATCCACAAGCATCAAGACCATCCAGGAAAACATGACCTCATCAAACAAACTAAGGCACCAGGGACCAATCCTAGAGAAACAGAGATATGTAACCTTCCAGAAAGAGAATTCAAAATAGTGTAATCCCAGCACTTTGGGAGGCCAAGGCAGGTGGATCACGAGGTCAGGAGATCGAGACCATCCTGGCTAACATGGTGAAACCCCGTCTCTACTAAAAATACAAAAAGTTAGCCACGCGTGGTGGCAGGCACCTGTAGTCCCAGCTACTCAGGAGGCTGAGGCAGGAGAATGGTGTGAACCCAGGAGGCAGAGCTGGCAGTGAGCCGAGATCACGCCACTGCACTCTAGCCTAGGAGACAGAGCAAGACTCCGTCTCAAAAAAAAAAAAAAAAAAATAGTGGTTTTGAGGAAACTTAAATTCAAGATAACACAGAGAAAGGATTCAAAATTCTATCAGATAAATTTAATAAGATTAAATAATTAAAAAGAATCAAGCAGAAATTCTGTAGTTGAAAAATGCAAATGACATAATGAAGAATGCATCAGAGTCTCTTAATAGTAAAATTGATCAAGCAGAAGAAAAAGTTAGTGAGCTCGAAGACAAGCTATTTGAAAACACACAGAGGAGACAAAAAAAATAAAAAACGAAGCATGCCTACAAGATCTAGAAAATAGCCTCAAAAGGGCAAAGCTAAGAGTTATTGGCCTTAAAGAGGAAGTAGAAAAATAGACAGAGGTAGAAAGTTTATTCAAAAGGATAATAACAGAGAACTTTCCAGACCTAGAGAAAGATATTAATATTCAAGTACAAGAAGGTTATAGAACACCAAGCAGATTTAACCTAAAGAAAACTACCCCAAGGCATTTAATATGCAAACTCCCAAAGGTCAAGGATAAAGAAAGGATCCTAAAGCAGCAAGAGAAAAGAAACACATAACATACAATGGAGCTGTAATACATCTGGCAGCAGACTTTCAGTGGAAACCTTACAGGCCAGGAGAGTGTGGCATGATATATATATATATATTTTTCAAGACCGAGTCTTGCTCTGTCACCCAGGCTGGAGTACAGTGGTATGATCTCGGCTTACTGCAACCTCCACCTCCTGGGTTCAAGCAATTCTCCTGCCTCAGCCTCCTAAGTAGCTGGGATTACAGGCGTCTGCCACCACACTCGGCTAATGCTTGTAATTTTAGTAGAGATGGGGTTTCACCATGTTGGCCAGGCTGGTCTTGAACTCCTGACCTTGTGATCTGCCCGCCTCAGCCTCTCAAAGTGCTGGGATTACAGATGTGAGCCACTGCGCCCGGCTGGCATGACATATTTTAAGTGCTGAAGAAAAAAATATTTTACCCAAGAATAATATATCCAGCAAAAATATCCTTCAAACCTGAAAGAGAAATAAAGACTTTCCCAGACAAACAAAAGTTGTGGGATTTCATCAACACCAGACCTATCCTACAAGAAATGCTAAAGGAAGGTCCTCAATCAGAAACAAAAGGATATTAGTGAGCAATAAGACATCATCTGAAGGTACAAAACTCACTAGTAATAGTAAATACACAGAAAAACACAGAATATTATAACACTGTAATTATTGTGTGTAAATGACTCTTAAGTAGAAAGACTAAAAGATAAACCAAACAAAAATAATAACTACAACAATTTTTCAAGACATAGACAGCTCAATAAGATGTAAATAGAAACAACAAAAAGTTAAAAGGCTGAGGGACAAAGTGAAAGTGTAAAGTTTTTGTGTTTTCTTTTTGCTTATTTGTTTGCTTCTTTATGCAAGCAATATAAAGGTGTCATCAGTTTAAAATAATGGGTTATAAGATAGTATTTGCAAGCCTCCTGGTAATCTCAAATCAAAAAAACATACAATGAATACACACACAAAAAAACAAGAAATTAAATTTTACATCCAGAGAAAATCACCTTCACCAAAAGGAAGAAATGAAGGAAGAAAGGAAAGAAGAAAGAGAAGACCATAACAACTAGAAAACAAATAAGAAAAGGGCAAGAGTAAGTCCTTACATCCTGTAGGCCTAATCAATAATAATATTGAATGTTAATGGACTAAACTGTGCAATGAAAGAGTAGCTGAATGGATTAAAAAAGAAAGACCCAGTGATTTATTGCCTACAAGAAACACACTACACCTACAAAGACACACATAGATTGAAAATAAAGGGATGGAAAAAGATATTCCATGCCAATGAAACTAATAAAGAGCAGGAGTGGCTATACTTAGACTAAATAAATTTCAAGACAAAAACTATAAGAAGAGACAAAGAAGGTCATTATATAATGATAAAGGGATCAATTCAGGGCTGGGCACGGTGGCTCATGCCTGTAAACCCAGCACTTTGGGAGGCCAAGGTGGGCAGATCACGAGGTCAGGAGATCGAGACCATCCTGGCCAACATGGTGAAACCTCGTTCTCTACTAAAATACAAAAAAATTAGCTAGGTCTGGTGATGCGTGCCTGTAGTCCCAGTTACTCGGGAGGCTGAGGCAGGAGAATCACTTGAATCTGGGAGGTGGAGGTTGTAGTGAGCTGAGATCACAACACTGCACTATAGCCTGGGGGACAGAGTGAGACTCCATCAAAAAAAAAAAAAAAAAAAGAGAGAGAGAGAGGTCAATTCAGCAATAGGATATAACAATTTTAAATAGATATGCACCCAACACTAGAGAACCCAGATATATAAAGCAAAGTCTATTAGAGCTAAAGAGAGACATAGACCCAATACAATAATAGCTGGAGACTTTAACACCCTACTTTCAGCATTGGATAGATCTTCTGGACAGAAAATCAACATAGAAACATTGAATTTCATCTTCACTGTAGATAAATGGACCTAATAGATATTTACAGAACATTTTATCCAATGGCTACAGAATACACATTCTTTTTCCTCAGCACATTGATCATTCTCAAGGATAGACCATATCTTAGGTCACACAACAAGTCTGAAAACACTCAAAAAAACTAAAATAATATCAAGCACCTTCTCTGGCCACAATGGAATAAAACTAGAAATTAATAACAACAGAAAATTTGGAAACTATACAAACATATGAAGATTAAATAATATGCTGTGGGTCAATGAAGAAATTAAGAAGGAAATTGAAAAATTTCTTGGAACAATTGATAATGGAAACACAACACACCAAAACTTATGGGATACAACAAAAGCAGTAGTAAGAGGAAAGTTTACAGCTATAAACATCTACTTTTAAAAAGTAGAAAAACATCAAATAAACCACCTAACAATACATTTTAAATAAATAGAAAAGCAAGAGCAAATCAAACCCAAAATTAGTAGAAGAAAACAAATAATAAAGATCAGAGCAAAAATGAATGAAATTGAAATGAAGGAAACTATACAAAGCATCAACGAAATGAAAAGTTGGTTTTTTTAAAAGATAAACAACACTGACAAACTTTTAGCCTAACTAAGACTAAGAAAAAAAGAGAGAAGACCCAAGTAAATAAAATCAAAGATGAAAAAGGAAACATTACAACTGATACCGCAAAAATTCAAAAGATCACTAGTGGCTATCATAAGCAACTATATGCAAAGAAATAGGAAAACCTACTAAAAATGGATAAATTTCTAGACACATCCAGCCTATCAAGATTGAACCATGATGAAATCCAAAACCTGAATAGACCAATAAAAAATAATGAAATCGAAGCAGTAATAAAAATTATCCCAGCAAAGAAAAGCCTGGGAACTGATGGCTTCAATGCTGAATTCTACCAAACATATAAAGAACTAATACCAACCTTACCCAAACTATTCCAAAAATAGAGGAGGGAATACTTCCAAACTCATTCTACAATGCTAGTATTACCCTGATACCAAAACTGAAGATACATCAAAGAACGAAAAATATAGGCCAATATCACTGATGAATATAGATGCAAAAATCCTCAACAAAACATTAACAAATTGAATTCCACAACACATTAAAAAGATCATTCATCATGACCAAGTGGGATTCATCCCGGAAGGATAGTTCAACATATGCAAATCAAACAATGTGATACATCATGTCAACAGAATGAATGACAAAACTACATGATCATTTCAATGAATGCTGGAAAAACATTTGATAAAATTTCACATCCATTCCTGATTAAAAAACCCTTGAAAAACTGAGTATAGAAGGCATATGCCTCAACATAATAAAAGCCATATGCAACAGACCCACAGCTAGTTTCATACTGAATGGAAGAAAACTGAGAGCCTCTTCTGTAAGATCCGGAACATAACAAGCATACCCACTTTCATCACCTTTCATCACTGTTAATCAACATAGCTTTGGAAATCCTAGCTAGAGCAAACAGACAAGAGAAAGAAATAAAGGGCATCCAAATTGGAAAGGAGGAAGTCAAATTATTCTTATTTGCAGATGACATAATCTTGTATTTGGAAAACCCTAAAGACTCACACACAAAAAAACTATTAGAACTGATAAACTAATTCAGTAAAGTTGTTGGATACAAAATCAACATACAAAATTCGGTGGCATTTCTATATGTCAACAAAGAACAATCTGAAAGAGAATTCAAGAAATTAATTCCATCTACAATAGCTACAAATAAAATAAAATACATAGGAATTAACCAAAGAAGTAAAAGTTCTCTACAATGAAAAATATACACTGATACAAGAAATTGAAGAGGACACAAATGAAATGAAAAGATATTCTATGTTCATGGATTGGAAGAATCAGTATTGTTAAAATGTCCATAGTACCCAAAGCAATCTACAAATTCAATGCAATGTCTACCAAAACATCAATGACATTCTTCACAGAAATAGAAAAAAAATCCTAAAATTTATATGAAACTACAGAAGACCCAGCGTAGCCAAAGCTATCCTAAACAAAAAGAACAAAACTAGAGTAATCACATTACCTGACTTCAAATTATGCTAGAGAGCTAAGTAGTCAAAACGACATGGTACTGGCATAAAAACAGATGCCAAGAATACACGTTGTGGAAAGAACAGTCTCTTCAATAAATGATGCTGAGAAAACTGGATTTTTTTAATATGGCAAGAGATAGGGGCTTGCTTTCATTCTTCTGCATATGGATATCCAATTTTCCCAGAAACATTTATTGAAGAGACTGTCCTTTCCACAATGTGTATTCTTGGCACTTTTGTCAAAAATAAGTTCACTGTAGATGTATGAATTTATTTCTGCATTCTCTATTCTATTTCATTGGTCTATGTGTCAACTGCAACAACATGGATGGAACTGGAGGTCATTATGTTAAGTGAACTAAGCCAGGCACAGAAAAACAAACTTCACATGTTCTCACTTATTTGCAGAAGCTAAAGGTTAAAATAATTGAACTCATGGAGATAGAGTAGAAGGATGGTAACCAGAGGCTGGGAAGGGTAGTGGGGCTATGGTAAGGAAGTGGGGGTTGTTAATGGTACAAAAAATTAGTTAGAAAGAATATGACCAAGTATTAATAGCACAACAGGGTGACTGTAGTCAATAATAACTTACTTATACATTCCAAAATAACTAAAAGAATATAATTGGATTGTTTGTAATACAAAGGATAAATGCTTGAGGTGATGGATACCCCATTTACCAGATGTAATTATTATCCATTGCATGCCTAGTGCTGCGAGATGTGTTGCCCGTGCTACCCTGCTGATTCCTCCTCCCCGGGGCAGTCAGGAAGGTGGTTTGCATTTCTCAGTTCAGCTGTTCCCAAAGAGATGGGCCAACCCAAACCCCATAGTCCCTCTGGCAAACACCGAAGGTATTTTGTGGGGTTCAGCCCCATGGGCGATATTCTGTCAATCTAGAATGTGTCTGACCTACAGTCACAGTGAGATAGCGAAGGCCTTGAGTGCCTGCCAAGAGCTGGAGCTTTATCAGGCAGAAGAAGGTCTCTGGGAAGAAGGAGAGACACTGGTGCACCCTGCTGGTGAGGAAGCTGGCACCTGTGGCAGGGGTCTGGGGGCTCTCTCCTTGCACATCCAGCTGGGCCTAAAAGTAGTACGTCCCATCTGACTTTTTCCAAGGAGAGTTTGACTTCCTTTCCCAGCACTGAACTTTTTTCTACTTGACATAGTGACAAAACTGTGTGTATTTTACCTGGGGCTGGAGATCAGTCAGCATCAAGAGCAGCAATTTAAGAAGACAAGGCTGGTGAAGGGAATGTAGCCCTGAATTATCCAAAGGTCAAAATACTTTTTTTGTGGCCTTGAAGGCCCCTGGTGTCTGGCTAAAAGGGAGAGCACGAAGATGTGTGGCTGAAGGTCTGTGTTCTCATCCCATCTCTGCTATCAAGCTACTATGTGCAAACACTCAACCTCTCTGAACCTCAGTTTCCTCATCTGTGAATTGAGGAGAATATCGCCACCCTCCCTGGGCTTATGGGAGGTTCAAATCAAGTTCAGCTCTACATAGATATTTGACACTGATTTGCAGTCTTCCTCAGCTGCCCCCTGAAAGCTCCCAGTTCCTTATCTGCTGGGGCTGGAGGTAAAAGGACCAATCAGGAGGCAGCTGAGGCTTTCCACAGAAGTGCCCCTGGGTAGCAGAATCAGAGTATAACCAAAAAAGGATCCTCAGTGATAAAGGAGAATGACAGAAAGGAGGGGAGAAAAAGGAAGGGAGGTGGGCTTGAGGGTGGGGTGCAAAAGCTGTTCATCTTTCATTTGAGAGATGAATTTTTGAACCTACCATGTGCCAAGCACCATGCTGGGCCTTGGGAACTCAGATGAACAAGACTCTCATTCATTCATTCATTCATTGAACATATAGTTATTAAGGGACTTGTATGAAGCTGCCAGGTTCTGGCATAGAGAGGGGGTCAGGTAAGCAAATGAGCAATTGCAGTCCAGGCTGGTGAGTAGCCTAGGAGAGGATGTAGAGAGAGGGGCAAAGGGCATTGCAGATGGAGGAGGCCTCCTGTTCTGAGGCTGCAAGGAATTCCCCAAGGCTGGAAGGGACAGTATGTGTTGTGGTTAGAGGGGAGGCTGGAAAGGCCAAGAAAGACCCTGAATGCCACCAAGAGTTTGGACCACATGTACATAGCCACTGAGCACCTTCCCAAAGGGAAACACCAGACTCAGATTTTAATTTGGCTACAGTGTGGCCGAGTGGAATGAAACTGGGGGATGAAGCAAAGAGGAGGGGAAGAAGGAAGAGATGAGACTCTGGAGATGGTTGAGAGGACTGGGTGACTGGCCTTTAGAGGGTAGGGAGAGGGGACAGGCAGCCATGCAGCCTGTATTCACTGAATGGGAGCAGAGCAGAGTGTTGGGGAACTTACTAACCAGGCAGGTTCCTAAGCCCACACCAAGTGCACTGAATCAGAATCTCTGGAGTGGGGCCCAGCAATGTGTATACTGCAGCTCAGTGTTCCTGGTCTTGGCGGTCGTGTAGAGGATCCCTAAGACCAGCCATGGGCTCAATGATTTGTTATAAGGATGCAAAGGACTTAGAAAAGCCATTATACCCTTGGTCATGGTTCATTACAGTGAAAAGATACAGATTAGAATCAGCAAAGGGAAAAGGGACAAAGTCTAGGAGAAACCGGGCACCAGCTTCCAGTTATGCTTTCCCAGTGGAGTTGTACAGACAGTGGTTAATTCTCCCAGCAATGATGTGTGACAGCACATGCTAAGTGTTGTCTACCAGGGAAGCCCACCCAGGCAAGCCTTAGTGTTCAAGGTTTTTCTTGGGTGTCCATCATGCAGGCATGCAGCTCCTGGGTGATTGACCCCAGCTACTCAGGCTTCAGTCCTTAAAGAAGTCGTATTGATACACCAAGACCCAAAGTCTCAGGCATACAAAAACATTCTTACAAGTCAGAATATTCAGCCAGGCATGGGCGTGGTGGCTCACGCCTGTAATCCCAACACTTTGGGAGGCCGAGGCGGGTGGATCAACTGAGGTCAGGAGTTCGAGACTAGCCTGGCCAACATGGCGAAACCCCGTCTCTACTAAAAATAGAAAAAAATTAGCCGGGCCTGGTGGCGAGTGCCTGCAATCCCAGCTACTCAGGAGCCTGAGACAGGAGAATCGCTTGTACCCAGGAGGCAGAGTTTGCAGTGAGCCAAGATCGTGCCGCTGCACTCCAGCCTGGGCAACAGAGTGAGACTCCACCTCAAAAAAAAAAAAAAAAAAAAAAAAGGGCAGAATATTCTAAGGTTATCTCCCCAGAGGTGGTCAAGGGCCAATCCTCTTTTTGGAATGTGCAGGGTTGGAGTGACCCAAGGCTGCTGAGCAAACTAACCCTTTACTGTCCAGTGGTCTATATTAGAATGGCCTGGGGAGCTTTCAGAATGCCCTATGGCCAGGCTGCACCCAGACCAATCACTCAGAGTCCCTGTAGAGTCTATCCAAGGTCAAGACCCACTGCCATAGATAGTAATTGGTACCAAAGGAGGGAGTGAGCTCATCCCAGAGGGAATGAGAAGAGAGTGGTCACAGGTGGAAGAGATGGCCAAGAGCAGTGGACTAAGGATCAGCAGAGGCTGCAGACTGTGGGAAGGACGGCACACAGAGAAAGAGGGCTAGAGAAAGGGCAGAGAACCAGGGTCCCCAGAGTCTGGACAGCAAAGACAGAGAGTAGGCAGTCAAGTCACATAGTGACCTGGTGCCTTAGTCAGCTCAGGCTGCTATAAGAAATTACTAGGTGGCTTAGACAGTCATTTATTTTTCATAGTTCTAGAGGCTGGGAAGTTGGAGATCAGGCTGCCAGCATGGTTTGGGTTGGGTGAGGACTCTTTTCTTGGTTTCTCCTACGGAACCTCCTTGCTATATCCTCACACGGCAAAGAGAGAGAGAGAAGGCCTACTTGCTCGTGTTTCTTCCTATAAGGGCATTAATTTCATCATGCAGGATACAAACATTCAGTGCATAGCACCTGGGAAGACTCAGTTAGGTCCAGGGTGGGAACACGGTGCCAGGAGGAACAAAAATTTCTGTCAATCTAGCACTCTCTTCCCCCTCCCCATCCCCTTCCTCCTCCTGCTCCTCCTCCTTCTGATCCCCTCCCTCTTTCTCCTCTGCAGCTCTCCACTCCCTTCCTAGACTTTCTTCATAGAGCCAGAAGAGGGTACCGAATTGGCCTGGACTGCTCAGCCTGTACGGTTCTGGGAGTTGGGTGGGGTGGATGGAGTGAACTCAGCAGGCACCCTCAGCTCTGCTCTCCTGTGGTTGTGACTGGATCTCCAGGAGGGACTTGGACTTTTCCAGGTGTTAGCACTGAAGATGCTTTGGTGCTTCTCCACAGGGGAGAAAATTCAAAATAAAAACAAAACCATAAACCATACAATACAACTTTTATATGGATGCTAAAAATAAAATTTTTTTTCTTAAAGTTTCCAGTGGCAAAAGTCTGAATATTTGGAAGCTGAACCTCCTTTGCCCTCTTTTGGAGGATGTACTGGTTTTGTAGTCATCCGAAACCTGCCTTGGTTTACCTATGTACTGGGTCACCCACTCCTGTGGACCTTTGAGTCTCAAGCCCATGCACACCAGGGCAAAGGCCTTTGGAACCCTAGTATTCTTCCTGGGGTGGGGAACACACTGACTCCTCTGCATTATCCCCCTCACCCCCACCCTAATGGCTCTGCAGCGGAGAAGGGCTTTGATGCATTATTCAGGGATCTTCAGGGTCAGCTCTCAGCGGATTCCCAACATGTGATTCACTCTGAGCTGGAGCTCAGCTGAGCTCGGGGAAGACCCAGGTAAAGAGAAGCCATCCCTGGCCTGGACTGGGAGCAGGGGGAGGGGGCAGGACTCTGATCAGCATCAGTCTTCCCAAGCAGGGGTCCAGAAGCTTGGGGGGATTCTGGGGATGCCTTGGCCTGAGGCTCTAGGATCGTCCAAGATGGGTGTCCAGGAAGAGGGGAACGTGAGCTACTGAAGCCATAGCAGAGACCCAGGCCATGGCACATGATAATATGTGGGATTCCTGGGGCAGGGCCTGTGCCTGGCATGTGGCAAGAGCTCAAAAACTAATGGTGGGATCAAATTCCCATGAGCAGAGCCCATCCAGGGTCACCAAAGAGCCTCCTGTCACCCTGGCCTATCTCACTGGGGTTCTGCCTTGCTGATGCCGAAAATCTGAGGCTGATCACAGTAAGCAGTCAGTAGCCCTCTCCCAACCTGGTCTTTCCTGGCCTCAGGCCACATACCACTTCCAGGAAGCCCTTGTTTTCCACTGCAGTGTGGCTTCCTCTGCTCCGAGTGTGGATCTGGTGTGAGCTTGGCATTGGAAGTCACTTGGCTGGATTCAGACTCTAGGTCCCCAGTACAGCAAAGCCACTCATCAACCATGTGGTCTCAGGCAAGTGACTTAACCCCTCTGAGCCTTGATTTCCTCATCCATAAATGAAAACTCATACTAGTCCCTATTATCAGAGCTCACAGAGTGAAGTGCAGAGCACAGTGCTTGGCATATGAGAAGCACTAAGCACGTGTTAACTGGATGAACAAATGAGGAAATGAAGGAAGTGGGGCCTGCCTAGGGATTGACCTAGGGAAGTGTCTCCTGGCTTCCTCCCCCTAAGGATCTAGCCAAACCCTCCCCATCACTCAGAAGGCCTCAGGGGCCAGCAGGTGATGTGGCGAGGAGACCGTGACAGTGGGGAATACCTCCAGACCTGAGAGGGTCCTGTGGGGGCCCTTCCTGGCACCAGGAGATGAGGGAGAAAAGGATTAAAGGCAGGAGCTTTCCCAGAACTAATCAAGTGATTATAGGATTGGATTGCAGGTGCTCAGTTTACATGATAAAGCTCCTTTTGGAAGGGGTGGAAATAATATTGGTTTTAAGAAATGATTTAGCTTCCATGACATGACTGCGAAGGGCAGAAATAAATGTGAATGCCTAATCCAAATTCAGTCCTCTCCAAAAAGCATCCAACTCTCTGAAAGATGGTTTTGAAGGAAGCTTTTCCCCCATTCCCATCCAGACCCTGCCCCTAAAAGGTGAGGTGTCCAATCACCTGGCAGGGGAAACAGCTTCAATTCTGCCCAGCCCTGGTTGTTCTTAATTAAAGAACAATCTGTTTTTTTTTTAACTCTTTGTTCTGTGATCTTTGTTATCCCATCTCTTTTCAAAGCTGTTTTCTTTTGTTTTGTTGAGACAGGGTCTCACTTTGTCTCCCAGGCTGGAGTGCAGTGGTGTGATCTCAGCTCATGCCTGTAATCCCAGCACTTTGGGAGGCTGAGGCAGGCAGATCACCTGAGGTCAAGAGTTCAAGACCAGCCTGGCCAACATGATAAAACCCCATCTCTACCAAAAATATAAAAATTAGCCAAGTGTGGTGGCAGGTGCCCATGGTCCCAGCTACCTAGGAGGCTATGGCACAAGAATCATTTGAACCCGAGAGCTGGAGATTGCAGTGAGCTGAGATTGCACCACTGCACTCCAGCCTGGGTGACAAAGCAAGACTTAAGTCTCAAAAAAAAAAAAAAAAAAGAAAAAAAAGAAAAAAGTCAAAGAGAAACCCTGGGTTAGAGGAAGGGTTGTCTTCCAATGAGCATGGCCTTAGACTTTCAGCCCCTCTAAGAATGAGTTGTTCCTTGCTTTTTGTTCTCCAATGAGCATGTCCTTAGGCTTTCAGCCCCTCTAAGAATGAGTTGTTCCTTGCTTTTTGTCCTCCAATGAGCATGTCCTTAGGCTTTCAGCCCCTCTAAGAATGAGTTGTTCCTTGCTTTTTGTCCTCCAATGAGCATGTCCTTAGGCTTTCAGCCCCTCTAAGAATGAGTTGTTCCTTGCTTTTTGTCCTCCAATGAGCATGTCCTTAGGCTTTCAGCCCCTCTAAGAATGAGTTGTTCCTTGCTTTTTGTCCTCCAATGAGCATGTCCTTAGGCTTTCAGCCCCTCTAAGAATGAGTTGTTCCTTGCTTTTTGTCCTCCAATGAGCATGTCCTTAGGCTTTCAGCCCCTCTAAGAATGAGTTGTTCCTTGCTTTTTGTCCTCCAATGAGCATGTCCTTAGGCTTTCAGCCCCTCTAAGAATGAGTTGTTCCTTGCTTTTTGTCCTCCAATGAGCATGTCCTTAGGCTTTCAGCCCCTCTAAGAATGAGTTGTTCCTTGCTTTTTGTCCTCCAATGAGCATGTCCTTAGGCTTTCAGCCCCTCTAAGAATGAGTTGTTCCTTGCTTTTTGTCCTCCAATGAGCATGTCCTTAGGCTTTCAGCCCCTCTAAGAATGAGTTATTCCTTGCTTTTTGTCCTCCAATGAGCATGTCCTTAGGCTTTCAGCCCCTCTAAGAATGAGTTGTTCCTTGCTTTTTGTCCTCCAATGAGCATGTCCTTAGGCTTTCAGCCCCTCTAAGAATGAGTTGTTCCTTGCTTTTTGTCCTCCAATGAGCACGTCCTTAGGCTTTCAGCCCCTCTAAGAATGAGTTGTTCCTTGCTTTTTTTCCTCCATCTCTCATTGGCCCAGATATGGGGGAGGGAGGAGTTAAGACCAGGGTAGGATCCAAGCACTCCTGATCCTCTGAGCCAAATATGGTTCTCCAGATAGCACAATTTCCCTGAAAAATGCAGTCCAACATGGAGTGGGTGAGAAACATGCTTCATCTTCTACTACACTGGCTTTAAAAACTCATCTTAAAAACATGACAAGAGGCCAGGCGCAGCGGCTCACACCTGTAATCCCAGCACTTTGGGAGGCTGAGGTGGGCAGATGACCTTAGGTCAGGAGTTCAAGACCAGCCTGGCCAACATGGTGAAACCCCGTCTCTACTAAAAATAAAAAATTAGCTGGGAATGGTGGCACATGCCTGTAGTCCCAGCTACTCAGGAGGCTGAGGCAGGAGAATCTCTTGAACCCGGGAGGCAGAGGTTGCAGCGAGCTGAGATCGTGCCACTGCACCCCAGCCTGGGCGACAGAATGAAACTCCGTCTCAAAAACAAACAACAAAAAAATGAAAAGAACATTCACTGTAGAGCTGTTCATAACTGAAAAAGATTAAAAACAACCTAAATGTCTACCTATAATGACCAGATAAATAAATCATGATACACTCATGCAGTGGGATTATATGCAGTTGTTGAGTGAGATAGCTCTAGATATAATGATACAAAACAATCTGCAAGACATGTTATTAAGAATACTTAATGTGTGAGCCACCCGGCACAGTGGCTCACACCTGCAATCCCAGCACTTTGGGAAGCTCAGGCAGAAGGATGGCTTGAGCTCAGGAGTTTGAGACCAGCCTGGGCAACATAGTGAGACCACATCTCTACAAAAACAAAAACATTAGTCAGGTGTGATGGCACACACTTGTATTCTCAGCTACTTGGGAGGCTGAGGTGGGAGGATTGCTTGAGTAGGTGAGGTCGAGGCTGCAGTGAGCTATGATTGTGTCACTACACTCCAGCCTTGGTGACAGAGGAAGACCCTGTCTCAAGAAAAAAAAAGGTTATCAGAAAGATGCAGGAACAATATGCCAGGTGTAGTAATACTTGTGTGAAAATATATTTTAAAATACTATTGAAACCTAGATGCTGAGCATGCATAGACCCTTTCAGAAAAGATACACAAGAATGCAGTAACACTGGTTGTCTCTTGGGAGGGGAGCTGGGGCCTGGAGGGGGAAGGGATAGGAGAGAGATTCACTCTTCACTCTATGTCCTTTGCACCTTTTGAATTTTGTACTCTATGCATGTACTAGCTATTCAAAAACAAACACAGATGGTCCCTAGCTTGTGATGTTGTATTTTTTTTTATTGTTTTTTTTTTTTTGAGATGAAGTTTTGCTCTCCAAAAGCAATGGCAACAAAAGCCAAAATTGACAAATGGGATCTAATTAAACTAAAGAGCTTCTGCACAGCAAAAGAAACTACCATCAGAGTGAACAGGCAGCCTACAAAATGGGAGAAAATTTTTGCAACCTACTCATCTGACAAAGGGCTAATATCCAGAATCTACAATGAACTCCAACAAATTTACAAGAAAAAAACAAACTACCCCATCAAAAAATGGGCAAAGGATATGAACAGACACTTCTCAAAAGAAGACATTTATGCAGCCAAAAGACACATGAAAAAATGCTCATCATCACTGGCCATCAGAGAAATGCAAATCAAAACCACAATGAGATACCATCTCACACCAGTTAGAATGGCAATCATTAAAAAGTCAGGAAACAACAGGTGCTGGAGAAGATGTGGAGAAATAGGAACACTTTTACACTGTTGGTGGGACTGTAAACTAGTTCAACCATTGTGGAAGACAGTGTGGCGATTCCTCAGGGATCTAGAACTAGAAATACCATTTGACCCAGCCATCCCATTACTGGGTATATACCCAAAGGACTGTAAATCATGCTGCTATAAAGACACATGCACATGTATGTTTATTGCGGCACTATTCACAATAGCAAAGACTTGGAACCAACCCACATGTCTAACAATGATAGACTGGATTAAGAAAATGTGGCATATATACACCATGGAATACTATGCAGCCATAAAAAATGATGAGTTCATGTCCTTTGTAGGGACATGGATGAAATTGGAAATCATCATTCTCAGTAAACTATCACAAGGACAAAAAACCAAACACCGCATGTTCTCACTCATAGATGGGAACTGAACAATGAGAACACATGGACACAGGAAGGGGAACATAACACTCTGGGGACTGTTGTGGGGTGGGGGGAGGGATAGCATTAGGATATATATCTAATGCTAACTGATGAGTTAATGGGTGCAGCACACCAGCATGGCATATGTATACATATGTAACTAACCTGCACATTGTGCACATGTACCCTAAAACTTAAAGTATAAAAAAAAAAAAAAAAGTTTTGCTCTTGTTGCTCAGGCTGGAGTATATGGCACAATCTTGGCTCAGTGCAATCTCTGCCTCCCAGGTTCAAGTGATTCTCCTGCCTCAGCCTCCCAAGTAGCTGGGATTATAGGCATGTGCCACCACCCATGGCTAATTTTTTGTATTTAGTAGAGACGGGGTTTCACCACATTGGTCAGGCTGGTCTTGAACTCCTGACCTCAGGTGACTCCCTGCCTCGGCCTCCCAAAGTGCTGGGATTACAGGCATGAGCCAACGTGCCCTGCCCCACAATGGTTTGAATTAATATTTTTTGACTTTACAATGGTGCAAAAGTGATACACATTCAACAGGAACTGTACTTCAAGTACCCATATAATTCTGATTTTCACTTTCAGTATTCAATAAATTACATGAGATAGTCAACATTTGATTATAATATAGGCTTTGTGTTAGATGATATTGCCCAGCTGTAGGCTAATGTAAGTGTTCTGACCATGTTTAATGTGGGCTGGGCTAAGCTATGATGTTCAGTAAGTTGGGTGTATTAACTGCATTTGTGACTTACATTATTTTTCTTTTACAGTGGGTTTATTGGGAAGTAACTCCATAGTAAATGGAGGAACATCTGACAGTACACACAACGGGACATTATTCTGCCTTAAAAAGGAATAAAATTCTGATACATCTTACAACATGGATGAACCTGGAAAACATGTTAAATGGAATAAGAGACAAAGAGACAAATCTGTATGATTCCACTTATAAGAGGTACCTAAAATTGGTAAATTCATAGAGACAAAAGTAGAATAGTGATTATTAGGGGCTGGGGGAGAGGGAATGGGAAGTTACTGTTGAATGGCTACAGCGTTTCTGTCTGGGATGATGAAAAAGTTCTGGAAATGGATAATGGTGATGGTTGTACAGCATTGTGAATGCACTTAATGGCAGTGAACTGTACACTTCAAAGTGGTTAAATGGTATGTTTTACATTACAGACATTTTACCACAATAAAAACCAAATATATAACATAATCTATTTTAAAATAAATGTTTTACAATCTCAGTGTCTAATGACCACTTAATGAAAATCCACCGCCTCCAGTGGGAGTGTGTGACAACTAAGAGCCTGAGCTTTGGAATCAAACTGAACTGAGTTGGACTCATGCCTCCACCATAACTAGTTTTGTCACCTTCTAAATTAACCTTCTAGAGTAGAAGTCAGTAAACTCTTCCTCTAAAGGGTTAGACACTGAATATTTCACGCTATGCAGGCCATATATTGTTTCTGCTGCAAGCAACTACTCAATGTAAATGGCAGCAGCCATAGACAACACGTGAATGAATGAACGAGGCTGTGTTCCAGTAACAACGGGCAGTGGCTGGATTTGGCCCACAGGCTACAGTTAATCAATCTCTGCTCTCAGTTCCCACATTTGTAAGATAGGGACAATAATATAACTACCTCATAGGGCTGTTGTGGGAATAAATGGGGCAATGTGTCAAATTCTTTGTTAAATGCTTTATGTAAAAAAAGTAAGCCAATAAATGTTTGTTTTTGTTGATGTGGTTGTTGAGGTAGATGCTGAGAATGCAGAAGAAGGAAGCCACATTTATGGAACACCTACTGTAAACATACTAGGGCCAACTCTTAATGCGACAGGATTTCATTTGTTATTTTTATTAGTTACTTAATCAAAACATCTCATGTTGGCATGGAGCTTCGTGCTTTGGGTCCATTAGCTCATTTCATCTTCCTGATTACCCTCTGGGGTAAATGTTCTGAATCAGGAAGCCAGACCTCCAAGGTCACCCTGCTAGGGAGAGCAGAGACAAGGTTTGAAACCTCAGCCATCTTATTCCAAAGACTGGGTTCTCAACCAAGGGTGGTACTGCCCACTTCTACTCCACCCTGTTCCCTCCACCCTGGGAGATTTGGAAATGTCTGGGCCTTTTTTTTTTTGTGGGGAGGAGGGTTTTATAAGAATGAGGAGGCACTGCTGGAGTTTAGTGACCAGGGTCCGGGAATGCTAAATGCAGACTCATTTAAATGTCTGTAAAACAAAAAATTATCCAGTCCCAAATAGACTCCCAAATATCAGTGGTGCTCCACATCATGCTGCCCAGATGTGACTCCATTACCACCCTGCCTTGAGCAGCTCACAGTCCTATGGGGAGACGGTACACAGGAGCACAGATTCTTTGTTTCCCTCTAAATCTGCATGAAAGGCAGTGTGGTGTAATAGAAAGGCTGCTGGATTGTCAGAGGCTAAAACCACTGACTTGACCACTGAACAGCTGTGCAAAGTAGGGCAACTGGCTTGACCTCTCTGGGCTTCAGTAGCCTCAGAGTGAAAAGAGGATCCTGACACATGCCTGTCCCCTTTTAGGGATGTAACTAGGATCAGATGGAGCAGCAGAGTGAAAAGTGCATACCTCTGTACGAAGATGTGGCGTGTTACTAAGTGAATTGTAAAGCAATTGTCAACACAATAAAGCTCTTCCCCTTTAAATCTTGAGTTTGGCTTCCAGAGGCTGCATGGAGGTTTTATGTAACAGCCCAGGTGCAGATGACTACCACCGACTGCCCCTCCTGCCCCCAAAATTGAGATTTAGCTTTGGTTGCATCTCCAGCAAAACCAGCCAGGGTGAAAAATGAGCTCAGGAGAGAGTGACTGTGCTTCCTGTTGGCCATACCGCCTCAGGGTCATAAAGAAGCCATCCATTGCCAGCCAGAGACTACGCCAGAAAAGGGCCGGAACAGCCTGAAGGGGTCACTTGTGGGTCAGGCCCCACAAGCCATTTTTCTCCCAGGACGGGAGGGAAAGGGTTAATAGCTCCTTTGGTCAAAATGCCAAGTTGGAATCAATCTACATAAATGTCAAGCCTGCTCTGTACGCAAAAAAAATGAGGAGGTGCATCATAGCAGGAAGTCTGTCTGCAGAACAAGGTACAGATGTCTTTTCTATAAGGCTCTGATTTCTTTTTTTCTACTCAGAGCCCAGATGGCAGCTGGGTCCCCTGCCTCTTCAGATCTAGCTAATTGTGGTCCTGCCTCTGCAATTCCACACCTCCTGAAGGCTTCCCCAAACTCTCTGCAAGGGCCTGGGGGCTGGCATCATGCCTCACATGGCCTGTGCCCCTGCACGCCCTTGTCAACCCAGCAATGAAACTTGATCCATTCTCGAGTTTCAAAAACAAAAACAGGAAAAACAATCCCAGGAGGATCCCAAAGAGAGAGAAGAATTTGATGAAGTTTCCCATGCAACACAGTAAGCAGCTTTGTATTGCAGCAAACAGGTGTTGGAGTCAAACTTCTAGAACCCAGATCCCTTACTTATGTAATGGGGCGACCTCAGAAAGTCACTTCACCACTGGGTTTGATATTTTCATCTGTAAAATGAGGTTGTCAATCTCTACATTAAAAAGCTGTTGTGAGGACTCAAATTTGTCATGTAAGTAGCGGGCACATAATACATGCCCATTTCAGTTAGAGCTCTTGGCTACAGATTGATTTATTTAAATCACTTCCTTTTATTTAAAAGGAATGTGTAGGCTGGCCAAACTGTAGAGTCTGGCAACCCGCCATGTGTAGGCAGAATTGGATCAGGGCTCTTCTCTCTTCTGTTTCCTTTTCTGTCCTCCAGCCTTCCTCATAGTCATAAAATGACTGCAGTTGTGCCAGGTATCACATCTACCTTCTGCAGCATCCAGAAGAAGAAAGCTCTTTTTCCTTTGCCATCGGACAAAAGTCCTAGGTTTTTCTTTGCTCAGAACACTTAAGGTCAAGTTCCCACTTCGGAAGCCATCATTGAGGCTGGGGGCATACCATTCCATGATTGGCTTGGCATAAGTGATACAGTGGTGGGATTACACTCTGTACCCTGAGGTACCCCAAAGTCCAGGTTCCTCCATGTGCAATCCTGTCTTCACATCTGTGTCCCCAAAACCTGGCACAACATTTGACACATAAGAAGATGCTCAGTGAGAGCTTATTGGATGAATGATGCTCGTCGAATGAGGATTATAAAATCTAAGGAGAGAATAAGTGTGTGTGTGGTTAGAACATCTAATCATTCTCTGAATCAGTTGCTCAGTCAGTGGTAATTTCCCAGATATTCTTTTCAATGAAATCCCAGGTTGCAAATGTTGACCTTTGCCTTTTCCCAGAGAGCAGCTTGCTTCTCCTGGTAACACCTGGGAAGGCCTAACTACATCCCCTTGCCAGGCCTCGTGAGCTGTCTGAAGGCTGCTGATGCCGCCCCTGCTGCCTCTGCCCAGCTCACTCAAGCCAGGGAGCATGAGAGTAAAAACTCCAATTCCATTTTTAATCATTGAGTCCAATAAGGGAGATTAAATTTATCCTTTTTTTTTTTTTTTTTGAGATGGAGTTTCACTCTTGTCACCCAGGTTGGAGTGCAATGGCTCAATCTCGGCTCACTGCAACCTCTGTCTTCCAGGTTCAAGCTATTCTCCTGCCCCAGCCTCTCGAGTAGCTGGGATTACAGGCACCTGCCACAACGCCTGGCTCATTTTTTGTATTTTCAGTAGAGATGGGGTTTCACCATGTTGACCAGGCTGGCCTCAAACTGCTGACTTCAGGTGATCTACCTGCCTCGGCCTCCCAAAGTGCTGGGATTACAGGTGAGAGCCACCAAGCAGGGCCTTTTTTTAATTTAATCAGAGTGTGTGGCGAGGCAATCCCCAGGTAGCCATCCTGAGGGACGTTCTCTGCAGCTGACATGGAGATCTTGACAAGGTAAAGCTACAAAATCTGGGGGAGTTGGCCAGGTGCAATGGCTCATGCCTGTAATCCTAGCACTTTGGGAGGCCAAGGCAGGCAGATCACTTGAGGCCAGGAGTTTGAGACCAAAGGCCAACATGGCGAAACCCTGTCTCTACTAAAAATACAAAACTTAGCTGGGTGTGGTGGCGTGTGCCTGCAATTCCAGCCACTTGGGAGGTAGAGGCACGGGAATCCCTTGAACCTGGAAGGCGGAGGTTGCAGAGAGCTGAGATCCCACCACTGAACTCCAGTCTGGGCGACAGAATGAGACTCTGTCTCAAGAAAAAAAACAAAGTCTAGGTGGAGCAGAGCCATGGCACCCATGAAGAGGGACACTGACCTCTGGGGTGTGGCAGAGCAGGTGGAACAGCTGAGCCCCACACTTCAGAGAACCCCTGTCCTGGGCCCACTGGAGCACACAAGCATGGGAGGTGAGGAAGGCAATGAAGCCGGGTCACACAGCATTCAGCTGGGGCTGCCCAGAACCCCCACGGCCAACACCCAGGTGTGGGATGCCCACTCAACAGTGCCGCGATCTTGGGGAGGATAGGGAACCCCGAGCAAATAACTCTTACAGATCCCTGGGATTCAGTCCCACACAGCTGCTGGTAATGGCCTGGACGGCCTCCTCCAATTCACCACATCCAAACACAAACTCATCACCCTGCTCATGCCTGCTGCTCCCCTAATCCTGACTCCAATCTCTGTAACAGCCCCTTTAGCCCCTAAGACTTCCTATCAAGCTGCTGGGCATTGTCCTAGACCCCCCACCCCCACCTGCACGGCCATTACTTACCAAGACCTGTTGAGTCCATCATCACAACACCCATGGCCTCTCTTGACTCCCAGCCCTTCCCATCCCCTCTCGCCTGAATTGACCTTTCTGGCTCCAGTCTTGCCCCCTCCAATCTGTGCCTCCAATACACAGGTCATATCCTGCTATTCACCTCCGCAAGAATTTTCAGGGCTCCCCATGGCCTACACAATACAGCCTATGTTTTCATGAAACACCCAAGACCCACCACTTGTCATTCTATTCTCATTTCCAATGCATAAGGAGCCTCGTCCTCAGAACCAGGGGATGCTTTCCTGTCTCAGAGCCTTTGCTTGTGCCCCTTTGGACACGGGGACTGCCTTCTCCCTTTCATTTCCTTCTGAAGTCTTTCTCATTTTCCAGGTTCCTGTTTCAATGCCTCCTCCTGCAGGCATCTCCCTGGGGGTGTGGGTTCAGGGGTGGGTGACTGTCTTCTTCCTGCCATTGCCCCCACACTGGGGTCTCTATTTCAGCATGCTTTTCATTTGGCCCAGGGCAGTGAGGACAGTGGCCTGCTAGCTATATTTAGCATTTATATTGTATCAAGCATGGCCAGGTGAATTTCCACCCATGATCTCAATGAATCCACACTGTTAGGAGAGGTGGTTTATCCTGTTTCACAGTCAGGAACCTGAGGCTCAGAAAGGAGAAGTGATTTGCCTAAGCAAGTGACCGAGCAGGTTCCACTCTGCATATTCTTTATGGAGTCTGGGGAAGTTCCTCCTCCACCTCCCTGCACAAGGCAGCCCTGGGGTGGGAGAACCCTCAGGAAACCCATCTACACTCTGCTTTATTTAAAGGGCCCTTGAGTTCCAAAGGGGGCTGGCGGAACACACTCCTGTGATCACTAATTCACATTTGTCTTCCCTCCCCGGCCCCTGACTTCCCAAGGCCTGCCATGAAACAGGGCCCCAGGCCCAGGACTGAGCAGGTCTGCATAATTTCCTGAATGTCACCAAACCCATCTGTCACTCCCTGAGCTTCCCAAATGCCATCCCCGGTGCACCCAGGGAGGCCCTGAGCCATATGGCCAGGGAGCCCCTCTGTGAAATCCCATTAGTGCTCTCCACTAATTGGCTTTAAAGCACAAAAAGTAATTAGGAAGGAAGCCATACACGTGGCCCCATGGGGGAATGGGAAGTACACCATCCAGACGGCCTCTGAGAGCTCCCTGATTTCTCACTCCCCTCTGTGAACTCATCTCTTCCTAAATGTCTTCCCTGTCTCCTGCGGCCTCACGGCTGTGGTGGGGCAGAAGGATGGCTCAAAGAAACATTTATATTCAGACATATAGGTCACTGGGATGGAAGCAAGTTTTGAAATATTAACAGGTTTTCTCCTCCCTGCCTTACCCTTCATTCCAGCCAGCGGCAGCTCTAAACTTCACTGCTGTCGGGGAGGATATGGTAGAGCAGAGGGAGGGAGGGAGGCAGGAGGCAGGGGGACCCCTGACCCTCTTGCATAGCATTTCTTGCCACCCCCGGCAACAATGGTGTCTCTGGGGTGATCCTGGGCCTGCCACAGAACAGAAACGATGGAGAGAAAAATGGATGTCTCAGTGGCAACCAAGGTGGAAGGATGACAGAGGACAGGTGTCTCTCTGCACACCAAGCCCCCTGACTTCACATACGACCAGAGCGCTAAGGCATACCTGACTGCCCAGGAAAGGGACCTTGACTTCAGAAACTCAATGTTGCATTTAAAATCAAGAAATTTAAGATCAAATGTCTTATGCACTGCATCCTGGACTGGGATTCAAGGTGCCGTAGAGGGAGCACCTCCCAGTGCTGGGATTTTGTGTTCAGCACTTTGCATCCATTCTCTCTGACCTCCCAGCAGCACGCTGAAGAAGACACTGCTGCCCTCATTTCACAGATGGGTCAGAGGTCACAGGAACACCATGGGGAAGGAGAAGCAGGCCTGAGCTTGAGACCCACTTCCTCTCACTCTGAGGGCGATGCTGAGCAGCTCCGCAAGAGGCAGGGGCCAGAGCTGGAGATGTGGACACAGTCACAGATCCTCCCGGGGCTGCTGTGCCATTGCTGGAACCTCCTCTTTGGAGGAACTTTGTGTACCAATTACTTCTACCCTGTAGCACTTTCCCTGGCTGGAATCCTGCAATCGTCACAGTGGTCCAAGATCCAGGAAGGCAGGGCAGGAGCATCATGCCCACTTTCCAGCAGGTGCAAGGGGAGGCTGGGGACTGATGCACAAGTCCAGGCAGCAGGGAGCCCGTGGGAGGGTGAGGGGCGGGAGGGGTGCATGGAGAGCCTCTATTGACTGCTCACTGCCTTAGCTGGCAGGTCAGGACCCAATTGCAGTTGCAGGATACAATTAGAGAAGTATTTTGGATTTTAGGTGTTTTTTTTTTTTTTTTGGATTTTGGAATTTGAAAATCTGAAATCCAAAATGCTCCAATGAGCATTTCCTTTGAACCTGGCCTTCGAGCATCATGTCGGCACTCAAACAGTTTTGGATTTTGAACCATTTCCAATTTTGGATTTTTGGATTAGGGATGCTATATTATCTTCTAAATGAAGCCACTCATTCAAGAAACCCCAGAGCTTGGGGAGATGGAGCTGCAGGCCAAAGAGGTGATTTCTGAGGTGCCTCCCACTGTGGAAGGGCCTACAAAGTGGTTTCAGGCAACCCAGAAAATAGGAAACCCAATATTTAGCTAATGGAATATGAATAAAATCTGCTGAAGATGTCTGCCTGTAATTTAAATGGAGCCAAGCCAATGCATTATTAAAAAAAAAAAGAGACACCAATCTCTCTGCAAAAGCACTGAATTGTACCATAAATCATCAGTGGTGGTTTTCTAGGGATATGAAGAAGGGGTTTTCACAATACATCACATGATACACTATCTCCCAAATCTCTAAACGTTTCTCTCCACAAGCCCAGTCCTTTAGTTATCCAAATCCCTCTCTCTTTCCTCTTGCTGTCTCCAAAACTCAGAACTGTGCTCTGACTTTCTGCATCCTGCCCCACCTTCTCGGCCTCCCTGGAAAGCCCCCCACTTCCCCAGGGTGTCCCCTCCTCCCCTCCTGGGGTTCCCCCATCTTTCCTCAAGTGGACCCTCTTAGTTTCTCTAACTCTGAATCTCAACCTTTCTCCCTTCACTACACAATAATGTCCAGGAGGCCAAGAGCCCACAAACAAGGGACCCTCCCTTTCCAGGAGGGAGAAGAGGTGACTACAAATATTTGGTTATAATTTTTTTCCCTGCCACACCTGTTTCCACAGGCAGTGCTGAGCCCCATTCCTGGCAGATCTCAGAATCCAGTCTCTCATGAGCCGGGGCAAGTAGGGCCCAGGGAGCCTCTGGGTTGAGGACATTGCATCCCACTCTGCAGCCGTCCTGCCCTGACCTCTGCCCCTTCCCGGTCCCCCAGGCCTGCCCTGCCCTGTCCTGCCTCAGCCTGCCCAGGAAGGCCACTGCTTGAGGCCTTCAGGAGGCTCACCCCAGAGTAGGCATTATGACAGGGACTGGCACATCCCACCTGCAGACTCTGCCTGGGGTTTTGGACCAGCCAGGACGCCAATGTGGACAGGGCTGGCCCCGAGCCCAGCAGTGGGTGAGGCAGGCCAAGTCTGAGCCCTCACCAGTGCTCCCCCCCATCCCCAGGCCTGGCTTCCTCCTGGCACCCAGTCACCCAGGTCCCACCCACCCTGTGCTCTGCCAGGTCAGTGGACTTCTGCTATGGCACTGGAGGGTCAAAGGTGCAGAAGGCCCTGGAATTTATTAGCCAAGTCCACCTCCCATGCCTCAGGATGGGGATGGTTAAGGCCTAAAGAGAACCAGGGACCCTCATCCATAAGAGATCACATAACTTTGGACAGAATGAGCTAAAACCCTGGTCTCTGAACCTCCAGGCTAGTGTTTTCCCTGTAACATGTAGGGATTACATCATTCCTAGCTGGGCTTGTTGGCTTATGCCTGTAATCCAAACACTTTCAGAGGCTGAGGTGGGAGGATTGCTTGAGACCAGGAGCTTGAGACCAGCCTGGACAGCAATTTGAGACTCTGTCTCTATAAAAAATAAAAAAATAGCCAGACATGGTGATTGCATCTGTAGTCCCAGCTACTTGGGAGGCTGAGGCAGTAGGATTGTTTGAGCCCAGGACTTCAAGGCTGCAGTGAGCTGTGATTGGACCAGTGCACTCCAGCCTGGGTGACAGAGCAAGACGATGTCTCTAAAATGATAATAATTTCTAAACTATGGAGGTGAGTGGAGGGTGGGTATTGTTGAAATTAATGGAATTGAAAGTGTAGATTATGGGCTGGGCGTGGTGGCTCATGCCTGTAATCCCAGCACTTTGGGAGGCCGAGGCGGGCGGATCACGAGGTCAGGAGATTGAGATCATCCTGGCTAACACAGTGAAACCCCGTCTCCACTAAAAATACAAAAAAAATTAGCCAGGCGTGGTGGTGGGCGCCTGTAGTCCCAGCTACTGGGGAGGCTGAGGCAGGAGAATGGTGTGAACCCGGGAGGCGGAGCTTGCAGTGAGCCAAGATTGCACCACTGCACTCCAGCCTGGGCGACAAAGTGAGACTCCGTCTCAAAAAAAAAAAAGAAAAGAAAAGAAAAGAAAGTGTAGATTATGGGTTCTCCTATGGTTATTTGCATTTTAAGTGGAACACAAAGATCAAAACATCTCCTTGACACAGAGGCAAATCCACAGAGACAGAAAGCAGATTAGTGGCAACCAGTGCCTAGGGGAAGGGGCAGGATTGGAAGTGACTTCTTCCTGGGTATGGGGTTCCTTCTGGAGTGATGAAAAGGTTCTGCAGTGATTAGTGATGATAGTTACACAGCATTGTGAGTGTACTTAATGCCGCCGAATCATACACTTGAAAACAGTTGAAGCGGTAAATTTTGTTTCATGTATTTCCCCACAATTAAAAGAGAAATCTCCTTGACTCAAATACGTAAGACCTGTATTGAGGAAAGGTCTCACCACTGGGAGTTTGTTTTGTTTCTTCCCTTCTGTCTTCTGTCCCTCTCTCAGCAGACCTCTGCTGAGAGCATTCCCAGTCTAAGAGGGGAGCTACACACAGTGGAGAGAGTGACTGAGACTCCACTCAAGGACACCATACTGAGAAACAAGCAGAACCAAATGATAAAAGGAGATGTTCCTGCAAAAACATCTAGGAATGGGGGGAGGTAGCAAAGATCAAGCTGCAGGGGAAGGGATCTGTGACAGACGCATGACTCCACTGGGCACCACTGAATGCTCAGGTGGTTCCTGAGCGCAGATTTTTAAATTTTTATTTTTTATTTTTTGAGATGAAGTCTGTGGCCCAGGCTGGAGTACAATGGCACAATCTCAGCTCACTGCAGTCTCTACCTCCTGGTTCAAGTGATTCTCCTGCCTTAGCCTCCAGAGTAGCTGGGATTACAGGTGCCCGCCACCAGACCCAGCTAATTTTTGTATTTTTCATAGAGATGGGGTTTACCCATGTTGACCAGGCTGGTCTCGAACTCCTGACTTCAGGTGATCTGCCCACTTTGGCCTCCCAAAGTGCTGGGATTACAGGCCACTGGGCCAGGCCCTGAATTCACTTTTTTTTAGATTCCACATGTGAGTGAGATCAAGTGCTATTTGCCTGTCTGTGCCTGGCTTATTTCATTTAACATGGTATCCTCCAGGTTCATTGGTGTTGTTCCAAACGACAGGATTTTATTCTTTTTATGTCTGAATAGTACTCCATTGCATATAAGAAATGATACATGCACGAGGGGATGGTTGTGCTACTTCCCTGAGTTGATCATTATGGCGCATATCTGTACTGACACATCAAATTGTACCCATATATATGTACAATTACAGCGTGCCCATTTCTGAAAAGCCGGCTCACTGTGGAGACCAAAAAAGCCTTTCACAGCTCCAAGGGAGATCACAGACTATGAAGCAGGCTGGGGGCTCCAGGGCCTGGGCCTCTTGCGCTCACCACTGTACTTCCCAGCCACAACCATCCGTGTATTTAATGTCAGGCATTGCCCCTCCCCTCCCTGAAAGCCCTGCTTCAAGCCTGCCTCCTCCTTCCTCACCCAAACCACTCGCTGTATTTTCATGCCTTATTAGAAAATTACTTAGGCCGTGAAGATCTGCATACATTTACCTGCTTTCTGTAAAGGTTTTCAGATCAGGCAGTTTCCCACAGGGTTGGAATCTCAATGCATTGAGATGGTAAATTATTTCTTCCTTAATCCTCTCACTGAACTCCCACAGGGCCTAGCACTGTGTTCTGCACACAGTGAGTCCGTTGTCCGGCAGACACTGGTTCTTCACCTGGTGCTGAGCTCGGAGCCCCACAGTGCCGGGCTGGCAGCGCCCACTGGGATGGGAGGGAGTTGGTGCTCGCCCTCCTTGGAGTGCTCTTGCAAGTGTGTGTTAGATCTGTGGTCTGAGGCACGTCAGGAGCCCAGAATGGTTCCCCAAGGGGAAGAAATAAAAGTCCCCACAAGAGAACAGAGCTTGCCCATCCACTGAGGAACAGTGCTCCAGGGTCCTTTTCTGACCCTGCTCAGCCGCAAACTTCTCCTCACCCACCCCTCCTGTTTCTCTTCCTCCACCTCCTCCCATAAGGACCTGGGCACTGTGCTGGGCCCCTGCCTCTTGTGTTTGACTTTCCCCCTTGCATGGAGCACTCAAGGAAGCCATCAAGTTGAACATCTTCCCCACAGGGCGCAATCCAAATGGGCACCTAGCGCTATCAGCCACGGACTGTTGCATGAACCTGCTCACCCCAGCCCTTCAACCCACACATAGGGAAGCCTTATCCCAAGCATGTGCTTTGTAAACATGCACTTCTCAGGGGCAGACAGGGAGTCTGGGCTCCCATATCAGCTTAGCTGCTGATCAAGGTATAACCTTAATCCCTCCCCTCTCCAGGCCTCGGTATTCCCAGCTGTATGATGAGACCATTGGACTCAATGAACTTGGCTTTCCTTTTAGTGTCACTGTTCACCAAGTTGTCCTT
This sequence comes from Pongo abelii, assembly GCF_028885655.2. Taxonomy (NCBI): domain Eukaryota; kingdom Metazoa; phylum Chordata; class Mammalia; order Primates; family Hominidae; genus Pongo; species Pongo abelii. The sequence continues at coordinate 82,053,004 of NC_072001.2, read as the reverse complement.
GGTGTCCCTCAAACAGCTGCTCCTGCCTCCCCCAGCCCCACCCATACACACACCTCATAGCTAGAGTGGGAATGAGGAGGTGTGGGTGGGTAGCCCCTCAGAAACTGCTGGCCCTGCTGGTGTCACCACCGAGAGCCCCTGGACACAAAGCCCTCCATGGACCCCCTTAGGCTTGCCTGGCAACACACAGGGGCCTGTTGCCCAGACATACGCTTCCTCATGGTGCCCCTCAGCTGATCACAGGCCATAGAAAAGACTATCCCATAGAAAAGACTTAATTAGATCTCATTCTCCTCAAGTCCATTTGGGGAGAGGGGGCCGTAGAATGAGAGGGCTCATTTTCTGGTTGCATTAGCCGTTAGCCATTAGCTTAGGAGGTCTGGGCCCTGAAGTCCTGGGCAGCGCAGGGAGGGGTGGGTGAGCATCTACTTCACCCCAGAGGCTGCTTCTGGCCTTGCCAGGCCTGACCTCAGAGGAGTTGATCACATGGGGGTCTTTTCTCCCCGAGACTCACAGAGACATGCAAAACGCCAAGTAGGGGGATGGGTGAGGCCTACAGAGGGGAAGAAACTTGTTGAGGCCTCCACAGCGAAGGGGGCAGCTCCAGTGCCTGGCCCCTAGAAGGTCCTCAGGCCTGAGCCCTCCTGTAGCACCAACACAGGGCAGTGCTGAGCCACTACCCCCCCACATCCCATCTCCCTAAGGTGTGACTAATGGGTCAACTGTCCTGGTCCAGGGATGTTTCTAGCCAGCAACATTTAGCTCTGAAGGTAGCTTTCCTGCAGCTGCCATAACAAATTAAAACAAAATGGTTGGCTTAAAACCCCAGAAATTTGCTCACAGTTCTAGAGGCCAGAAGTCTGACATCAAGGTGCTGGCAGGGCCACGTTCCCTCGGAATGTGCTATGGCAGAGTCCCTCCTTGCCTCTTCCAGCTCCTGGGCGACCCAGACATTCTTTAACTCATGGCCGCATCACTCCAGCCTCTGCCTTCCCATGGTCTTTTTTGTGCCGTTCCTTTTCTGTCTCCTATAAGGACACACTGGATTTAGGCCCCACTCAGATGATCTCATCTTGAAATCCTTGATTATACCTACAAAGACCCTTTTTCCCAATAACGCCACATTCACAGGGGATGCGGGTTAGGAAATGGACATGTCTTTTCGGGAGGCCACTGTTCAACTCATAACATACACCATTGGATTGCCCCACTCCCCCAAATTGCCAGCCAGACTCTGTTGTTTGTTCATGCTTTCTTTGTGGTAACAATAACAGCAACAGCAATACTAATAGATAACATTTATTTAGTGCTTACTAAGTGCCAGGCACCATGATAAGCTCTTAACATATTAAACTCATTTAATTGTCACCACAACCCTGTGAAGTGGTTACTATTCTCTCCAAACTACAGTCGAGGAGACGAGGGTCAGAGAGAACATGATGTTGGTAACAGGTGAATACAGCACTCAACTCCTGGGATCCCAGAGTTCAGAGTGGACAGAGACCAAGGTAAGAGACAGAGCTCTTGTCCCTGGAGTTGAAGGGGGTGAGGAGCTGAGGAAGGTGATGGGGGAACTCTGGCCAGTACCACTCTGACCCTTCCAGCTGTGTTACCCTGGGCCGGGGCCTGGCTGTCTCTGAGTCTCTGTCAGGTGAGGTCTGGGGTGGACTCTTTCTGGCGCAGGCCTGGGTTGATGACACTGGTTCTTAACCCTGGATGCATATCAAGATACCCTGGGAGCTTTTCAAAATCCCAATGTCCAGGCCACTCCCCAGGCCAACTACAACAGAGTCTCTTGGAGGTGGGATCCTGGCACATGGGTGGCTTTGACAGCTCCCAGATGACTCCAATGTGTGGTCCAAGCCAAGAACCGCTGCTCAAGTCTGTCCATTCTCTCCCTGGCTCACCATGCCCAGTAGGGAAGCTGAGGCTCTGAAACTCTGTGTCGTTGACTCCCAGTAGTTACTGGATAGCCAAGAGACGGGCCTGGCTTGGTACAGATGAGGGACACCTGGGGCGCAGCATGGGTTGGGGTGGGACAGAAAATGGGAAACAAGTCCCTGGCAGGAGTGGGAGTGGCCGGCCAGTCTGCCAGAGACCCCTGATGTGAGTTCAGTCTCTGGCAGGCCCAGTCCAAGAGAGAAAAGGCCTGAAGGGATGACGCATGGTGAGTTTTGGGTGTCAGAAAGTGGGACACAGCAGGACACAGGAACTTCCACGGTGTGACTTCTGGGAAGAAGGGCTGGGCAGGAAATGATGGAGGATTCATGCCAATCAGGACACAGGGACGCTGTGCTGGCCTGGCCCTGACCTTTTCATCACAGCTCTGACAGCTGGGGTGGTCTAAGGCCCAGAAAGGGGCTGGTATGAGGACTCTGTGTGAGGTTTGGGAAGATTTTTGGTACAGACTCGGCTGAGGCCAACCAACCAGACAGCTCGGGCTGCTAGGGCTGCCCCAAATCTGGAATTCTGTGCCCTGGTTGGAGAAAGCAACTGGGAGAAGCACAGAGAAAAATTCTCCTTCTCCTCTTTTCCAAGAATGAGAATGGGGCCTTCTCTGACCATTTGGGAACTGGGTTTTTAAGACCAGGTTAGGAACTATTCTTAAGAAAAAAAAAAAAAAAAAAGCCCTGCCGCTCCCACTTAGAACATTCATTCTATAGTGAAACTTTGGCTTCAGTCTCTCTCTTCCTGTCTTTTTTTCCTCTGCTAAGCCAACTGTATCTCTCTTTGTCTTGCTCTGTCTCTCCCTCTCCCTGTTGTTTGTATCTTTTTCTGCCTCTCTCTGTGTATCTGACTCACTCTCTGCCTCTCTCTGTCTCTATCTCATTCTATCTTTATCTCCTATGATCTCTGTCAGATCCTGGGGTCCGGGTCCAGCCCATGCTGAAGTCCAAGGGGAGTGGGTGGATGAGCAGAAAGAACACTCAGGGGCCATAGGCAGGTGACTATGGTTTATTCAGCAGCAGCTCTCTTACACAGCTTATTTAAATTAGCTTTCTCATTAACAGCTTACTCACACACTGTTCACCCTGTCTCGGCTGCTTGAGCTGGCTGCCCCCACGCACAGTTGCGCAGCCAGTTCTCCTTTGCCTTCAGGGTCAGCAGCTTAACTCTTTCTCTCTCTGGGCACAAGCAAGCCAAGTTGGGTCCTGACTCCCTCCTGTCCACCTGCAAGATGGACAGCTTTGAGTCTCTCTCTTTCTCTGGGTATCCGCACACCTGCCATGCCAAGCCATGTTGAGCCGAGCCGAGCCCCCCAAGAGCCAAGCCCCATGCACAGCATCAGCAGGACAGTTATACCTTTTACAGACCATAGTAACTTAGAGCCAAGTATGAACTTACACAAACAGGTTATATAACAAGTGGAGGTGTGCACTTGTGCACCAAACTCACTGAGTCATGCAGGCCTGAATATCTGCCTTGGCCTGTTCCTAGACCAAAGCACATCCATGTACCTTACAATCTCTTTCTTTGTTTCAGCCTCTCTCCCATTCTGAGTTTTCTGACTCCTTTTTTTTTTTTTTTTTTAAAGACTATGGCAGCCCACAGAAGCAAGAATGTTAGTCCTGGAGAATGAGACTTACCTAAATTCACTCCTAGAGCAAGCTGATACCTGTGTAGGGCCCACAGCCCTGGCCCCCAATCCCCAGGCTGGACTTTTACCCTAGCACTAAACTGCCACTTATCACTGGTTATCAGGATTGTTAGTGCACAGCTGGCCGAGGCCAGGTGCCAGGCACAGGACTCCCTGAGACGGGCCACAGGGTGGGCCCAGTGCCACATAAGATCTTGCCCTCCCAGCTGAAGTCACAGCTGTCCAGGCCCATAGCAATGGCTTTCCAAGTCTTGTTTCTGGGAAGCCAGATTGAATTAGCTGCTGGGCCCATCTGGTCAGCCCTTGGCCTAATACCATCTGGCAGCTCATGCCTCAATGCCAACCTCAGCCCCATGGCCTCACGGCCAGAAATCCAATTTACTGAAGCTTAATTGAGCCCCTGACTCCCTGGAGCATTGGCCCTCAGGCCCTCCTGCTCCGCTAGCAGCAGATTTCCTGGTGATTAGGAAAGGAGGAAAAAACAGCAGGAGCCAAGTTAATTTCAATTACCCTCATTTTTCTCCCTGGAGCATCACACACCCCTTGCTAAGTGCATCTTTATGTCAGCTGCAGTGGAAGCTGATGAGTATTAAGTATTAGAGCTCTGGGTGCCCCAGACACCTTGCATTTTATCTGCCAACTTCAGAGAGCAGACTGTTCCCCCATGCCTGCTGGTCCTCAGCATTTAGTCCTATTTTACGGAGCCCAGAGAAGCAAGCTCAGATACAGTCAGTGCCCATGTGGGAAAAGGGAGGAATATTTTAACAATCTTTCCAGATAACTGCGGATAATTTTCTTAAATACTACATCAAAACTCAACAAGTGGTACTTCTTAAAGGTTAATTGCAATGTGGATTCGGAAACCATACCGATGAAATTTCAGTACTTTGTGACTAAAATCCATGGATCTATCTTGCACTTCAGATGGATTTTTTACCTATGCATGATTTTATAACATTATGCATTGGTCATTTGGAAAATATTGGTTTTCTGAGTTATGCAGATCTTTCAGATGTTGATGCATTTTATCATATAGTATTTTAAAAAATCATATTTATTATTCTTACCACAATCTCATCAGAAAAGTCTGTTAAGTGGCCGGGCGCAGTGGCTCACGCCTGTAATTCCAGCACTTTGGGAGGCTGAGGCGGGCGGATCACAAGGTCAGGAGTTTGAGACCAGCCTGGCCAACATGGTGAAACCCCGTCTCTACTAAAGATACAAAAATTAGACAGGCGTGGTGGCAGGTGCCTGTAATCCCAGCTACTCAGGAGGCCGAGGCAGGACAATCGCTTGAACCAAGAAGGCGGAGGTTGCAGTGAGCCGAGATTGTGCCTCTGCACTCCAGCCTGGGCAACAAGAGTGAAACTCTGTCAAAAAAAAAAAAAAAAAAAAAAAAAAGAAGAAGAAAGAAAGAAAAAGTCTGTAAGTATTGGAAAGATATTAAGCTTGTGATAGCAAATACAAGTTTTCCAAAATTCTCATCTTCACTTGAAAGCTCAAATGCTATTGCCTATAAGTACTGGTCAGTTTCCCTTGAAGTGGCAAGCTTGCTTTGTTCATTTTTTAGACAATATCCATCTCTGAATAAGTAGTTTGTCCACCATCCTTTTTTTTTGAGACAAGAATTTCACTCTGTTGCCCATGCTAGAGTGCAGTGGCGTGATCTCGGCTCACTGCAAGCTCTGCTTCCCAGGTTCACACCATTCTCCTACCTCAGCCTCCCAAGTAGCTGGGACTACAGGCACCCACCACCACGCCCACTAATTTTTTGTATTTTTAGTAGAGACAGGGTTTCACCATGTTAGCCAGGATGGTCTCGATCTCCTGACCTCATTATCCACCTGCCTCGGCCTCCCAAAGTGCTGGGATTACAGGCATGAGCCACCCTGCCTGTCCTGTCCACCATCCTTTCAAGCAAAAATGGTGTTTCGTGAAAAATGCAACTAGTTCAACTTGCAACTCAAAGACTGCACAGATATTTTTCGTCTGGATATTTATATTTTGCTATGAAACAGAAGTGCTTTATGTCTACCTCCCATTTGTTCACAGATTATTAAAAAGATGTGAATGCAGAGGTTGAAATTTCACAAAATTAATACATATATATTTGCTTTATCAAGGGCAGTCAGGAATGAAATGCCAAGTTCCACTTGCTGTAAGTGTGTGATGGTGAAGAAAACTATGATCACCAGAACAGTCTGGTGCCACTGCCTTGATGTGGGTTAGGGCACTGGCAGTTTTACTCCCCATTGCTTTTCCATGATCGATGCAAAAGGTTAACATCATAGTCTATTATGAAAATAACTTTGACCTTGTAGATCCTCTAAAAAGTCTTTGGGGACCTCCAGAATTTCACGGGAGGTCCACACTTTGAAAACCACTGCCCTAAAGCAGGGATCATCCAACCCCAGGATACATAAAAGTCACCTGGAAGGCTAATTAATATGCAGATTCTTAGGCCCTAGCCCCAGAATTCTGAATCTGTGGTTCTGGGATGGGATCCGTGATTCTGCATTTCTAACAAGCTTGCCCGTGATGCTAATGCTGCAAGTCCCACAACCAAATTTTTTGTTTGTTTTGCATTTATTTGTATTTTTTATTTTTTGTAGAGAGGGGGTTTCATCATGTTGCCCAGGCTGGTCTTGAACTCCTGGACTCAAGTGATCCACCCACCTCAATCTCCCAAAGTGCCAGGCATGAGCTGCTGTGCCTGGCTGGGAACCAAATTTTGAGTAGAAAAATCCTAAAGTACACAACATTTCTTAAAATATTTTCATAGAATGTTAACAAATTTAAAGACATTTGGGAAGAACTGGATTAATCAAAAATATACAAGTTTATTTACTGTGGGGCTTCTTAGAGCCTTTAATATGCCAATGTAAATTGGGACTCCCCAGGAGAGGCATTGGGTGCTCTGGGTTCCCAAACCTATTTGGTTTGGAATGCTTTCTCAGGGCTGGTAGCAGGGGCTTACAAGTTAATGTTCCTCAGAACATGCTTTCTGAGCCACTTCAGTAACAGTTTATGAATCAACTCCCTAAGGGAACAGAGCCGACCATCCCCATCTCCTCCTCTTCCTCCCCTCTCCCTCCCAGGCCAGCTCTGCTCCCTTTCATACCTCATCTACATCTCTGGGGAGGGGAAGTGGGGACCACCCAATTTAACTGTAGGACCGCATTGTACCACACTTGGTACACTGAGTTTTGTTTCATTTTAAATTTATCAGTCTGTGGTAGACTTATTTCAAACATGGATCACCAAAATCAGGGGCATGCTGTTCAATATGCCTCTTGGTGTATATATATGTATATATATATATATATGTATATATTTTTTTTGTTTTTTTTTGTTTTTGAGACGCAGTCTTGCTCTGTCACCCAGGCTAGAATGCAGTGGCACAATCTCAGCTCACTGCAACCTCCACCTCCCAGTTTCAAGTGATTGTCCTGCTTCAGCCTCCCAAGTAGCTGGGATTACAGGCACCTACCACCATGCCTGGCTAAATTTTGTATTTTTAGTAGACACGGGGTTTTACCATGTTGGCCAGGCTGGTCTTGAACTCCTGATCTTGTGATCCACCCATCTCAGCCTCCCAGAGTGCCGGGATTACAGGGGTGAGCCACTGTGCCTGGCCCGGTTCTTTTCTTAAGCTTCTACACAAATGGGTTCTGTGCACCTTTCTATCAGGCATGCGTACACCTCCAGCGCTCACAGACAAGGTCACAAAAACCATTTTCTAAAAAAGACATGGAGTTAGTTGGAGGGTAAAGGAGCTTCAGGGCTCATACTGTACAATTCACTTGGCTTCTAGGGCAGGGTCAGTTATGGGGAATCATAATCATAGCCTCCCATGGTGATATGATTCTATAGGCATCTGGATTGGGGACAAAGGCTAACCTGAGAGAGAGGCTGCTATGAAGGAATCCTGGTAACCAAAACAAGTAGAGGAGGGAGGGAGTAAGCCAAGAGGATGCAGAACTTAGCTCCTGCCTCCATGCTAAATGACATGGGAACAGCTTAGCCAGAGGGGCTTAGATTCCTGGTGTACCCCAAGACATGGAGGTGGGCTGTGCAGACAGGAGCCACCAAACATGGCTTGTTCTGCTCTGCCTCTCTTCAGGCCTTGGCCATTATTAGTGTGATAAGTATATCAGAGACTGTAAAGGACAGAAGAGGAACCTGCCCCGGACTGGACAATCACACAGGGCTGTCTGGAGGAGGCAATGCTGGAGCTCCTGCAGGGAGGTGGGTGGTGTGGAAATGGGAGTCCAGGAGAGTTACCCTGATGATTTCCCTCCACGTGCAAGGAAAAAACAAGAGTGGGGGCATAAGTATTCCTTCCTCCAGCAGGTGGATTCAAGCCATCTAAGAACAGAAGGGAGAAAAGAGTGTTCCAGGCCAGGGGCCAGCATGAGCTAGCATTAGGAGGCATCTGAGAGCACGGCTCACTGAGAAACTACAAAGAGATGAGGCTAGAGGTACAGGCAGAGTCCAGCTCACAAAAGGCCTTGAATGTCATGGCAGATTTGATCCTGCTGGTTCTAAAGGTCAACTGAGGAGTTCAAAGAGGGATCTACACTGAGATTCCTGCTTTTGGAAGGTCACCCTGGCTGTGGCAGCATGTGCTGGGGACGAAGGGGCTGAAGGTGGCAGAGCCACAATATCCCACGCAGGAAAATGAGGCTGAGTTAGGGCAGCAGCTGTGGAAATGAATGGGATTCAAGATGGAGACTGAGAAGGCACATTTATATCCTCTCCTTCCATTCAACTGATGGACCAGTGTTTTAAACAGTCTAAGCCACAACAACAAACATGACAGGCTGAATGCGGTGGCTCACACCTGTAATCCCAGCACTTTGGGAGGCCAAGGTGAGCAGATCATCTGAGGTCAGGAGTTTGAGACTGGCCTGGCCAACATGGCGAAACCCCATCTCTATCAAAAATAGAAAAATTAGCTGGGCATGGTGGTGTGTGCCTATAATCCCATCTACTCTGGAGGCTGAGGCAGGAGAATTGCTTGAACCCAGGAGGTGGAGGTTACAGTGAGCAGAGATTGCACCACTGCACTCCAGCCTGGGCAACACAGCAAGACTCTGCCTCCAAAAAAAAAAAAAAGAAACAAACAGGATGGAAGGAAATCGTTAGTCATTAGCAGACAAGTGATTTCATCTGGAAGATGAAAAGGAGTTAGAGACCTGAGGGGTAGATTAGAGGAGCTGTGGCACACCGGGGCTGAGCCATCTGCCTGTGAGAACCTGAGGGAGCCTCCAGGCTCCAGCACAGGTATCACAGAGGGCAAAGTGAAAATGGGGCTGGAACAGGCAGAAAAAATGAAGATCCAGGTATGGATAGTTAATGCCCCTTCCCCCAAGTCATGGGTTCAGCCAGGCACTTACCCCAAGGAAAAAAATCAGAGACTCTCTCTAAAGAGAACTGTGTACACTGCCTGGTGAGATAGGTGCTGCTAGTGTAGTGGTCGGCACCCTTGAGGAAGCCCTCCTTACAGTGGCATTTAGGGGTCCATGAGTGTAATGACTGGTTCCCACTCTAAGCTCTGCCCGCATGCACATAACCCCCTTTGGCCTGTGCACAAAGTTCCTTTAGATATGGAAGGACACCAGGTAGCCCCATATATTTTAGAAAAGCTTCCAAAGTGAAGGAGAAAGAGCCAAAGAAGTACTTAGAGAACCTTCAAAGAATAAAAGATTAAAAAGAAAGAAAGAAAACATGTATCCTCAGGAAAGCCCAAGGAAACACAACTTTAAAAAAACACACACAAGATGTTAAAAAAAAGGAACAGAGGAACAATTATCTTTTTAAAGATTGTGGCAAATACATAATATAAAATTCACCATTTTAACCATTTTTAAATGTACAATTCAGTGGCTGTATTAGTCTGTTTTCACGCTGCTATAAAGATACTACCCGAAACTAGGTAATTTACAAAGGAAAGAGGTTTAATTGACTCACAGTTACACATGGCTGTGGAGGCCTCAGGAAACTCACAATCATGGCAGAAGGAGAAGGGGAAGCAAGAACCTTCTTCACATGAGGGCAGGAGAGAGTATGCCTCAGTGCAGGAAAAACTACCAGTCATAAAACCATCAGATCAGGTGAGAAGTCATTCACTATTACAAGAACAGCATGGGGAAAACTGCCCCCGTACTCCAATCACTTCCCACCAGGTCTTTTTCTAAACACCTGGGGATTATAATTCAAGATGAGATTGAGTGGGGACACCAAGTCTAACCATATCAGTGGCATTAAGGATATTCACATTGTTCTAAAACCGTCATCAACGACCATCTCCAGAATACTTTTTTATCTTGCAAAACTGAAACTCTGTACCCATGAAGCAATAACTCCCCATCCCCGGCTGGCCCCGATCCTGGCAACCACCATTCTACTTTCTGTCTTCATGAATTTGACTACTCTAAGTATCTCATATGAGTGAAATCATACAATAATTGTCCTTTGTTACTGGCTTACTTCACATGCATAATGTCTTCAAGGTTCACTAATGTAGCATGTCAGAATTACCTTCCTTTTTAAGGCTGAATAATAGTCCATTGTATGGATATACCAAATTTTGTTTATCCATCCATCTGTCTATGGACACTTGAGTTGTTTCCACCTTTTGGCTATTGTGAATAATGCTGCTGTGAACCTGTGTGAGCAAACATAAAAGAAGTAACTTTTTGGCCAGGCACAGTGGCTCATGCCTGTACTCCCAGCACTTTGGGAGGCCGAGGTGAGCAGATCACCTGAGGTCAGGAGTTCAAGACCAGCCAGGCCAACATGGTGAAACCCCATCTCTACCAAAAATGCAAAAATTAGCCAGATGCAGTAGTGTGTGCCTGTAATCCCAGCTACACAGGAGGCTGAGGCACAAGAATCGCTTGGACCTGGAAGGCAGAGGTTGCAGTGAGCTGAGATCATGCCACTGCACTCCAGCCTAGGAGACAGAGTGAGACTCCATCTCAAAAAAGAAGTAACTTTTTACAATTAAAAATATGGTTACCAAAATAAAACTTGCTAGATGGCTTGGAAAATAAAATTGATGGAATGTCTAGAATGCAGACAAAACATCAAAAAGAAAAAAACAATACAAGAGGAGAAATAAAATACTTCAAGGACTGATTCAAGTTCAACAACCAACCAGTTGACACTCCAGAAAGAGAACAGAGAAAACAAAGGGCAAGGGGTTACTAAAGAAATAATAAAAGAAAATTTCCTAGAGCCATGGGTTAACCGTGTTGAAGCCCAGCCATGTGTCATGCACCATGTGGATACTGGAGCTACATACAACTGCCACATGTTCCTGCCACATGGTGCTGAGAATCTTGGGAGAGAGAGACAGAAACAAAACACTTGCATAAATTAATGTGAAATTGTAGCTAGAATGCAGAGTGCAAAGGAACCTATAAAAACTTAGGCCAAGGAAGAGCCTCCTGAGACAGGGACGTTCAAGCTCAGAAGTAACCAGGCAGGAGAGAATGGGAGGAGTTTTGGGCAAAGGGAACAGCATGTGCAAAGACTGTGCGGCCAGAGAGGGCATGATGAGTTTGAAGAGCTGAAAGAAGACCTGCGTCGCTGGAGCTAAGAAGAGGCTTCCTAGGTGGTGAGCAGGGGAGGAGGTGAGGGGTGGATCCAACCATGTCAGGCTTTGAGGGCCCAAGAGTGGTAAGAAGCCAGGTTTTAGAGACAAAAACAGGTCCCTAGGGAGACAGAAAATGCTTTCTATTCCTTCTGGACACCAAGAAACAAAGCACAAGTTAAATCCTCAGTAGCTACTCACTTCTTAGTGCTGCATGGGACTTCCTGCTCCACTGCAAAGAGCTCAATCTGGCCCTTCCCTGTGCAGCACAAGTGGGCAAAGCTCCTTAGGCTAAATCACAGGTGCTTTGGTTTTTAAAACTTGACTGAAGGACTTGGGTGACTGATGGGTGAGCAAGAAGAAAGTTGTTTGGATTCATGGGTGCACATTTTGGCAGTTTCAATATTCCATGTATAAGTGCAACTGTGATGCATATTGATGCATTCATTTTGCACATCTGATTATTTCTTCAGGATCTATTTCTAGAAATAAAATTTCTGGTACAAACAGATGGGGCATTTTTAGGGCTTTGGCCCTACAGAACAGTTGTTCCAGTTTACAGCCCCAGCAGTGGATGAGTGTCTGTTTACTCAAACTCTTCCCTGTCCAGCTGTCATTATTACTATATCTTTTTTATCTCTGCCAATTCAGCAGGAAAAAAGAGGTATCTTGTGGTTTTAGTCCTCCTCCTCCTCTTCCTCCTCCCTTTTTAAGACAGGGTCTCGCTTGGTCACCCAGGCTAGAATGCAGTGTCTCAATCATAGCTCACTGAAGTTTGGATTCAGGCAATCTTTCTGCCTCAGTCTCCGGAGCAGCTGGAACTACAGGTGTGCACCACCATGCCCAGCTAATTTAAAAAAATTTTAAAAACTTAAGAGATTTTTTGTTGTTGTTGCGGTGGCTCATGCCTATAATCCAAACCCTTTGAAAGGCTGAGGCAGGCAGCTTGCTTAAGTCCAGAACTTTAAGACCAGCACGAACCACACGGTGAATACACAAAATACAAAAATTAGCTGGTTGTGGTGGTGTGCACCCGTAGTCCCAGCTACCTGGGAGGCCAAGGCAGAAGGATCGCTTGAGCCTGGGAGGCAGAGGTTTCAGTGAGCCATGATCACGGCACTGCACTATAGCCTGGGTGACAGAGTGAAACTGTCTCAAAAAAAAAATTTTTTTTTTTTTTTTGTAGGCATGGGGTTTCACTTTGCCGCCCAAGCTGGTGCTGGACTGCTAGCTCCAAGCAATCCTCATACCTCGGCCTCCCAAAGTGCTGGGATTACAGGCGTGAGTCACTGCATTTGGCCACATTTCTTTTATTCTCATGGTTACAGTTGTTTCATATATTTACTGGTCATTTCTACTTTTTTATTTTTTGAGATGGAGTCTTGCTCTGTCACCCAGGATGGAGTGCAGTGCTGTGATCTCGGCTCACTGCAACCTCTGCCTCCCAGGTTCAAGAGATTGTTCTGCCTCAGCCTCCTGAGTAGCTGGGACTACAGGTGCCTGACACCATGCCTGGCTAATTTTTGTATTTTTAGTAGAGATGGGGTTTCACCATGTTGGCCAGGCTGGCCTTGAACTCCTGACCTCAGGTGATCTGCCCACCTCAGCCTCCCAAATCCCTTATGCTGGGATTACAGGCATAAGCCACCACGCCCAGCCATATCTACTTATTTTTAAACTACATATCCATGCCCTGTGCCCATTCCTATTGGGAATATGTCTTTTTCCTATTGATTTGTACCGATATTAACTCCCTGTCGGACATACATTAAATTCTCCCGATTTATCATTTGCTTATTTTGTTTATGATATTTTTATATCATAAATCTTTTTGCAGTCACGTTTCCAATCTTTCCTTTATGGTTTCTATTTCCATGTTAAACTTAGGATGGCCTCCCTCACGTTGACATTATATAAGTGTTTTCTTCTATTTCATTCTATTATCCTTGTTTACATTTAACTCTGTCTCATTTGGAATTTATGTTAGCATGTGGTTTGAAGAAAGATCAAATCCTTAATTTTTTCAGCCATATTTATTTCCTCTCCATTTTGAAATGCCAAATGTGTCATTTTCTAAATATTTAAAGTATATGTGGGACTTGGGCTTTCTACTACATGACATTGGTATATCTTTTATAACTGTTATAGCCCCCTACATTCTTTTTTCTTTCAGCATTTACTTGATTTTTCTCTCCCATTTACCAGTGATTTTAAAATGAATTTACCAAGTTCACTACCACCCTCCCTTCTAACAATTCCTTTAGGACCTTGACTGGAATTTATAAATTAACTTTAAGATAACTTCCCTTGCAATGATTAATTGTCCCATCTCTTGGCTTCAACGCCCCACATTAGAGCATGTTTACAATGAGCCAAGGTCAAAGCGGTGCATCCAGCGGGTTCCTGTCCCTGCCGGGAAGAACAAGTTCCTCCCTGTCCCCCGCCCACCCTGCTAGCTCTGGCAGGCCTTGAAAGGCCCATTAGGAAGAGGCCATTCCTCCATCTTCATTAACACCTGTGCCCTGGGGACCAGACCAGAAGTTCTAGGAAGAGGAAAGTCCTCTCCTCACCTCTCCCCGCATACCATGCGCTCCCCCCAACAATGTGGGGAGCAGCTGCAGATTCACCATGCCCTGCCCCCACCCCAGCATAAGCACCTAGAGTTGGAGTCACTGGGGCTTCAGGGAGAGGGAGGGACTTGCCTGCCACATCCTGGGGTCCTGACTGGGTGGGCTTCCCTGGGAGACCAAGAACACAGATGTTCTGATGTTCTTTCTTTATCATACTGATGGGGGAGGAGGGTGGGTGTTGAGAAGTTTACTAATGACAATTTACAAGAGTCAGTTACAAGTGAGGGTGAGCACAGCTGTCCCAAATGCAGCCTCCTGTTTCTCTCCTCTGCCTACCCCACCCCACTCCCACCTCCACGGCCCTCTATAAACTGTGGCAGGTGGACCTTGGTAACAACATCACCCGGGGCTTGTTAGAATTTAGAAACATGGCTTTCCGGACCTGGCCGAGCAGGAGGCGCCATCATGGAAGTTGACATCCGCCCCAACAAGGATCAAAAACGTTCCGTGCAAGGAGCCCAAGAGCCAGGATACCTACCTGAGGCTGTTGGTCAAGCTGTACAGGTTTCTGGCCAGACAAATCAACTCCATATTCAACCAGGTTGTACTGAAGACGCTGTTTATGAGTCGCACCAACCGGTCACTCTTGCTCAGATGATCCGGAAGATGAAGCTTCGGGGCGGGGAAAACAAAATGGCCGTGGTCTTGGGGACCATAATGGATGATGTGCGGGTTCAGGAGGTTCTCAAACTGAAGGTGTGTGCGCTGCGTGTGACCAGCCGGGCTGCAGCCGCATCCTCAGGGCGGGGCAGGGGGCAAGAGCCTCACTTTCGACCAGCTGGCCCTGGACTACCCCAAGGACAGCGGCACCATCCCGCTCTCTGGTTCTCTCAAGGGCCAAGAGGTGTACCAGCATTTCGGCAAGGCCTCGGCGACCCTGCACAGCCAAACCCTACGTCTGCTCTAAGGACCGGAAGTTCAAGCGCGCCAGCAGTCAACGGGCCAGCCGAGACTACAAAAACTAACCCTGGAGCCTACCCTCTTATTAGAAAGATTTTGGATAAAGAGAAAAAAGGAAAGAAAGAAATGTGGACCCCCACCCTTGTCCTGCTGAGTCAGAAACTGCGTTTCAATCAAATCCTCAGGCAATTGTGTGCACGTGAAAGTTTGAGAAGCCAGGATCCCAAGACTCACCTGAGCTGGACGGAGCCCACAGTAACCGCTGAGATAATTACCCACCCTAGCCCCGCCTCTCTTGGGACAAGCCTGATCTCAGGAGTAGGGACTGGGCCCAGGCCAGGGCAAAGCTGAAAAGTGAAAGAACCAAAGCTTTCTCTCAGACACCAGGTGCATCAGAAACCAGCCTATTTCCTGCATAGTAGGCTGTGTGGAGTGGTGGACAAGCATGAGGTCAGTGTGACACACACTTGGGTTCCAGTCGTGGCACTGACCCTTACAGGGGCTGTGACATGGGGCCCTCTATGAGCCTCCGCCGACTTACCTGTCAAGTGGCAAGAACTACACCACCTCACAGACCTAATGGGAAAACAGAGGTAAGTTTATCAAATGTCCAGGAGAGTGCCGTGTCATAGTAGGTTTTTACTGGAAAGAAGAATATTGATGCAGGGCAGGTGAGCCCCAGAATGGGGGCTTAGCCCAGGAGGGTTTTTGGCTTCTCCCAGGAAATAATTTAAGGGTGAGCCAGTGGTGTTAGCAACTTTTATTGAAGCTGCAGTGTACTGCAACAGCAGAGGGACTGCTCCTTGTGAGACAGGGCTACCCCATAGGTAGTGCGCCAAGAGTAGCAGCTCACAGGCAGTTTTGTAGTCATTTATATTCACTTTTTTTTTTTTTTTTTAAGAAGGAGTCTTGCTCTGTTGCCCAGGCTGGAGTGCAGTGGCGCAATCTCCACTCCCTGCAGCTTCCGCCTCCCAGGTTCAAGCAATGTTTCTGCCTTAGCCTCCTGAGTAGCTGGGATTACAGGTGCACGGCAACACACCCGGCTAATTTTTGCATTATTAGTAGAGACGGGGTTTCACCATGTTGGCCAGGCTGGTCTTGAACTCCTGGCCTCAAGTGATCCACCTGTCTCACCCTCCCGAAATGCTGGGATTACGGGCATGAGCCACCGCACCCACCATCGTCTCTAGCTTGGACTCCTGTGAGCCTCCTCACTGGTTCCCTGCTCCCACATTGAACCCTTAGACTTTTGTCTTCATCCAGCAGCTAAAACAAGCCAATTAAAGCAATCATGTCACATCACTCCCTGCTTAAAACTATCCAGAAGAAACTCTAAACCCTTTTCCTAATTTGAAGACCTTAAATGATGATTCCTGCCTCACTATCTCTGTCTAACCATATTTTAGGCTGTTCTTCTCTTTGTTCACACTACATCAGCCTCACATGCCAAGACTGTCTCTCTGTGACTTTGCCGTCTCCTACTCTGTCTGCCTATAATATTCTTCTCCTAGAGTGGGGTTGGTTCCTTCTGGTCATTCAGGTCTCAACTCAAATGTCACCTCCTGAGAGAGCTAGGGTACCCCTTCTCTGTCACCCTGCAGCACATCACTCTGTTTTCTCTAAAGCCTTCACCACCACAAGCAGTGGTTATCCTGCATGTTTGTTTCTTTTTCTTTCTTCCTTTTTGAGACACAGTCTTGCTCTGTTTCCCAGGCTGGAGTGCAGTGCCATGACCTCAGCTCACCTCTGCCTCCCAGGCTCAAGTGATCCTCCCACCTCAACCTCCTGAGTGGCTGGGACTACAGGCATGAACCATCATACCCAGCTAACGTTTGTTTGTTTGTTTTGGTAGAGATGGGGTTTAACCATGTTGCCCAGGCTGGTCTCAAACTCCTGGGCTGGAATGACCCACCTGCCTCAGGCTCCCAAAGTGCCGGGACTCCAGGCATGAGCCACCCTTACCTGGCCCTGTTTCTTTACTTGGTCATTGTCTCCCCATCTTACACCCCACCACCCATAGAATGAGGGAGAATAAGGATTTTGTTTTGTCCACTACTGTATCCCTAGGACTTAGAACAGTGACTGGGACATAGTACGTGCTCAGTTAATGTATGTGAATAAAGTAATAACGATGCTTACTCTTCACCCTCCTTTCTGCTGCCTTCCTGCTGAACTGTGTGCAGCAGCTGGCTATATACCACATCAGCCCAGAGCAGTGTTTATAATAGAGGTTTTCAGGCATCTCCTCTCCTTCAGACGCATGAATTAGAATTTCTGGGGGAGGGTCCTGGGCATTTTTATTTGGAGGCCACTGCTTTAGATAACCAAGAATTGGTTCAGGTCAGGGCCTAGCGGAAAGGCTTTTTTTTCCCCCTCTTCAAAATCTTGTGGCTGTACTTTCAAGAGGACATTGATAGCTTCATCCAATAGCTTCATCCTGGTATGCAGGAAGCACTTAAGAACTATTAGTTAGAAAGAAGATGAAATGAAATCTGTGCTTAGTTATTACAACTTTGTTTTTTCTTTTTTTCCAAGACACCAAGGGCAAGTAATTACAACTTTCTTGATGCAGTAGAGGAATCACTGATCTGGGGACCGAGAGGACTAGGTTTGTCCCCAAGTTGTTGCTGCTTCCTAGGGAGGGCAGTCTCTGAGCCCCAGATTTCTTATCTATAAAAAGGGACAAATAGTACTTAGACAATGGAGTTGTTTCATTCATTCATTCATTCAAACATTTATTATCTCTGCATTCTAGGACTAAGCCAAGGCCCAGGTGATATAGAAATAAACAAGAGGCTAGGTGTGGTGGCTCACGCCTGTAATCCCAGCACTTGGGGAGGCCGAGATGAGTGGATCACCTGAGGTCAGGAATTCAAGACCAGCCTGGCCAACATGGTGAAACCACATCTCTACTAAAAATACAAAAATTAGCCGGGCATGGTGGCAGGCACCTGTAGTCCCAGCTACTCAGGAGGCTGAGGCAGGAAAATATCTTGAACCCAGGAGGCAGAGATTGCAGTGAGCTGAGATCACGCCACTGCACTCCAGCCTGGGCAACAGTAAGACTCTTTCTCAAAAAAAAAAAAAAAAAAAAAAAAAAAAAGAGAAACAAGAGACAGTCATTGTGAGGAATAATGATATATGTGTCCCCAGAATCAAAAGTGCCCCACCCTCTTCCCTGCTTGTAGCTGTGGTCTCAGTGAGGTCCCAGAGCAACACAGGAGAAAGGACCTGCTCTGATACAGAGTCTGATGGAACTTTATTTAAATCATGATGCCTCAGCCAGGTGCATGCCTGTAATCCCAGCACTTGGGGAGGCTGAGGCGGGTGGATCACGAGGGCAGGAGATCAAGACCATCCTGGCTAACACAGTGAAACCCCGTCTCTACTAAAAATACAAAAAAATGCCGGGCGTGGTGGCGAGCGCCTGTAGTCCCAGCTACTCAGGAGGCTGAGGCAGGAGAATGGCGTGAACCCGGGAGGCGGAGTTTGCAGTGAGCCGAGATCGTGCCACTGCACTCCAGCCTGGGCGACAGAGCGAGACTCTGTCTCATAAATAAAGAAATAAATAATGATGCCTCTAGCATTATGGGAACAGGCATGAGACATCCCAAGCCAGCTCAAAGGAGTTAACTTTCTTCAAAACTTATATAGAGTAAATTCACTTTCTATGCTACCAATCTTCATTCACTCATGCATACAACAAATATTTACTGGATATTCACTACAATTCCTATTAGGTGTTGCGCAGCTGGTGGAGGAGGTTTCCATTTGCAGTAAAGGAAACATTGGATAAGAAACAGGTTTGAGGCTGGCCGCAGTGGCTCATGCCCGTAATCCCAGCACTTTGGGAGGCCAAGGTGGGCAGATCACTTGAAGTCAGGACTTTGAGACCAGCCTAGCCAACATGGTCTCCACTAAAAATACAAAAATTAGCCAGCCGTGGGGGCATGTGCCTGTAATCCCAGCTACTCAGGAGGCTGAGGCAGGAGAATCGCTTGAACTTGGGAGGCGGAGGTTACAGTGAGCCAAGGTCGTACCACTGCACTCCAGCCCGGGTGACAGAAACTGTCTCAAAAAAAAAAAAAAAAAAGAAAAACAATTGGAGGGAAGATTGTGAGTTTCATTCTAGAGAAGCTGAGTCTAAGGGCCTGTGAGAGATACGTGCCCGGAACTTAGGGCAGATGCCAGGTCTCCAATGTACAGAAGATATTGTCAGCTATGCATGCAGATGTGCTAGGGAGATAATGTAGAATAAGAGGGCCCAGGGCCTTTGATCTTTTTCCACTGTAGGATCCGCCCCCATCAGCTCTCACCACCAGAACAACGCACACCCCATAATGGAAAGTGAGAGGTATAATTAAGGGAATCAGAAGAAGGGAGGTTTTTATGCCCTTCTCTGGAGTCTTATTAGTCATTCTGCTCTTCTACTTTCAGCTTTTTGATATCTTATCTTCTACAGCATTTGTCAGTGAGTGCTACAGGAATTCCCCGTATATCTGGGTGCTTCCAACATCCCTGTTGTGAAAGGAAGGAGAGTTCATCATAAAAGTTTTTAGCAGCAAATTTTTTTTTGCTTTGTGTTACTTTATTCTACAAGTGACTTTTATTTACTTACTTGCGCAAATTTGTGGGGCATGTGTGAAATTTTGTTACATGTATATAATGCATAGTGAGCAAGTCGGTATTTAGGCTGTCCATCTCATGAGTGCAGTACATTTTTGTTTAACCCTAGTCACCCCACTATGCTATCAAGCATTGAATTTATTCCTTCTTTTTTTTTTTTTTTGAGACAGTCTTACTCTCTTGCCCAGGCTGGAGTGCAGTGGTGCAATCTCAGCTCACTGCAACTTCCACCTCCTGGGTTCAAGCAATTCTTCTGCCTCACCCTCCCAAGTAGCTGGGACTACAGGTACGTGCCACCACGCCCAGATGATTTTGTATTTTTAGTAGAGATGGGGTTTCACCATATTGGCCAGGCTGGTCTCAAACTCCTGACCTCAAGTGATCCGGCTGCCTTGGCCTCCCAAAGTGCTGGGATTACAGGTATGAGTTATCGCACCCAGTCTTGAATTTATTCCTTCTAACTGTGTCGGAGCAAACAATTTGAAAGTGAAATTTTGAAAATCTCATTTAGAGTAGCACCAAAAATTTTTAAAATACCTAAAAATAAATCTGTCAAATCTCTACACTGAACACTATAAAACATTGTGACACTGAAGAGGAACTAAATAAATGGAGATATATGCCATGTTTTGGATTGGGAGATACAAAATTGCCCAATATGATGATTCTTTCCCAATCTATCTATATACTCAATGTAATTCCAATCAAAATTTTCAGCAGGCATTGTCTTTTTTTGTTTTTTATTTTTCAGAATATGAAAAGTTGGTTTTAAAATGTATGTGGAAATGTAGAGGACCTAGAGTAACTAAAACAATTTTTGTTTTGTTTTTGAAACAGGGTCTTGCTCTGTTGCTCAAGCTGGAGTGTGGTAGCACCATCATGGCTCACTGCAGCCTTGACCTCCCCTGGATCAAGCGATCCTCCTACCTCAGCCTCCCAAGCAGCTGGGACCAACAGGTAAGTACCACCTCATCTGGCTAATTGTTTCTATTTTATATACATATGTAATTATATGTGAGATAGATATAGATCTATAGATATATATAGATATGTAATGTATATATACACAAAATTAGTCAGGTGTGGTGGTGTGCAGCTGTAGTCCCAGCTGCTAGGATAGGGAGGCTGGGAGGTGGGAGGATCGTTTGAGCCTGGGGGGGGTTTGAGGCTGCAGTGAGCCATGATCATGCCACTGCACTCCAGTCTAGGTGACAGAGCAAGTCTCACTCTCAAAAAAAAAAAAAAAAGTATGTACTATATAATTTTGTTCATACAAAATTCTAGAAAGTGCAAACTAATCTATAGAGACAGAAAGCAGATCAGCCTGGGACAGGATTGGAGGGAGCGATGGATGACAAAGGGGCATGAGAAAACTTTGGGGGATTATGGAAATGTTTGCTGTCTGAATTTTGGCTTCGTGAGTGAACACAAGCAACACTAATCAAGTTGTACATTTTTAAAATGTGCAGTTTATTGTACTCCAGTTATCCATCCGTAAAGTTGGGGCGGGGGAACTCTTAAAACCAGGTGAAATGAATCTATACCATTAGAAATTAAAATAGTGGCTCCATTTGGGAGGGTGGGGACCTGGAGGAAGTACAGGGGGTCTTTTGGGGTGCTGGTAATGTTCTGTGTCTTGAGCTGGTTGCTGGTTACACAGGTATGTTCAGTTTGTGAAAATTCATTTAGCTGAACATTTATTTGTGAACTATTCTATACATATATCTCAATTAAAAGTTTTTTTTAAAAAGCTCTTTCACCAGGCCTTGGATGAATGCTGTAGTTACAGACAGTATAGGGATGATCTGGACTCCAGAATCTGCCTGTCTGGATTTCACATTGCCTATTTTTCACAGCACGTGTATGGAAGATACTCTTGATCTCCCTATTTAACAAATGAAAAACATGAGGCACAGAGAGGTTAAAGAGTTTGCCCAGGGTTACACAGCTAGGAAGCTGCAGATTGCAAGCCCAGGACACATGATGCTATGACTCACCTCTGCAGTCTCTCCTAATCCAGGCTTTACCTGATACACTTAGCATAGTGCTCAGCAGATGGGAAAGCACTGAATGCATGTTCTTTGCTGTCATTGTCATTGTTTAAGGTGTCTCCGTTGAAAATACTTCCACCAAAGGAAACAGAAGGAAATCAGGCCCCATCAGGGCAGACTTAAAAATCATCATCTGCCCTTAAGTGGAGCACCCAGCAATGTCACCTCAATTCCCTTTGAGTATTAGGCTTTCCCAGCAACGTGCCAAAACCCTGGTACAGAGCATTAGGCTTCTTCTCTCCCTTGTAAGTTCATCCGGAGCGGGGATCCTGGCTTCATCCATCCCTGAAGCACATGGCCTGGCACAGATCTGGGTCTTTATGCTATGTGAACACGTGAAAGGGGGAATTGGAATAGACAGGTTCTCAGGTCCCTTTTTAGCTTTTTAGCCGCTGAGGGTCTGGAGTCCTTGAAGCCGTTGAGCTTCCTCTGCACAGCCTTTCATCCTGGAGCCCATTGCAGCCCATCCCTTCCATGGTGCTGGAGATGGTCAGTGCTGTGGACAGCAGATGCTGAGATGTAGTTAAGAATGGGAGAGGGTTCAGTGGGGACCAGTAATTACTGTGAATGATAAGAGGAGGAGGTAGCTGGATTGGGCAGGGGAAGACTTCAGATTGCCATGCAGATCTAACAAAGTTTCAGCCCCCACAACAGGAGGACTTGGAGTTTGAGTTGAGCAAAAATTGCAGGCCCCAGGACTCTTGCTGTGCTCAGTAGTTGGTTTGGGGGCTGGCCAGGAAAAGTGTGGCCTCTACCTCAAAAGCTGAGGTAAAGCCTGAAGATGCTAGCCACTGGAGGCAGGCAGCTAACTGCATTCTTGCAGCTAGGAGGTTTAAGTATCTCTGCGGTTGTCACAGTCACAAAAGGGAAGAAAAACACCCAGCAGGTTTTCCGCCAGCACTGCCAGCCTTTGCCTGGCTGTCAGCGGACAGCTGGGGAGCCAGGTGAGGCAAGCTATGGAGAATCAGATATGGAGTACGGAGATCCTTCAATGAGGAGACCATAAAGATTGGAAGGAATCAGGGCTGGCCTTTCCAAGATGAGTCCTGAAAGCCTAGATGCTTCTGATCAGCAGGAAGGAGGGAGGAGGTGATTCAGGACAAGGTAGAGTGAACCCTTTAGACTTAAAGCCAGCGTTTGAAACAGCTTAATGTCCTGCCTCCCTCAGAACTTTCAGATGGAAGTACATGTCATTAGTTATGACTGAGGAAGCAACAGTCAGGGTTACATTGTAAAAGGATCATGCAACTATTAAGCACCTACTGAATTCCCATCTGTTATAAAGGAGACAGGAGAAAGGAGAAGGAAGGGGTGGTGTGCTATCTGCTGAGGCTTTCATGTTCATTATCTCATTTAAGCCTCAGACCAACCCTATGAGCGGGGTGACAATTATCACCCTCTTTTTATAGATGGAAAAAGCAAGCCTCAAAAATGTGAGATAACTTGCCCACCACAGCTGCTAAGTGGCCAAACGGATTTGAGGCCAAGTCAATCCAACCGTAAGTTTTTGTAATTTCTCCCATTTCACCACCACCCCTAGTGCCGCCATCGTTTCTGAGCACTTATTGAGTGCCAAATCACTGTGAGACATGCTCTACCCACGTTACCTTGTTGAAGCATCAGGACAGCCCTTATAGATGAGGAAAAGGAGAAAGTAGCTAGTCCAGGGCCATGGAGCTCCAAAATGGCAGAACCAGAATGGGTACCCTTGTCTGTTGACCTCACTACCTTCATTACCATCTACAGATGGAAAGTCGTGGAATCACCAGGCCAGAAGGGCTGTGGAGGAAACTCACTCCAATCTGCTGCACGATGAGAGGATTCTCTGAGTCTGAGCAAGCTATCAGGCCAGCAGCAGGCACTGAGATACCACCAGCCCAGATGATGAGGCCTCAGATGGTGCTGGCCAGAGGGGTGGGAACCAGCTGTTCCTTGTCTCAAGCCCTTCAGGTTGAGTGGCTGCACTCCACAAGGCCTCATGTCTGAGTCAGCCCTGACCCATGTCCTCAGGCCCCACTGGCAGAGCCACCAATGCTACTGGCTCTGTGGCCTCAGCTGCTGTGTGCCTCAGACATGGCAACCTATGACTCTGATCTATAAAGCAGCCAATGAAGGTTGAGGTTCAGCCTTGAGGCACACTGAGGCACACAGGTGGAAAGGGGAAGAGCAGAGAGCAGTAGGGCCTGGGAGACTCTGGCCCCACGACCCAGCAGAGGCCAGATACAGGCAGGAATTACTGCTCCACCTCCTGCTGCAGCTGTGGGCAAGTTACAAGTGAAGGACCTGTGGGTTTTGCTGCTTGGTAATCATAGGTTCAAACTCCAGCTTCACCAAACTCCTTCCCTGTCAGCTTTCTCACTGGAAGATGGGGCAGTAGCTGCTTGTGAGGATAAAATGATGAAGTATCTAGCACCAAGTAGCTACCAGGTATATTGTGGCTTCCTCACCACCTGTCCTAAGAGATGAAGATCCAAGACCCTGCCCTGTCCCTGCAGCCCTTTTGGGCTAGTGTGGGGCAGATGTGACCCTTTTCAAAAAAAGTTCTGCTAAGGGGCTGAAGGAAGCAGGCCTTCCTCTGGAGCTGCTAAAGAAAGGAAGGCTACCCAGGGTGGGGGCATCCTGGTTCACTTGTGCTCCCAGGGCTCAGAGAGCGCTTGCTGCTTACACCCTCCTTGATGGAAGTGTCAGGATTCGGTCAGAGAAGAAGCAGAACCATGTGAGTTATGGGCTAAGGGATTTATTGCACAATTAGACCTTATATGATTGTGGAGGGGCCGGGAAGTAGAGGTGTGGGGAGGGAACTGGAGAGTCAGAGAAGGGGTCCACTTCTCGGTCAATCTGAGAAGCTGAAACATGTCCAGCTTCTGGTGGGACCACCAAGGGCAAGGCCCTGGAGAGGTCTCTGGGCAGCTGTGACTTGCAGAACTCCCACATCTGTGGGTCTGCACAAAATGCCTGTGGTGGGCTTAGGGTCAGTGCAGGTTATATGGTCAGCAGTCGGGGAGAAGAGCTGGACTCGGGGCAGAGTGAGGACAAGCTGGCATTTGCCAGCACCACTACATCTGTCACTACTGAAACCGAGGGGTGAATTTGATCAGGTCTGCCTGCCACCCTGCTTGCTTTTGGCCGCTTGCTTTTTGTTTTGTTTTTGTTTTTTCCATGAACCCTGAGGCCTTAGTCCACTGAAGGCTGAACCCCAACCTTCACTGGCTGCTTCATAGATCACTGGCTGCTTTATAGATCAGAGTCATAGGTTGCCATGGTCATGGTTGCTTCAGCTGTTTTTCAGGAACTTGGGCCAGCTCCTGTCCAGTTCAAACTGGTTGAGACCACTGACCCTTCAACTGGACCTGTGCCAGTGCCCGAGAAAAGGTCCATTTTGATGTCAGGGCCAAATACTCCACCTTCAGATCATGCTAATGCCATCATTTTCTGCACTTACGTCCTATGAAATGTCACAAAGCCCGACTACACTTGCACGAAACAAACCCATGACTTCATTTTTTCCCGCTGCCAATTACCTCTCCCCACATCTTAGACTATCACACTTCCCTAGCCCATAAGCAACCCTAAGCCTTATCTCTGCGGAGGTGGATTTGAGAGCTGTTCTTCCCCCTCCTCGTTTGGTGGCCTTGTGCATAAATCAGGACCTGTGTCACAGTGATTGACTTGTTGTACACCGGCAGAATGGACCTAGACCTGGCCAGTGACCCCGCTGGCGGCCACGGCCACCTTCAGACAGCAATGGCTGCCTCTTTCCTTCTGCCTTCCAAATCACACATAAATGCCCCTTTTGGCCAACTTTTCCTCTGTAAGGCTCCTCCTCAAGGGGCACCAGCACTGATGGGGAAGCCAGAGAAAGGCAGTTCGGGTTGGGGGTGAAAAGCCAGGAATGTGAAGACCAACTTCTGCTTGGCTTTTACTTCCTTAATTAGAGAGGCTGGAGCCCAGGGCATCAGCTACAGGTCTCAAGACAAACCCTGGGCCCAGGAAAACAGAGCTGGATGAATCCTTGGACACCATGAGATCCACCATCTCACTCCACAGATGGGGAAGTTGGGCTCTGACTCCTGCTGTCATTTGCGGCAGGTCCCAGGCTGCTAACTCCATCCTCTTTGGCCAGCACCACTGCAGCCTGGGTCTCAGCTGGTGGAGCCAACTAGGCTCACCCACTGCCAAGGCAACTGTAAGAAGGGCACACGACAGTCATTGGCAGAGCCCTGGGCCAGGATGTCAGTCTCTCTGGCCTGTGGACAATTGCTCAGCCTGCAGCTGAGGCCTGGCTAGGCCAGACAAGGGGCCGGGTACACAGCAGGGAGAGTGCCTGCCCATGTCCACAGCCATCCTCCTCCTGGGCACACTCACGAAAAGGCACTCCTTTAAAAAACAAAATTTATTAAATATTTCAAACATACATAAATCTATAGGAATCCACATAACAAACACCTGGGAACCATTATCCGGAGTTGTTAGAACATACTCATGTGTAGTCGTATTTGCTTCAGACCTTTTCTCATTTTATGAACTAAGGCAAATTTATTTAAGAAATAAAACCCCCAGAACCTCCCCCCATGCTTATTTTTCTTCCCATCCCCAGAGGTAACCACTTCTCTGAATTTAGAGTTTATCACTCATGTGCAATTTTATTCTTCTGCTACTTACGTGGGTATCTTTAAACATGTTTTTAAATGTTACCTAATGTGTATATGTCCACGTATGTTATATGTGATTTGTACATATTCAAAACTTTTTTGCTTAACATTTTTTAAAGATTTATTTTTGTTAATACACGTGACTTTAGATCAAGGGTCAGCAAACTTTTTGTGTAAAAAGCAATATAGTAAGATATTTTAGGCTTTGCAGGCAACATATGGTCTCCGTTGCAGTCTTTGCTTTGCATTGTTTTATTTTGTTTTGTTTTTCATAGTGCTTTAATGTTATAAAAACCATTCTTCTTAGCTCCAGATTTGGCAGATGGGCGGTAGTTTGCTGGCCCCGGCTCCAGATCATATTGTGTTATGTGAGTATCCCAACAGTTCATTCCTCCATGTTCTTGTTGATGGACATCTAAGTGGTTTCCAATTTTCACTACACAAGGGTGACTATGAATATTATCATATAAATGAGTGTCTCTGAGGTGCACACCGAGAAATGGAAGGGCTAGGCATTGGACGGAAGCATCTTTGACTTTACAATACATTATCAATTTCTCTCCAAACTGGCAGCCTCAGTTTACATCCCCAGCAGCAGTTGGCGAGTGCTCCTGCTGTTCCACATCCTTACTAGCACTTGCTGTTATAGGGCTTTCAAAATAATATGAACTGCCAGGAGCGGTGGCTCACACTTGTAATCCCAGTACTTTGGGAAGCCAAGGCAGGAGGACTGCTTGAGCCTGCGAGTTTGAGACCAGCCTGAGCAACATAGTGGGACCCGGTCTCTACAAAAAATCCCAAAAATTAGCCAGGTGTGGTGGCATGGTTGTGGTCCCAGCTACTTGGGAGGCTGAGGTGGGAGGATCACTTGAGCCTAGGAGGTTGATGCTGCAGTGAGCAGTGATTGTGCCACTGTATTCCCTCTTGGGCAACAGAGTGAGACCCTGTCGCAAAATAACAATAAGATATCCTCTTTTTGTTGTTGTTGGTTTTTTTTTTTTTTTTTTTTTTTTTTTTTTTGAGACGGAGTCTCTGTCGCCCAGGCTGGAGTGCAGTGGCGCCGATCTCGGCTCACTGCAACTTCTGCCTCCCGGGTTCAAGCAATTCTGTGCCTCAGCCTCCTGAGTAGCTGGGATTACAGGCATCTGCCACTACACCCAGCTAATTTTTGTATTTTTAGTAGATACAGGGTTTCACCATGTTGGCCAGGCTGGTCTCGAACTCTTGACCTTGTGATCCATCCGCCTTGGCCTCCCAAAGTGCTGGGATTACAGAAGTGAGCCACCATGCCCAGCCAACAATAAGAATATATTCTTATGCAGCAGAAGGAACAGATTTTTTCTTTTTCTTTTCTTTTTTTTTGAGACGAGTCTCACTCTGTTGCCCAGGCTGGAGTGCAGTGGTGTAATCTCGGCTCACTGCGAGCTCCGTCTCTCAGGTTCATGCCATTCTCCTCCCTCAGCTTCCCGAGTAGCTGGGACTACAGGTGACTGCCACCACGCCCGGCTAATTTTTTTTATTTTTGTATTTTTAGTAGAGAAAATTACAACGGGTTTCACCACGTTAGCCAGGATGGTCTTGATCTCCTGACCTCATGATCTGCCTGCCTAGGCCTTCCAAAGTGCTGGGATTACAGGCATGAGCCACCACGCCCGGCCCCACCACCCCTATGCCCTTTTATAAAGCACTAATCTCATCTATGAGGGCTTGCCCTTATGACTTAATCACTTCTTAAAGGCCCTACCTCTTCATACTATCATCTTGGCAATTAATTTGAATTTGGGGAGACACATTCAGACCATAGCAATACTCTTCATGAAAGGCCTTATGTATATTTTGCTAGATATATTCTAAGGTTTTTGTTGCCATTGTGAATAGAATTTTTTTTTTTTTGAGACAGAGTCTCTTGCTCTGTTGCCCAGGCTGGAGTGCAGTGGTGTGATCTCGGCTGAGTGCAAGCTCCGCCTCCTGGATTCATGCCATTCTCCTGCCTCAGCCTCCCAAGTAGCTGGGACTACAGGTGCCTGCCACCACGCCTGGCTAATTTTTATTTTTTTTTATTTTTTTTATTTTTAGTAGAGACGGGGTTTCACCATGTTAGCCAGGATGGTCTCGATCTCCTGACCTCGTGATCTGCCCGCCTCGGCCTCCCAAAGTGCTGGGATTACAGGCGTGAGCCACCGCACCCGGCTGAATCTCTTTCTAATACATTTTCTAACCTGTTGTTATTGATGTATAAGAATGCTAGTATCTCATTATCATTTCTGTGTCCATTCCCCTCACTCCTATCCATGTTAAACCTCTTCCTATGTTTGCAGGTCATTCAAGTTTTCTATGAATTACATGTTCATATTGTTTGCCCACTTTTCTTTTGGTTGGTTGACTTTTTAAAATATTAATGTTTATATATATATAATGTTTATATAATTCCTTGAATATTCTAGATATGTATCCTTTGATTATATGAATTGTAAATATCTTCTAATCTATGGTTTCTCTTTAAACTTCGTTTGTGGTATGTTTGGTTGAATAGAAGTTTAAATACTTCAGTGAAGTCAAATCTATTACCATTTTTCTTTTGAGCTTATGCTTTTAATATTTTTTTCTCCTGAGACAGTCCCACTTTGTTGCCCAGGCAGGAGTGCAGTGGCTCAATCACAGCT
This sequence comes from Pongo abelii, assembly GCF_028885655.2. Taxonomy (NCBI): domain Eukaryota; kingdom Metazoa; phylum Chordata; class Mammalia; order Primates; family Hominidae; genus Pongo; species Pongo abelii. The sequence continues at coordinate 82,024,284 of NC_072001.2, read as the reverse complement.
CACTGCAGTCTCAAACTCCTGGGCTCCAGTGATCCTCCCGCCTCAGCCTCCTAAGTAGCCAGGACTACAGGCACACACCAGCACACCCAGCTAATTTTTTATATAGAGAGAGGAGACAGGGTCTTGTTATGTCGCCCAGGCTGGTCTGGAACTCCTGGGCTCAAGCAATCCTCCTGCTTCAGCCTCCCAAAATGCTGGTATTACAGGTATGAACCACCACACCCAGCCACTTTTAGTATTTTGTTTAGGAAATTACTTTCTACTTGTTATGGATTGAATATTTGTGTCCCCTCTAAATTTATATGTTGAAATTCTGGCCTCCAATATAATGGTGTTAAGAGGTGGGGCCTTTGGAAAATAATTAGGTCAGGAGGGTGGAGCTCTTATGATGGGATCAGCACCTTCATAAGAAGAGATGCAGGAGAGTTGCCTCCTGTCTGTCTTGCTCTCTGCCATGTGAAGATATGGCCTTCACAGAAGACGGCCCTCTGTGAACCAGGAGGTGGGCCCTCACCAAGAGCCGACCATGCTGGCACCCTGATCTTGGACATCTAGCCTCCAGAACTGGGAGAAATCAATGTTTGTTGTTTAAGCCACCCAGTCTATGGCATTGTGTTAGAGCAGCCCACACTAAGATACTACCCTACTCATAATGATATCCTCCTATATTTGCTTCTAAATGCTTTCAAAGTTTTGCTTTTCAAACTAGATCTTTAATGAACCTGGATTTCATTTTTGGTATGGTGTGAACTAGGGATCTAGTTGTATTTACTTTCCATATGGATAATCAATTGTGCCAACATCATTTTTAGAATATTCCATCTTTTCCCCAATGATCTACAAAGCAACTTCTGTCTTATTTCAAATTTCCATGTGTCATGGATCTTTTGCTGGGCTCCTGTTCTCTTCCAGTGGTCAATTTGTACATCCCCCTTGACAACATTTAACTATCCTGATTCCTATGACGTTATTGTATGTACACAAATCCTAAACCTTCCATTACTCACTGTCCTTTTTTTTTTTTTTTTTTGAGACAGTCTTGCTCTGTCGCCCAGGCTGGAGTGCAGTGGCATGATCTTGGCTCACTGCAATCTCTGCCTCCCAGGTTCAAGTGATTCTCCTGCCTCAGCCTCCCAAGTAGCTGGGACTACAGGTATGCGCCACCATACGCAGCTAATTTTTTAGTATTTTTGGTAGAGAAAGGGTTTCACCATGTTAGCCAGGATAGTCTCAATCTCTTGACCTCATTATCCACCTGCCCCGGCCTCCCAAAGTGCTGGGATTACAGGCGTGAGCCACCACGCCCGGCCTATGTCATTCTTTAAAAATGTATTCATTTGGGTTCTGCTTGAAGGAGAGCCTGAGTCAAGGATTTGGGTGCAAGCATTTTTTTAGAGATGATTCCAGGAAGCAAGGTAAGAGGGTGAGAAGTGAGATAGGGAAGGGAAGAAAGTCAATAGATGGTACATTAATGAGCAGGTTGCCACAAAAGGTAACTAGGGCTCAATCTCACTGGGCCCTTCAGTTATTCCAGCTGAGGGGTGGTGAAGCTGTGGTATTTATCCACCAACTCCATTTCTTCATGGCTGTTTTAAAATGCACTCAAGATTTTCATTAGATATGGCAAGACACACAGATAAGGAAATGACTGTCCTGAAAGAAAGAGTTTTTTATACTCAGAGGTCCCTAGAAACAAGAGACATGGCATGCCAGGCAGGGATACATGGGGAGGCACCGGGGTTGGTCAATAAGTAAAGGGAGCTGGGGGGAAACGTGGGCAAGAACTTTATTTGTGGCATCCAAGAGAAAGGCAAGTCAAGCCAGGGTAAGCAGGCACATGATTAACTATTAATATTTTAAATAATTTCACTTGGCTCTGGAGCATAGGGCTGTCCCTGGTTGTCTGGTTCATGGCCCTGGGATGATGAGGACAGATGGACAATGGCCCAGTATAACAGTCTGAAGGAGGTGGTTGGGGGTATGGGTTTTGGATTGGCTGGTTTGCATATGGAAGGTGCATTTGCAGGTGAGTCCCTTACTGTCTCGGGGAATTGGCTAGCCCTGGGAGGAACAGTCTCTCCAGGATCAGCAAGGCCTCAGCTGCCAAAAACATCAGGAAATTCAGGAAATGAAAAGGCATGATGAATACACTGAGGGTGCTCTCAAAAGCATCAGCTCCCTGGCATGTATGTGGTTGGCAATGCCAAGGGGTATGGAGAGGGCACCAGTGGCGTCTGCACACTTTTCTTGGCCCCTCAACTACTGCATGAATTTTAGAATCAGCCTGTCAAGTTCCACAAAAAAAAAATCTATTGGGATTTGTTTGGGAATTGCTTGAATTTATAGATTAATTTTGTGAGAAATAATATGTTTATAGCATTGAGTCCTCCCATTCATAATATATATGGTCTATATTTCAATTTAGTTAGTTCTTCCTGAGTAATTTTTGTATTTGTCTTAGGCCTTTTGTAGTGCTATAACAAAATACTGGAGACTGGGTAATTTACAAACAACAGAAGTTTATTTTCTCAGTTCTGGAGGTTGGGAAGTCCAAGATCAAGGCACCAGCAGGTACAGTGTCTAGTGAGGGCCTGGTCTCTGCTTCCAAGACGGTGCCTTGAATGCTGGCTCCTCTGGAGGGGACAAATGCTATGTTCTCATGCAGCAGAAGGAACAGATAAACCCCCCACACAAGCCCTTTTATAAGACACTAATCTCATCTATGAGGACTTGCCATTATGACTTAATCACTCCTTAAAGGCCCTACCTCTTAATATTATCATCTTGGCAATTAAGTTTTAACAAATGTGTTTTGGGAGACAGATTCAGACCATAGCAATACTCTTCATGAAAGGCCTTACATATATTTTGCTAGATATATTCTAAGGTTTTTGTTACTATTGTGAATAGAATCTTTTTCTTTTTTTCTTTTTTTTTTCCTGAGACGGAGTCTCGCTCTGTCACCCAGGCTGGAGTGCAGTGGTGCAATCTCGGCTCACTGCAAGCTCCGCTTCCTGGGTTCACACCATTCTCCTGCCTCACCCTCCTGAGTAGCTGGAACTACAGGCACCCGCCACCATGCCCGGCTAATTTTTTTTTTTTTGTATTTTTAGTAGAGACGGGGTTTCACCGTGTTAGCCAGGATGGTCTCAATCTTCTGACCTTGTGATCTGCCCGCCTCAGCCTCACAAAGGTCTGGGATTACAGGCATGAGCCACCATGCCTGGCCTAGAATCTCTTTTTCGATTACATTTTCTAATTTGTTATTACTGATTTATAGGAATGCTAATAGGTTTTTTTAAGATGATCTTGAATTCAACAACCTTGCTAACTCTCTTACTAGTCTTAATAATATATCTGTATATTCTTTTGGATTTTCTGCATAGACAATCATACCTGCCTGCAAATACAGTTTTTTCTTTCCAATTTTAAAATTTTATTTCCTTCATTTCTATTATAGGTTGAATCACATACATTTCTGATGTTGGGCATCTCATAATCTTAAAAAAAATGGCAATTTCATATATATTAACCTAACACATTGCCTAGGACCTCCAGTGCCATGTTCAATAGAAACAGTGATAGAAGGCACCCTTGTCTATGTCCTAACTTTGATGGAAATCGCTTCTAAAGTTTTACCATTAAGTATGATAATTGCTATACATTAAGAAAGATAGGGCCAGGCATGGTGTTGCATGCCTGTAATCCCAGCACTTTGGAAGGCTGAGATGAGAAGATCGCTTGGGCCTGGGAGGTGGAGGTTGCAGTGAGCCAAGATCCCACCACTCTACTCAGGCCCGGGCAACAGTGAAACTCTGTCTCAAAAAAAAAAAAAAGCTAGCTTGCTAATAGTGAATTATCTGATGTTGACTCTGCCCTTGCGTTATTGTAATGAAACCTAATTCATCATGATGCATTGTTTGTGTGTGTGTACATTGCTGTATTCAACTTGGTATTATTTAAAATTTTGGAATCCATGTTCATAAAAGTTAATAGCTAACATTTATTTGGTTTTCTAGGTTCTGGGTATTGTTAAGTTACTTTCCGTGAATTATTTCATTTTATCCTAAACGGCTTATTGTGAAGGTTATTTTCCCCCTTTATATATGAGGAAGTTAAGGCACAGTGAAGGCAAGTCATTTTCCCTAAGGTCACAGAGAAGATTAGTGGCACCAGAATACAAATCCGGATGCCTGGCTCCAGAAGCAACGCGCTGGCCACTGTTCTGTGCTGTCTCTCTGTGATAAAGACCCATCATTCAGATTGTTGTATAATGTGCTTTCCTTGTACATCCTTGTTCTAGTTTTGTACCAAGATTATATTATTCTCAATAGATAATTAGACAGCTCTTCTTTTTATTTAAAGAAAATACATGTCAAACCTCTATAAAAACCTATTTCATCCTATCCCCTTTGCTAGCCTAACTTTTACAGTTCTGCAGTGGCCTCCAGGTTTTATGTCCTTTCCAAGCTCCTGTCCTGGGTATATTGGGGATGTACACATCCTATAAAGCCAGGGATACAGACCACGGATCAGCAGCAGGCCTCCCACTCCCAGCATCCTTTCAAGTACTGGCATACACCCAAGCTCCCAGCTTCTAGCCAAGATTCTTTTGGTCCCCACTTACCCCAAAGGACCTGCCACTGTCTTTGGTTTCCAAAACCCAACAGGCTCCAGGCTCTTCAGCCTCCAACCACTTTGCATTTCTTTCCGGTTTTGGTTCATGGAGATGATGATCTTATTTTCCAGCCTTGCCATGTCTTTTTTATTTACTTTGTATATCTTACCTATTACTGCTGCAGTTTGGAGAAGAGAGGATGCCCTTAATCCTATCTGCTCCAAAGCATCCCAAAGGGGAAGTCTGCTCTACTTCAACAGTGTTGTTGTTTTTAAAGACCATATGTCAACATGTCAGATTATAGCAAAATGACGTGGGGGGAGCGATATGAAAGCAAGACTGAGAGTCCTGGAGATAAGGTGGCAAAGCTGCCTTTTTACAGGCGGTCACTCCCTTAGACCCCGCCCTTCCTGCCTTGTTTCTCCAGTTGTCAGATTTGCCTGTTAGGGCCCACACAGGGGAGCAAGTATGAGGACTGGACTGAGAGGGAGTTGGAGAAGCTGCCAGAGGCCCTTCTGGATCCAGAATTGAGGCAGCAGTTCCCGAGGTGGGGGCTGTCCCCGCCACTTGCAAGGGAATGGTACTGATTCCAAAAACGCGTCAAGGACACCCTGGCTAATAGAGGGATGTGCTTGAATCACCTGAGCGGCCTCTGTTCAGCCCAGATTGGAAGGCCCATGGGGGAGGACGAGGCCAGCCCACTCCAGCCCCATCCCCTCCCTTTTAACTCTGTTCCTTCCCCAGCCCCAGAGCTGGGTGAGGGGCCCTGAGCTATTCACCCTCCCAGATTCCACTCACTTTTCCTAAGTGCCCTCCCTGCAAAGTCTGCAGAGAGCAGCGCTCCCTCACGTCGGCTCACCCCGCAGTGTCGTTTCTTTCAGCAAACCCCATGCGAATGAACTTGAGATGAATCATTTGCCTAAAAAGCGTCTTCGAGGTGAGGGAAGGCAAAGCCCAAGGACCTCCCCGCTCAAGCACATGCTCTTTCCCCAACAGTAGAGGGATCCTGCGCTAGCGTCTGCCGCCCTCGAGGGCTCAGCCTCCCCAGCTGTACCAAGGGTGGCCGCACTGTCCTGCCTGCCTTCCTTGGGGGAAGGTTGCGAGGCCCGAGGAGATAGGGAAGCCAGGCGGCAGGTGGGGTCCAGACCACCCAGGGGCGTCGGGGCGGAGCAGCGGGCCCGGTTCATCCCCGAGTGGGCGGGGCTCCCAGCTGCTGCCCACTCGGGGCTCGGCGGGGTTCTCCGCGGGGTCCTAGTGAGCGCCGCCCCGCCAGCAACCCTCGGGGCAAGGACCGGCGCTCACTCGACCGTGAGGCTCACGGGTGCCCTGTGACCCCACAGCGGAGCTCGCGGCGGCTGCCACCCGGCCCCGCCGGCCATGAGGCGCGTGCCTTCCCTGGTCCTTTTCTTCCTGGTCGCCCTTTGCAGGCGCGGTGAGTTCTTTTCCGGGAAGGAGGGAGGGGCGCCTGGGTTGGGCTGAAAGGGACTGGACTGGCCACAGGTGGGAGGGAAGGGAGGGTGCCCTGCGCCAGGGGGAGTGGCCCGAGATTGTCCCGGCCAGATGGGGGCGTGGGCAGGCCTGAGCCCACTCGCGGAGGCAGCGGGGGCGGGCCTGCGTGGGTGGGTCTGCCAGGTTTGGAGTGGGGGCCGCCTCTTCTCGGAGCCGCTGCGAGGGCCAGGGCCACCCTCCAGGGCGAGTGTCTGTGGGCTGGGCAGCGGGCTGGATGACACCGGCTTTGCAGGCACCGCGGGTCATCCCCATCAGTCTGGGAGGCTGGGAGTATACCGACTCCCGCTCCCAACAGGGCCGGGGCTCCTTCCTTGCCTAAGAGGCGACTTTCCTGAAGCGTGGGTACAGAGGAGCCGGCCACCTGGGCGGTGTAGGCACTTGGGAGCGAATCTGCTGCTCAGCCTTAGAGAGAAGTCCCCTCCAACACAGCTGTGGTAGAGATGGGGAAACTGGGAGGAGAGGGAAGGGGGCTTGCCAAATCAGCAGCCCTGGAATGTTTTGTGCTTTGGGGGTGGATCTCCCAGGAAACACATTTTATGGCACCACTGCCTCTGGTCACCCACCCGAGGTGTGCTGGGCCTGGACAGCCAGCTTGACTGAGGGCCAGGCTGGTGAAGTTGGGCCTGCCACTTAGGAAGGAGACCCAGCCCTTCTCCAGGTAGAATGCGAATGTGAGGACTGCCTTCTCGGGGCCTCAGTTTCCCCACCTGAATTCCAAGGGCCCTTCTAGCTCCTACACTCACCCAGGCTTTTCCTCCAAGCCCCAGTCAGCCTAGAGGACCAGGGCTACCTCTTCCTTGGATAGAGACCCACCATAGGGGAGGCAGGAGGTAGGAGTCAGGGAATATATAAGGAGCTAATAATCTGAGAGGAAGCCATAGCTAGAATTCTAAACTGTGAGTGTGTGTCCAGTTTGGGAAAGCATATCCAATCTAAAAATTTATATTGAAAAAATGGAAAGATATACCCATCATTTTGGAATACAAACTATAGAAAGTAGTTTGTACTACTATAAAGAGGTGGAGCTCTCATCAAAGATGGTGTCTGCAGGCAGTCTGTGTATCGTGGCTCTTCTACTAGCTGGGTGACCCTGTGCCATTTCTTTCACCATCCTGGACCTCAGTTTCCCCATCTGTTCCATGGAGAGAATATGCCCTGCCTACATATTTGGAGACTTGGATGTGTGTGGGGGCCAGTGGCAGTGTTTCTTAGGTGTGGTCCTGGGGCAGCCTGTATCACCCTGTACAGATTTCTGGGTCCCACCCTAGGCTTACAGGATCAGAAACTCTGGGAATAAAGCCTAGGAATCCAGGTGATTAATACACATGATTGAAGAAGCACTAATAGTATGTAATAAGCTCTTTATAAAGATAAATTCTCTACTTAAAAAAAATCATAGGCCAGGTGCGGTGGCTCACACCTGTAATCCCAGCACTTTGGGAGGCTGAGGCGGGCGGATCATGAGGTCAGGAGATCGAGACCATCCTGGCTGACATGGTGAAACCCCGTCTCTACTAAAAATACAAAAAATTAGCCGGGCGTGGTAGCAGGCTCCTGTAGTCCCAGCTACTTGGGAGGCTGAGGCAGGAGAATGGCATGAACCCGGGAGACGGAGGTTGCAGCAGTGAGCTGAGATCACACCACTGCACTCCAGCCTGGGCGACAGATCAAGACTCCGTCTCAGAAAGAAAAAAAGAAAAAATCATAGCTGCCTTTTAATATAAATATCATGTTCCCTTCCTCAGTTAAGGATATACACCCCAGTTGAAAAATCACTCTGCCTTTCCAGATGCAGAATCTAATCTTTCCAATAAGATTCTGTTAACTGTTACTTTCTGTAGTTTGTATTCCAAAACAATAGGTATATCTTTCCATTTTTTCAATACAAATTTTTAGATTGGATATACCTTTCCAAACTGGACACACACTCACACAGTTTAGAATTCCAGCTATGGCTTCCTCTCAGATTATTAGCCCCTTTCTGGCAGGGAACAATTTTTCCCAAGAAGGCCTGGAAGACAAAACCCTGGGCAGAGGCTGGTGGGGCCCACTCCTCATCAGAATCATTGAATCATGACTGACCCCTAGTGGCGGCTTGTCTGTTTAACTGTCAGCCCATGGGCTGGGATGTGACCCCCAACCTTGCTGTGGAAGCTTCCACCCGTCCTGGGCCACCCCTGCCACCTGGGGGTGAAAGGCCTGTTCCTTGTCCTTTGAGCCCAGCAGGCCTCACAGGCATTCAGTAGATTGGAAAGTCTAAGCATGTGCTGTGCTGGGCTGGGCTGGGCTCCCCTGCCCCTTTTTGGGGGGCAAGTGGGGTGCCTTCCAGTCCCCAGTAGCCCTGCTGTTTATTCCCACCCTTCAGTGCACCACCCCCTCCCCCGCCCCCTGGCCATACACTCACAAGTACAAACACAGGCGCAGTCACGGGCACACACTGCCAGGGACAGCACCATTTCCAGGCTCTGCGGGGCAGTCTCCTTACAGGGAAGCTAATGAGGCACTGAGGAAGGCTCAGGGGTCAGGGAAGACCTCTGTCGGAAAGAGGCTCCTATACCTGGTTCCTCCTCTGACTTGCTGGGGGCACTTGAGAAAGTGTCTTTCCCCTTTGGTCTCAGTTTCCCCAGCTGAGAAATAGGGGGTTGGGCTAAATGGTCTAAGGTTCTGGGAACCTCTAACTCGAGCCCATAGCTGGTGGTCAAGATGGGGGAGTCCCTCTGGGTCAGCTGAATGCCTGAGAGGCAGGACAGGCCCAAAGGTGAGCCACCTGAGCACATCAGGTGGGCTCAGAGCTGGAGCATGAGCCCCACAGCCTGCAGAGCGGCCCTGGACTTGGGAGGCCTGTCAGACCAGCCTGGTGGGACTTCAGAGATGTGGGATCCAGCCTCCCCTAGTATTGCAGGGCTGGGAGATGGGAGCTGCAGATTCTGACCCCAGAGCTGCCTCAGACATGCCAGATGGGCTTGGGCAAGACACACCCCTCTCTATGAAATAAGTCAGTCCAAACAAACATGCTAAAGAAGGGCTGTGGGAGGGACCCAGCTCTAGCCTGGGGCTACAGACTGGCTTCCAGGGTACTCAAGCAGCTGGCCTCTGGGAAAGGGGTCCTGGGTATAAGAGGCAGGGCTCAGAATCTAGGCCAAGCATCCATAGGACCCCCCTCTGGAGAGCCCAGGGCAGCCTGGGGGAGGGGCAGCAGGCGGCAGGTGCACTAGGAGCATCTTTCACAAGGCACTAAATATTGCATCTGCTCCAGATAGGCAGCGAGTTGGAAAGTGGATGAAGTAGGCAGGGTGGCGGCTGCTCCCCACAACCAGGAGTCCAGCCCAGCACCCACTCCTGAGTCCACCTCAGGCCTGCCTAATTGGGTTGGTCTGTGCTCTGGGCCCTCTGGCCCTACACACAGAGGGAGGGGTTTGGCGCATCTAGGTGAACTGGCCCTTGCGGGAAGATGTAATCGACTCCTGAGCCTGGCGAGCCAGGCAGGCCCTCACCAGCATCCCCATCCCCACCTCTCCAGCCCCCCCTTATTCCCTGATCCTCCCACCTGCTTCCCTGCCCCAGCACTGTTTCATCTGCTCACTCTCATCTCTTTTCCTGCTCCCAGGCTTGCCTCCTCAGATGTCCTTGATTCTCCTCTGAGTCTCCCTTTTTCCAAGCTGCCCCCTCTATGCTTTACACATTCTCCCTGAAGACACTAGAGTACACAAGCCCAAGTCCCTGAACCTCACCTTTACTCCCAGACATGTGAGGGAGATGACATAAAGACCCAAACACCACTTGGCAAGAGATCGGGGGTATGCAGAGGGGCAGATCTGAGGCTATGGAAGCTCAGGGGGGCTCCCTGCAGGAGGCAGTATTTAGGCTGGGTCTTGAATATGGCTCTGAGCTAAGACCTCTGCTCGAAGCTCCAGACGAGGAGCCAGCTGCCAGCTGGACCCCTCCATTTTGTGTCTCAGAGGGACCTTACGCTCTGTAGGTCTAAGTCTGAACCCAGAAAATCCCCCCCATCTCAGTTCTGTTTCTTCTTAGGGAAAGCACCACCTCATACCCATTTCTGCACCCAAACTCACATGTGAGTAATGGGGCTGCTCCCCTGCACTGTAAGTGCTCTGGTGGCAGGAACCATTTCTGGCTTTTGCTTGCTGTTATCCTCAAAATGTAGTAAAATCCCTGGCACAAGATAGACCCTCAGATAATTCATAACTGGTGGGCTGGGGGCAATCTTGGCAGAAGAAAGAGTGTGTTCAAAGAAGTGAGACAAGCTGGGTGTGGTGGTGCACACCTGTAGTCCCAGCTACTAAGGAGGCTGAGGTGGGAGGATCCTTTGAATCTAGGAGGAATCGCTTGAAACCAGCCTGGGCAACATAGCAAGACCCTATCTCTAAAAAAAAAAAAAAAAAAAAAAAAAAAAGGAAGTGAGACAGTGAAGGTCACAGGGGGAAAGGCAAACAGTAGGCTATGGCCAGAAGAGAGAGTATCTGAGTATCTGGGGTAGAGGTAGAGAGGTGGGAGAAAATCAGATTGAGAAAGATAAGCCAGTGTCAGCGTGGAAAGGGCCTTGAATGCCAAGCCAAAACATTTGATTTTTAAGTCCACCTACAGCTCTGAGAGTTGTGAGTAGGGAAGGGCCCTAGACCGGTTTGCTGTAGAAAGACCGCTCTGGCACTGTATGGTACATGGATGGCAGGGAGAGACTGGGGGTGGAGAGAACAGAAGGAGGGCAGGGGTGGGGAGGTGGGGACATGGCTGTAGCGGTACAGATAAGAACAGACTGAGGGACTTGGAAGGTAAAAGATAGGACTAGGGCTGGGCACGGCAGCTCACACCTGTAATCCCAGCATTTTGAGAGGCCAATGTGGGCAGATCACCTCAGGCCAGGAGGTCGAGAGCAGCCTGGCCAACATGGTGAAACCCCGTTTCTATTAAAATACAAAAATTAGCTGGGTGCGGTGGTGCAGGCCTGTAATCCCAGCTACTCTGGAGGCTGAGACAGGAGAATTGCTTGAACTCAGGCAGCGGAGGTTGCAGTGAGCCGAGATCACACCACTGCACTCCAGCCTGGGCGACAGAGTGAGACTCTGTCTCAAAAAAAAAAAAGACAGGACTAAGTGGCCACTTGGATGAACCAAGGGAGAGGTCAAGAAGAGACACCCAGTTTTTGTACCCGATATGTAGAGTGGGATGCCATTCACTGCTAGAGGGAAGAGGAGGAGGAAGAGGTATGGCATGGGAGGAGACAGCTGAGCTCTGTGTTGAGCATATTTAATTTGAAGTCCTCAAGGAGAGACAGGCCTGCCAGCACCTTCACTGCTTCGGCCAGCCCTAAGGGCACCTGTGCTCCCTCTCAGCTCTTCCTGCTGCCACAGGCTGCAGTGGGGGTCAGGTGCACAAGGGCCCAGCAGGTCTGACTGTGTGTTTTCCCAGGGAACTGCCGTGTGGCCAATGCGGAGGAAAAGCTGATGGACGACCTTCTGAACAAAACCCGTTACAATAACCTGATCCGCCCAGCCACCAGCTCCTCACAGCTCATCTCCATCAAGCTGCAGCTCTCCCTGGCCCAGCTTATCAGCGTGGTAGGTGCAGAGGGCAGCTGTGGCTCAGGCTCAGGCGGAGAGGCCACTCATGCCCAAGCCCCAGGCGATCATTGGCCAGAGGAATGAAACTACTGTAGTTGACTTAGACTTACCAGTACATGTCAGGGAGGCTGCAGAAGGGTCCATGAAGTTCACAGGTGTCCAATATTTAATGAAGTCATGGTTTTGTTATAACAAAGAAGAAATGAGGGTAGGAGCGGGATGACCATTGGGTAGGCAGCCAATGGGCCTGCCACAGACTCTGCTCAGCTGGATCTCCAGCATGACCATAAGCTTCTCCTCCTTGTCTTTAGAGCCCCACCCTATTCTCTCCCCTAGACTGCTCAGATAACCTTACATGCTTCTTACTTGTTGGGAGAAGTAAAAACCAGACTGGGGGAACTGATAGGTACAGAGGCCCAGGTGTAGGGGCAGGACCAGAGGCAGTGCAGCACCTATTGAGCCAGGCCGGTGAGGGATGGACAGTGGGCGTGGCTGCTGCAGGCATGGAAAGGAGGAGTGGGTGGCAGCATTCACAGGTACCATTGTCAGGTTGTCCATATGTGGATGTGGGGCAGAGGTGGGGGTGCTGAGGGAGGAGGTGCCTGGGAATTTCTCTTCTCTTTGCTGCCTCTGAGTTGGAGATGTCAGAGGGAACCATGGCCTATTGTAAACCTTCCCATGTCCCCATCCACAGGGTTAGAACTTCGTCCCTGGAAGCAGCTCTGGGGGAACATTCACAAGGGGAGAGTGCAGGGCGCTGTGTCCAGCCAGGGGAAAGAGACCACCAAGGGGGCTGACCCTCCTCTGGCCAGGTGGCTGCCTTCTGAAATGCCAGACTCTCCCTCTAGCACGGTTGGCCCACACACACCCAGCCTGTCAAACCTACAGCCCTCAGGAAGGCTTTGGCCAAATTAATGACTGGCTCCATCTCCTGGGAAGGACGCACAGCCCCAGGATGGGGAGGGCTGTAGAGCTGTGTACTCTCTGCCCCTCTCCCTCCATAGTCAGACCAGAAGGAAGGAGGGCTTTCAGCCAGGCTCGCTCAGGCTGGTGTCTGAGTGTTATTGTCCAGCCCAGGGCTTCTTGCTTAATGAGTTGAACCCAGCTGCTGCGGTGCAGCTGCCGCCCTAGTGAGGGTGAACGAGCAGGAGGCTCTGCCGCACTTCCAGACTCAGGCTGCCTGGTCAGATCTGCTCTGCGGGCGCTATAGGGTGATAGAGGCTACCAGAAGGAGGAGGGGATGCAGCCACCAGCCCCCACCCATGCAAGTTATATTTCTGAAAGCTTGCGTATACAGTAAATACTAGGTTGTGGGTTGCCAGGGTTTGTTTATTTATTTGAGGAGGGAGGGTTATAGGTACAACCAGTTTAAAGATGGAAATTTTTAGAGAGCAGGTAGGGATTTAGGGCGGGGTAAGGAAAGCAGGCTTGTCAAAGCAGCTGTTTTGTGATTGACTCGAGTCTGGTGAGCCAGGCACTCCCTCGCCAGCATCCCCACCCCCACCTCTCCAGCCCCCCTTATTCCCTGACCCTTCCACCTGCTCCCCTGCCCCAGCACTGTTTCCTCTGCTCACTCTCATCTCTTTTCCTTCTCCTGGGCTTGCCTGTTTCGATGTCCTTGACTCTCCTCTGAGTCTCCTTCTTTCCAAGCCATCTCCCCTGTACTTGACAGATCCTCCTGGAAGACACCAGAGTACACAAGCTCAAGTCCCTGAACATCATCTTTACTCCCAGACATGTGAGGGAAATGACATAAAGACCCAAACGCCACTTGGCAAGAGATTGGGGGTATGCAGGGGGGGCAGAACTGAGGCTGTGGAAGCTCAGGGGGTAAGTTTAAACCCAAATATATCAGTAACTACATTAAATGTAAATGGCCTAAATATTCTAATCAAAATGAGACAATTGCCATGCATTCTTCTTCTCCCTCCTCCCTCCCCACCAACAGCCTGGAATGTGGAATTTATGGTTGGAGCTCCAACAGTTATTTTGGTCCATTCTTATGAGGGCCATACTCTAGGTATGCTGGAGAAGAAAGTTGGAAAGAATCTGGGTACCTATCAGAACTTTGTAGAGCAGAACTGCCATATATGTCTAAAGTGTTAACGTGAGAGGGACATGAATTTCTACTTTATTTAAGCCTGTGTTACTCTGGATCACTGTTACTGGCAGCCAAACCTTATCTTACTGATAATCTTATCTAGTTGTAGGTTCCTTGAGGAAATGACTCCCAAAGTGAGATCAGTATGCTGGAAGTTATCTTGATGAAGGAGAGGCAGCAAAAATAGTACAGACTGAGAACACAAGACTTATCCAAAGTACTAAAGAAGACCAGGGGGATGAAGGACAGAACAGAGGGACATAGGGAGGTGAAGTGAGGCTGGGAAACCTGGCAAGGCCCCGTAAACCCTGCGAAGGAGCAAGATTTTTATTCTGTAAGTGAAGGAAGCCAAGGAAGTAATCTAAACAGGGATAAAATTGAGGGAGGAAATGACAGGAACTTTGGAAGGTTTATTTGGGCTGCGTACGAAGAAGAGATGTATGTGTGTGTATGGTGGCGGTGGTGGTGGTGTACAGAATGAACATAGACCATTTAGGAGGGTCTTACATGGTCCAGGTGAGACATGGATGATGGTGGCCTGGATTATTATGGTAGGATTCATGTATATTCAAAAAATATTTATGGAGTATCAAACATGTTAGATACTCTTCTATCTGCCTTATTTTCTCATAGCCATTAGATTCTAGTGGGAGGTGGCAGACAATACGTAGATAGATAGATGATGTTTAGGGGTGAGAAATGCTATGAAAAAAAAAAGAGACTGGGTGAGGTGGTTTGCACCTGTAATGCCAGCAGTTTGGGAGGCTGAGATGCATGGATCACTTTAGCTCAGGAATTTGAGACCAGCCTGGGCATCATGATGAATCCCCACCTCCACAAAAAATTTTTTAAAATTTAGCCAGGTGTGGTGGCCTGTGCCTGTAGTCCCAGCTACTCAGGAGCCTGAGGTGGGAGGATCACTTGAGCCTGGGAGGTGGAGGTTGCAGTGAGCAAAGATCACGCCACTGCCCTCCAGCCTGGGTGACAGAGTGAGACCCTGTCTCAAGAAACACACACACACACATATGAAAGAAAAGAAAGAAAGGAAAGAAAAGAAAGGGAGAAAGAGAAAGAAAGAAAGAAGGAAGGAAGGAAGAAAGAAAGGAAAGGAAAAAGAAAGGGAAAGGAAAGGAAAAGAAAAGAAAAAGAGAAGGCAGGGCAGGGACCGAGGTGCTATTTTATGTAGGTCAGGGAAGATTTCTCGGATAGGATGACATTTCTGATAACAGAAGAAAGTGTGGAAGCATCCCAGGGGGTTTCCAGGAAAAGGGAACAGTGTGTGCAGGAGCAAAGAGGCAGTGCAGGAGCAAAGAGGCAGTGCAGGAGCAAAGAGGCAGTGCAGGAGCAAAGAGGCAGTGCAGGGAAAGTGGAATGAGCAAATGGCGGAGTGTTGAGATAAGAGGTCATAGAGCTAATGGGATGAGGGGTGGTGGGGACGCAGATCATTAGGGCCTTGTAGACTCTAAGCAGAACTTTGGCTTTTACTTTGGATGAGATGCAGCAGCAGAGCAATTAGTAGAAGGGATTGAGATTGTAAAGGGATCACCCTGGCTACCATGTAGAGAATAGGCTAAAGGCAGGCCAGGACAGAGCAGGAAGACCAGCTAGGGGGCTCCTGCAGTAGTCTAGGTGACAGATGATGCTGGCGGTGGAGAGAAGCAGACAAATATGAGCTGCTTTAGAAGATATAACTTACAAGACTTATCGATGGATCAGAGAGCAAAGTGTCAGAGACAATGTCCACGCTTCTGGCTTGTGGAACTGGATGACTAGGGGTGCCATTCACTGAGACAATGAAGCCAAAGGAGGACCAGGTTTTGGGGAAGATCATGAGCTTTGTGTCAAACATGCTGAGTGTGACATGCCTTTGGGCCATCCAAGAGATGTTGGGGTGGCAGTTGGTCACATGGGCCTGGCGCTCACAGCCTTTTGCACAATAAAGTGAAATCCATTTGTGAGGCTCCTCCTTCCTGGTGAACTGATAGCCCCGTTTCCCTCCCCAGAATGAGCGAGAGCAGATCATGACCACCAATGTCTGGCTGAAACAGGTAAGTGCCCTGAAGGGCCCTGAGCCCCAGAGATCTTTTCTTTAGGGCTGTCCTTTGGTGGCAGTGGACCTGCAAGTGACAGGGCCTTGCCTGTCTGTCCAGGAATGGACTGATTACCGCCTGACCTGGAACAGCTCCCGCTACGAGGGTGTGAACATCCTGAGGATCCCTGCAAAGCGCATCTGGTTGCCTGACATCGTGCTTTACAACAAGTGAGTGGCAGGGTTGGTGGAGGCCTGGTGACAGCCAGGCCAGGGCAGCAGGCCCAGCCCTAAGAGTCATCCAGGCCTGAGTCCAACCCTGAGCCCCATCTCTGCTTTACCCAGCCTTCCAGGCCATCAAGCTAGAAGAGAAACAGAGGTGAGCAGAGCCAGAGCCCTCAGTTACAGATGGGGAGTTGGAGGCTGAGGGAGGGGAAGCCTTGTCTGATTCACTGAAGCACAGCTGGGACCACAGCAGTGTCCTGACCTCGAACCCAGTGCCCTTTCTGTGCTCCATACTATCGTTTTGAGCCTCTGTTGCTTTGGCAGTGTTGGTGTTGGTACCACTGATTTACTGTGTGTAAATATCTTAGGCAGGTGGAGGAAGCCAAAGAGACTTTTCCTGAGTCATGATTACACCAGCAGTAGCTTGAAATGGCTAAGAGTATGTGGTCTGGGGACAGACAGACCTGAGTTCAAATCTTAGCTGTCCTGCTTACAAGTTTTCTGACCTTGAAGAAGTCACTTAACCTCTCTGGGCCTTGGCTTTCCCATCTGTAGAATGGGGATAATAATAAAATCTGCCTCACTGGACTACTGAGAGGCTTAAATGAGCTATTCCATGGGAAGCCTTAAGAGTGCTTGATGGGCTGGGTGTGGTGGCTCACACCTGTAATCCCAGCACTTTGGGAGGCCGAGGCAGGTGGATCATCTGAGATCAGGAGTTCGAGACCAGCCTGATCAACATGGAGAAACCCCGTCTCTACTAAAAATACAAAATTAACTGGGCGTGGTGGCGCATGCCTGTAATCCCAGCTACTTGGGAGGCCGAGACAGGAGAATTGCTTGAACCTGGAGGCAGAGGTTGCCGTGAGCTGAGATCGCGCCATTGCACTCCAGCCTGGGCAACAGAGCAAGAGTCCGTCTCAAAAAAAAAAGAGTGCTTTGATGTTAGGGGTCTCTCCACCACGTAGTTGGCAACAAAAGCAGACCCCTTTCAGTGAGGGCCTGGGGGATTGGAAGGGTGATTAGTGGGAAATAATCCCAAAGGGCTCTTCAGGGAGTTCTGAGAATAGGCCAGGCCTTGTGTATGAGTTTCACGATGTTCTCCATGCCCTGACCCTGCCCAGCGCCGATGGGACCTATGAGGTGTCTGTCTACACCAACTTGATAGTCCGGTCCAACGGCAGTGTCCTGTGGCTGCCCCCTGCCATTTACAAGAGCGCCTGCAAGATTGAGGTGAAGTACTTTCCCTTCGACCAGCAGAACTGCACCCTCAAGTTCCGCTCCTGGACCTATGACCACACGGAGATAGACATGGTCCTCAAGACGCCCACAGCCAGCATGGATGACTTTACTCCCAGTGGTGAGTGGGACATAGTGGCCCTCCCAGGGAGAAGGACAGTGAACCCACAGGACCCCAGCTACGTGGACGTGACTTACGACTTCATCATCAAGCGCAAGCCTCTGTTCTACACCATCAACCTCATCATCCCCTGCGTGCTCACCACCTTGCTGGCTATCCTCGTCTTCTACCTGCCATCCGACTGCGGCGAGAAGATGACGCTGTGCATCTCAGTGCTGCTGGCGCTCACATTCTTCCTGCTGCTCATCTCTAAGATCGTGCCACCCACCTCCCTCGATGTGCCTCTCATCGGCAAGTACCTCATGTTCACCATGGTGCTGGTCACCTTCTCCATCGTCACCAGTGTCTGTGTGCTCAATGTGCACCACCGCTCGCCCAGCACCCACACCATGGCACCCTGGGTCAAGCGCTGCTTCCTGCACAAGCTGCCTACCTTCCTCTTCATGAAGCGCCCTGGCCCCGACAGCAGCCTGGCCAGAGCCTTCCCGCCCAGCAAGTCACCCGTGACCAAGCCCGAGGCCGCCACCACGTCCACCAGCCCCTCCAACCTCTATGGGAACTCCATGTACTTTGTGAACCCCGCCTCTGCAGCTTCCAAGTCTCCAGCCGGCTCCACCCCGGTGGCTATCCCCAGGGATTTCCGGCTGCGGTCCTCTGGGAGGTTCCGACAGGATGTGCAGGAGGCATTAGAAGGTGTCAGCTTCATCGCCCAGCACATGAAGAATGACGATGAAGACCAGAGTGTAAGTTGCTAGCCAGCCCCTGCCCACCTGCCCAACAGAAAGGGCTCAGATAGTAGCACCAATTTCCCACTTCCTGGACTCGCAAACTCTGAATAAGGATCCAAAATTGAAATGAGTTTGTGTTAAATATTATAGCTTCATGCATCCGGGAAGAGGAAGGACGTGCCAGTGATTTTGTTTGTTTGTTTTAGGCGTCCCAGAAGCAAACCCCAAGATGGGGACTTGGGTGCAGGTGGTTTACTTGAGATGTGATCCTGGGAAGCACAGTGAGGAAGGAGGGAAAGTGAGACAGGGAAAGGAGAATGAATGAGCAGGATACTGCTGTGGGTACCCGGGACTCAGTACCCTTGCAGACCCTCTGAGGACCCATGGGAACAAGCCTCAGGATCCACCCCCCTGGAAGGAGGCTGAGGTATTTACCCACCAGCCCCCATTCCCTAATGGAATGGGGGAATGGAATGGGGGAATGGCTACTCAGATGAGGGTAGCCCCAGGACATTAACTCCCCTGCGCTTCCAGGTAATGCCAGCCTGCCAGAACAAGTGCCCTTGGTGCTGGAGAAAGCCCTGAGGCAGAGGAGAGAGGAAATGCGGGTGCCAGCAACGGAAGGCTGGGAAGTGACTCTGCAGGCTTTAGGGAACACAGGCGGGCTGGGGTACCAAGCGCATCTGCCCCATCCTCCTCAGACTTGCAAAGAAGCCATTCAAGCACTTATAGCTTCCAGGGTTATAGGAACATCAGTAAAAATACTATGATTACCAGGGTAATGATTTAATCAATTGTGCTAACTAAAATTACAGATTTTTATTTTATTTATTTATTTGAGATGGAGTTTTGCTCTTGTCACCCAGGCTGGAGTACAGTGGCACGATCTCAGCTCACTGCAACCTCTGCCTCCCAGGTTCAAGCGATTCTCCTGCCTCAGCCTCCCAAGTAGCTGGAATTACAGGTGCCTGCCACCACACCTGGCTAATTTTTGTATTTTTAATAGAGACGGTGTTTCACCATGTTGGCCAGGCTGGTCTTGAACTCCTGACTTCAGGTGATCTGCCCACCTCAGCCTCCCAAAGTGCTGGGATTACAGGCGTGAGCCACCGAACCTGACCTAGAATTACGGATTTTTTAAAAAGAGGTTTAATTTACTTTCACAGGATAAAACAATGAGTGCTGGAGTCTGGGTATTTCACATGACTCCTTTGAATAAATAACACTTCTAAGGACAACGTCATAGTAACAACACAGAATGTGGTGGTGACAAATTTTCACACCCATTTCCATACCAGTAGGGAGAACAAGTTTCATGCTCTTGTGAATGTTCTCATATCAACACCTTCAGATCAGATTCTTTGGACAGGTTTTTACTATACAACATGGTGTCTACCCCTGTGCAGCTGCATGGACAAAAGTGGACGTCTCGTTCTTTTTGAGATTGCTTTCCACTCGCTGTATTCTCAAGGAGAAGCACTAGCATTCCATTAGTTAGCCCACAGAGAAAGGAGCAGGAACAGCTCCAGAATCACACTGTGCCAAGAAAAGAAGAGAAATGCAAACAAATGGAATATAGGACATGAGATATTCTTCTAGTGTAGTTCTTGGACCAGCAGCACTGGCATTGCCTGCGAGCTTATCAGAAATGCAGAGTCTCAGGCCCCAATCCAGACCTGCTGGCTCCAAACCTGCATTTTAACCAGGTCCCCAGGAGATCCCCAGACCCATTGCAGTTTGAGAAGCACAGCTCTATAGGACTCTCAGATTTCACTTTCTAAAACATTAATTTGATCATGCTATTACTTAGGTTAAACCATTCTGTAGGTCAGCATCACCTGATTCATTGGTTCCCAAACATTAATGTGCAGCGTGGGGCCCTGCTGGCTAAGTGAGAACCACGTGGCCAACGCTGTGGGACTACCCTTTCTGACTGAGCCAGGATCTCTGGGGGAGACATATTGGAGCCTGCATTTTTAACCAATCCCTGGTGGTTCGTGTGCACATTCTAGATTGAGAAGTACTCGTCTCCTGCATCCCTGGCCGAGCCGGCACCCACCCTGAACTCTTCTAAAGACCTCACCACCCCCTTGGCACTCACGTGCCTTCTGCTCTTTCTAGCTCAATTAATTACAAGCCTCTTAAGGGAAGGAGCCAGGCAGGACCACTGTTATTATAATCACCAGTGTTTGTTAAGCTCCAACCACACATCAGGTGCTCTGCTAGGAGCTGACATACATTACTGCTAACCCTTCCTGGAATCCTGTGAAGTGGCTTTTAGTAGAACCCCCATTTTACATTAAGGAAACTTTCAAAGCGAAGCTCAGAGAGGTTCACTGACTTGGCCAGTGTCACACAGCTGGCCCAGGCCCTGTACCCAGATCTGCCTGTCATCCTTAAACTCTCTTGCCCTTCCTACTTTCTTGCCCCGCACTGAGCACATGGCCGGCTTATTGGTTGATTAACTTTCTTATGGATGGTTGGAGAAAAGAGGCTTTCTTCCCTTCCGGAGCATGCCTGCCCCTAAGCCAGCCCGCGCCGCTTCTCATCTTCAGTACTTTTACCCACCCTGGTGATTAACTGGTCACTATAAATAGCACAAAAATATTAAAAGGGGGAAAAACGCACACACACACACTGCTTGAATTTAGGGCTGTTAAAAAGAAACCCAAGAAAGCCAAGGAGTGCTCTGTGGAGAGAACTGTGTTGTGCCTGCTGAGTCTTGGGGACAGGTGCCAGGCATGCTTGGTTGCGGGTGTCGAGTTGGCTTGACACAGGATTATCCTGCACGTTAGATACACCATTGACAGGGCCTTGACAAATTGGGTCACTGACGTCAGCATGCCCGTTGCTGCCCACATTTCCAACTCCAGAGCCTCTGCTTATCTCCCAAGCCTTCTGATCCAGCCCGTCTCTGCCAGGGAATGAATGCAGTAAGAGCCAGCCAGGCCAGGGGTGTGAAAGCAGGCATCGGTGAGGGAGACCAGGATCCTGGGCACACGGGCGTTTCTCTGGGCTCTCCCCCAGTGCAAAGGAGACAGGCCGAACTGTGGTGGCCCCTCTGGAGGCCAGCCAGGTCTCTGCCAACCTCACACCCCGCAGCAGGGTCTAAGAAGACCAGAGAGACCTGAATGATGCAGCAGGAGGAGGCTGGGTCTTAATTACAGGAAACAGACACTGCTGTGAACAGACTTGAACAAATTAAACAGCAGGATTTCCAGGTGTTCTGTAAGCCCCCATTTCCCTGCTCCCACTGAACTAGGTGGGAGCCACCTAGTTCTTTCTTCAGCTAGAACCAGCTCAGGCAGTGAGTTTGGGGTAAAAATGAGAAGATGGGGCTTTGAGATCCTCAGGCCCTATCTCCTATTTATAACCAGATTTTGTTTTCAAATCATAATATGCAGTATTAACAAGCCCTCACATTCCTAACTTTTCTGTACAGCCCAAGTTCCCAGTGGCCCTCCAGTGCTGTGGGGGACAGGCAGGGGTGGAGGTGGAGAACAGCCAGAGAGGATCAGAGCTGCCCAGCTGAGAGGCCAGCCTGGGACTCAGAACTTGCCCCCCTAGTATGCAGTTCCATGCCTGTGGCCTGTGGAGTCCCTGGCCAGAGAGTAAGGGCCTGACTTGGGGAAAGGAGGGACCCCAGTACTTGGCACCTGTGACCAGCTCCTCTGTCTGCCTGCAGGTCGTTGAGGACTGGAAGTACGTGGCTATGGTGGTGGACCGGCTGTTCCTGTGGGTGTTCGTGTTTGTGTGCGTCCTGGGCACTGTGGGGCTCTTCCTACCGCCCCTCTTCCAGACCCATGCGGCTTCTGAGGGGCCCTATGCTGCCCAGCGTGACTGAGGGCCCCCTGGGTTGTGGGGTGAGAGGATGTGAGTGGCCGGGTGGGCAGCTTGCTGCTTCCTTCTGGGTTGTGGCTGATGAGGCCCTAAATAAATATGTGACCATTGGCCATCAACCCCATCAAACCAACCACAGCGGTGGAAGAGGCAAGGATGGGGGCCTGGACTGTCCTCTGTGAATGCCTCGGAGGGATCCCAGGAAGCCCCAGCAGGAGGGAGCTTCAGACAGTTCAATTCTGGCCTCCCTTCCTTCCCTGCACCGGGATAAAGATGACATCGTAGCAGCACCTACTATGCCTCAGGCATGGTGCCGGCCTGCCTCTCCATCGCCATCTCTCTCCATTTCCCCTTGTCCAGTCCCTCACACACTTCTAGATTCTTCCCAGCTCAGAGGCTTGGCATTTGCCATATCATCTTCTTTTTTTCTTTTAAACGGAGTCTTGCTCTATCGCCCAGGCTGGAGTGCAATGGTGCGATCTCAGGTCAAGTGATTCTCCTGCCTCAGCCTCCCAAGTAGCTGGGATTACAGGAAGCCGCCACCACGCCCAGCTAATTTTTGTATTTTTGTTGGCCAGGCTGATTTCGAACTCCTGACCTCAAGTGATCCACCTGCCTCGGCCTCCCAAAGTGCTAGGATTTCAAGTATGAGCCACTATGCCTGGCCTTCCCTATCTTCTACCTGAACCTTCTTCCTCTTCCCCCAGGGCTTCCCAAGCTCTTTCCACAGCCACATCAGTCAGGGCATGGCTCAATCCATTCTTTGCTCCAATGTCACCTCCTCTGAGAGGCCTTCCCTAACCACCCATCCATTCTAAAGCAGCCTCCCTACGGTCACGTTACCCTGCCTCCTTCCTCGAGCACCCCTCGGTACCTGCCGCTCTTATCTGGTGGCATGTATGTCATCCACAACTCACCCACTAGAGTGTGAGCTCCATGAGACCAGGGACCTGCTCCTTCACATTCATGGTGGTATCCCCAGGGCCTAGGACAGAGCTTGGCACACAGTAGGTGCTCAATAAATGTTTGTTGAATGAATGAATGGCTCCTACCCCTCCTTCACGTCCAGATGCCCCTCCTCTGAGCAGCCATCCCTAGTTCCCCCATCTGAAAGGCATGGCCTGCTCCTCCATGACTCTACGGCGCTGGTCACTTTCCACTTGTCTATCATGGCTGGGTTCAGGTCTGTCTCCGCACGGATGCTCTGATTCACTCCTCGCACATACTGCCTTTTGCACAGTGCCTGGTATGTAGTAGGTACCCAAAATATTTGTGGAATTGAGGACGTTCTAAAAAATTCTATTTTAAAAATTATTATACAATAAAATTGACTTTTAAATATATAGTTCTAGGAATTTTAACACATGTATAGATTGGTATAACCACCATCACAATCAGGACGCAGGAAAGATCTGTCACGCAGAACAACTCCCTCCTGCTATTTCTTTAGAGTCCTGACTCCCTGCACTCCTAGCCCCTGGCAACCACATATCTTTTCTCCATCACTACAGTTGGGTCTTTTCAAGAATGCCATTTAAATGAAATCATACAGTAGTGACCTTTGGAGACTGGCTTCTTTCACTCAGCATAGTGTCTTCGAGATTCAATCAAGTTGGGTTTTTTGTATTGCTGAGGAGTGTTCAGTTGTATGATGTTGACGCACATTTAGGCTCTTTCCAGTTTTTGGCAATTATGAATAGAGCTGATAAAAAGATTCACATATAGGATTGTGTATGAATAAAAGTTTTCATTTATTTAAACACTCAGGAGGGTGATTGCTAGGTTATATGATAAGTGTATATTTAACTTTATATGAAACTGTTGAGGCCGGGCATGGTGGCTCACACCTGTAACCCTAACACTTTGGGAGGCCGAGGTGTTGGATCACCTAAGGTCAGGAGTTCAAGACCAGCTTGGCCAACATGGTAAAACCCTGTCTCTACTAAAAATATAAAAATTAGCCAGGTGTGGTGGTGTGTGTCTGTAATCCCAGCTACTCGGGAGGCTGAGGCAGGAGAATCGCTTGAACCTGGGAGGCAGAGGTTGCAGTGAGCCGAGATTGTGCCACTACACTCCAGCCTGGGTGACAGAGCGAGACTCTGTCAAAAAAAAAAAAAAAAAGAACAAAAGAAAGAAATTGTCAAACTTTTCTGGAGTGGCTATACCATTTTGCAATCCCACCAAAGTATGAGAGAGCCAGTTGTTCAGCAACTGGATTCCACCCTGGTTTTAATTTGCATTTTCCTGATGGCTAATGATTGGAACATCTTCCATGTGCTGTTTTTTTTTTTTTGTCTTCTGTATACCTCTTTGGTGAAGAGTCTGTTGAACTCTTTTGCTCACTTAAAAAATTGTTCGTTTTCTTACCATTGAGACTTTTTTTTAGAAAACAACTTTATTGAGGTATAATTTACATACCATAAAATCCACCCATTTTAAGTGTACAATTCCATGAGTTTTCATAAGCTTATCAGCAGAATCCAGTTTTAGAACATCTGCATCACCCCAATAAGACCCCTCATATGCATCCATACTTAGTGTTGAGTTTTGAGAGTTCCTTATACATTCTGGATACAAGTCCTTTGTTGGATATATAACTTACAGTATTGTCCCAATGGGGGACATTTGCCAAGAGATGAGAATGGAGATGAGAATTGGAGGCCTGAGAGGTGGGTCCCAATTCTTTCAAACGTTTTCCATGCCACAAACTGTCTCCTTTTGTTTGGTTTTAATATGGGTAAACAGCACATTCTGGAAACAATAAAGGCGACTCACCATTTGCTGAACGCCAGGAGGAGTTTATGACAGAACTTCCTCCTGCAATAAAGGGATGTCAAAGAAGCCAACATCAAGGTGCCCCCCATCCCTGGTGGGTGGTCAGAGAGGGCAGGAGGCTCCAGGGCACCCTGCCTGGCCAATCAGTGCACATTCTTGGGGTTGCAGATGGTGGTGGGGAAGGGGACAGAGAGGTTCTGCAGGGGACTAGGGTGGGAACCCCATTGCCCTCTCAGATTGCTCCATCAGAAGAGCAGATGAGGCTGGACACAGTGGCTCACGCCTGTAATCCCAGCACTTTGGGAGACCAAGGCAGGAGAAGCGCTGAGCCCAGGAGTTCCAGACCAGTCTGGGCAACCACAGGGAGACGCCTCTCACCGCAAAAATAAAAAACCAGACGTGGTGGTGCGTGCCTGTGGTCCCAGCTACTCCAGAGGCTGAGGTGGGAGGATCACTTGAGCCCAGGACATCGAGGCTACAATGAGCCGAGATGGAGCCACCACACTGCAGCCTTGGTGACAGGGTGAGACCTTGTCTCAGAAAAAGAGCAACTGAAGCCTCATTTTAAATTCTGTCTTCTTTATCTTTAATTTTGTTGGGAGAAAAGATGAGTGTTGGGAGAGAAGCTGAGGCAGGGCTTGGAACATGTATGGGGTGCAGGGTAAAACCCCTCAGTTGGCCTTTGGAATGTGTCCAGACTTGCTGGCTCCTTGCTTCTAGCACTCCCATTATCTAAAGTAGCCATATGTTTCAAAGAAATTGCTAAACCATCACAGCTGTAGTTCATTTGCTTGATACACCGCTTCCTTTCAACCCCCACATCCTCACCACCTGTTTCTTTGATCACCAATAAATAGCGTGGGCTCCCACAGCTGGGGGCCTTCACAGCCTCCTGGTCCCACTTTCTCTTTTCTCATTCTTTTGACTCCGCCTGACTTTGTCACCCCCATGGCCTGGTGTTGGGTCTGATCACCCCAACAAATTTTTCATTAAGGAATAATCCAAACTTATTCTAAAGGGAACAGTATAACAAACCTCCAGGTACCAGCACCCTGCCTCGACAATTATCAACTCATAGCCAATATTGTTTCAGCTAACTTCCACCCACCCCTAAGCTATAAGGACTTAAAAAAAAAAATACCAGTACTATATCTAAATTTTTTGTTTTTGTTTTTGTTTTTTGTTTTTTTTTTGAGATGTAGTCTCACTCTGTCACCCAGGCTGGAGTGCAGTGGCGCAATCTCGGCTCACTGCAGGCTCTGCCTCCCGGGTTCACGCCATTCTCCTGCCTCAGCCACCCGAGTAGCTGGGACTACAGGTGCCCGCCACCACGCCGGGCTAATTTGTAGAGTATTTTTAGTAGAGACGAGGTTTCACCGTGTTAGCCACGATGGTCTCGATCTCCTGACCTCGTGATCCGCCCGCCTTGGCCTCCCAAAGTGCTGGCTGGGATTACAGGCGTGAGCCACTGCTCCCGGCTAAAATATTTAACAATTACTTAATAGCATGAAATACACGAGGCGTCCTTCCGAGGGTGTGTTAGCGTCTCTCCTACGGCGGACGCCCGCCTAGCCCGGTGGTCCCAACCCCCTGCGGGAGCTGCACACGCCCCGGAAACCTGGGACAGAGACTGGGTCCCTCTCCTTCCTGGTGGTGGGGACAGCACCTGCTCAGATCTGGTCGGACGCCGCCGGCCGGGCGGAGAAGGAGCTCACCGGCGCTGGGGACTGGAACCTGGAGCCCCTTCCCCTACCGCACGTACGCCCCGCCCCTCCCCGCGCACGCCCGCGCCTGGCGCAGCTTCACTCCGGGTGGTTCCTGTCCTCCAGCGGGTCCGAGGGCGCTGGAAACCCAGCGGCGGCGAAGCGGAGAGGAGTCCCGCGCGTCTCCGCCCACACGGCTCCAGGTCTGGGGTCTGCGCTGGAGCCGCGCGGGGAGAGGCCGTCTCTGCGACCGCCGCGCCTGCTCCCGACCGTCCGGGTCCGCGGCCAGCCCGGCCACCAGCCATGGGCTCTGGCCCGCTCTCGCTGCCCGTGGCGCTGTCGCCCCCGCGGCTGCTACTGCTGCTGCTGCTGTCTCTGCTGCCAGGTACGCGCACGGGCGTTAGGGCTCCGGAGGGACGGGCGCCCGAGAAGGGGCGCGGGGTCCAGAGGGGCTGCCGGTGAGAACACCGCTCGGGCGAGCGGAGAGGGCTGGCGCCGTCGCCGGGGACTCGGAACCCGCGCAGACTGGCTCCAGCCCGGCGGCGACTTGGGTGGGGTGGCTTTTTCCCTTTCGGCTCACCCCCCACCCCTAGCCATCACCAAACCTGGGAGTCACTGAGCGGGCGCTGGTACGCGCCGGGTAATGGGGAGGTCGAGACCGGGTCCTTCGTCTTGGGCGCAGGAGTTGGGGATTGGCGTCCCCGCGCTGCCCGTCGCCCTGCCCCGCGCAGTAGCTCCCAAACTGGCGCGCCCAAGCCTCCCGCTCCACCGTCTGCATCCCGCCCACCTCCTCATTTGACGGAGATAGCTGAAGACTTGGCCAAGGCCACCTGGGGAAGAGGGGAGTCGCTTCAGGACTGGGGCTGGAACTGGCGCGCCAGCCTCTCCTCCGGTTGTAGCCTCCTAGCGCTCCTGGCTGCGTCGCTGAGGGACCCTCCACCGGGAGAGCGCCTCCTGTCTTCCTCCCGCTCTCCAGAGGAGCCTGCTGGGGGAAGCCGGCCCTGACCCGCCGCTGGGAGGCTCTTGGGTGTCTGGGAGGGCTGGTGGATAGCGAGAGTCGGGGACCGGGCAAGGCTGCAGAGAATTCCCGGCGGGCCGAGGCCGGCGGTCTGTCGTGCGGCTGAGCTCAGAGCGCTTTCTGCCCTCGGTGCCGAGGCCTCCACTACTCAGAACGCCATACGCTCTCAACCAACCTCCTGCCTGGGACCCTCCTTTCATTCTGGGGAAGGAGAGGGGGGAGCAGGAAAAATCCCATTTCAAGACCTGAGGAAGTTGGATTCAACGCTAGAGGATTCCCCTCCCGCCTCCCCAAGCTGCCCCCAGATCTGTACGTGGGAATCAGAAGACAGCTGACCCGGTATGCCTCACCTGTGCCGGGGTGTGGCTTAGGAACAAAGAGGGTTGCCCAAGGGTTGCAGAGGTCAGAGTCTTTGATCAGGATGTGAAGACAGCATCAGCAAGAGCTGGGGGTCACACGAGATCACGGGAGTCACATAGTGCCTTGGCTTCTAAGAGGGCTGATGGCCACCCCTACAGGGTGGAATGCAGGACAGGCCCAGACGTGGGCTGCGTTCTCCCAGAGGCTGGGAGGTAGACCTGGGCCTGGGTGACCGTGGGTGGCCCTGCCCCTGGGAGTGGACTGGCCATCTTTCCATCGTGGAAGCAGTGAGTGGCTGTACCTAGGCAGACAGCATTTGCACCACACCCCCGCCCTGCAGTAACAACCCAGGAAAAGATTACGAATAGTTCTTGACCTCTTACCGCAGCACTGAGCTGTGCACTTCCTTCACAACAACCCTTTGAGGTGGATACGTTTATAATCCTTATTTTGACTGGTAAAGACACAGGTTCAGAGAGGTTAAGCCACTTGCCTAAGCTCACACAGCTCACAAGTGATTTGTCAGGATTTGCACCAGATCTGTCAAACTCCAGAGCTCAGGCTTGCAACCACTGTGCTTCTCACTGAATGTGTGTGGCCAGGTAGAATCCTGCCCCTCTTGGGCCTCAGTTTCCCATTTTGTAACCCACTGGGTTAGACTAGCCTGAAAGTCTAGGGTTCCACAGAATCCCCCCACAGGTGGAGGGGACGCTGTAGATGGGCGATGTTTCTGGTGGGCTGGGTGGGGGAGGTTAAGTAACAATTTCCCCAGGGACTGACAGGGCTGCTTCCCCCAGTGGCCAGGGCCTCAGAGGCTGAGCACCGTCTATTTGAGCGGCTGTTTGAAGATTACAATGAGATCATCCGGCCTGTGGCCAACGTGTCCGACCCAGTCATCATCCATTTCGAGGTGTCCATGTCTCAGCTGGTGAAGGTGGTGAGTGCTGGAAGCCACGAGCCGTGGCCATGGGGACTGGGGCTTCTGGAGGAGCCTTTCCCAGAATGAGTCTTGTTTTTGTAATTCTCCTGTCAACTTTAATCCCTCTTTCTAGGATGAAGTAAACCAGATCATGGAGACCAACCTGTGGCTCAAGCAAGTAAGTGACCAGACCCTAGGCACTGCTGCCCTCTGGTGGTGACTGCTTTATTTGCTTTAGGTGAACCAAGAAGGGCCTAAAGACCAGGCTTCATCTACTTCTGTGGAACCCAGATTGGGGTCCACTGACTGGCAGATCTATCTCTTCTAAGGCTTGAGGTCACATGCACTGCCCCACAGTCCCCCTGGAAGGACCGTAGGGCCCAACCCCTCAAGTCCCAGATGGACAGGTTGCAGTCTGGAGAAAGACATTCTCCATGTTCACACAATAGAACAGTACGAACCTGAGATTGAAACCCTGCCCCTAAACCCTGGGGTGGTGCCTGAGACACCTCTTTCGCTCCTTCTTACTAAAAACTCAGTTTTTTTTTCCAGATGGGATCTCGCTCTTTCACCCAGGCCGGAGTGCTGTGGCGCGATCTTGGCTCACTGCGATCTCCACCAGCAGGGTTCAAGCAGTTCTCCTGTCTCAGCCTCCCAAGTAGCTGGGACCACAGGCGTGCACCACCACGTCCGGCTAATTTTTGTATTTTTTATAGTGACAGGGTTTCGCCATGTTGCCCAGGCTGGTCTCGAACACCTGAGCTCAAGCAATCCACACACCTCAGCCTCCCAAAGTGCTGGGGTTACAGGCATGAGCCACTGTGCACAGCCCAAAAACTCATTCTTAAGTCAGAATAAGATGCTGCTGTTGTTGGTAGTGTGGGAGTAGATTTTCCTGTTCAGATTGAGGCCAAGAAATTGCCTTCCACATGTCCTCCCCAGGGAGGCTTTGTCCAGACTTGCCAGGAGACATAATGGCCCATTGGCCTGCGGGTGACCCTTCTGCCAGCCTGGCCAGCTGAGCACTCAGCACACACAGCCTTCATCCCCAGGAGGATGGAAAGCCAGATGGGCACAGTGCCCCACCCAGTACTTGATGCACGCGTTCCCTCTGTGGCTGCAGCCTCACCCTTCTCTCCTCTGGTGCTCAGGACTCAGACCTCCCAGCCTCTGGACCCAGACACTTCCTGGGCCCTGCAGGGGTCATGGATTTCTTCCCCCAGAACCTTTCAGAGTCCAGTCTTGCTTAACCTTGGGGTGAAAGAGAGTCTGTGTTGGAAAACACCCCTGGAGAGCTATTCAGGGGCTGTAAACAGGCACATGGACCTGGACATGGTGCAAGAAGTCCAGGAGTCTCCACCTGGCACTAGAAGTGACCAGAGAAATCACGAGTAGGCCCTGTTTGGTTGACAAGTGGCTGGGCTTGCTCATGGTTATGGGGGCAGTGGCTTCCCTAGTGCCAGGAGGCGGCCCGCAGAGCCAGCCGTGTGCTCTCTCCCTCACTGCACCCACAGGAGAAGTTGGACTGTGTGATCATGGCATGGATGTGGCTCGGTCACGTGCAGCAGGGATGGGGAGTCACCAAGATGGGTGGTGCCAAGAGAAGTAAAACCAGGCTGATTCTTTTACTGTCTCCTTCTCCCTCCCTGCTTCCTTCCCCGAGATCTGGAATGACTACAAGCTGAAGTGGAACCCCTCTGACTACGGTGGGGCGGAGTTCATGCGTGTCCCTGCACAGAAGATCTGGAAGCCAGACATCGTGCTGTATAACAAGTAAGGTGCTGGGGGGCCCACGCCTTCTCAGGGCTGTCAACCTGGGCTCTGGGTTTTTGGCCCACTGTGCTTAAAACCTGGCCTTCCTTGGCCTTTTCCAAGAGGGCTTCATTCATTTGTTCAGTCCACAGGTACATAGTCAGCAACTACTACATACCAGGTACCAGAGATGTTGGAGAGCCACAGAGAGCAGCAGTGTGCTGAGTGGCTTCAAAGCAGGCATGGGTGGGTGGAGGACGGCATCGGGAAAGTTTCAGGGAAGAATTGGCATTTGAAGTGAGTCCTGAAGATTGTGCAGGATCTCAGGACAGGGAGATGGAGCAGAGGAGGGCCTGGGGAGGCAGGAGAGTATGTCATGCGCAGCCAAGGTGACCTCATTGGCTGGACAGTGGGACATAAGGCTGGAAAGATCCATGGGCCAAGGGCCAAGCCCAGTTTGTGGAGGGGGAAGGCTCAGATGCCGGGGGTACCTGGAATGTAGCATCTGTTAGCAGCTCTGTGCAAACAGACAGGAATGGAGTAAACGGTCCCTCCTCACCTTTTCTTTAAAAGAGAATGAGGGTGTTGGAGAAGATCATAGCTGGGTGGGCCTGAGCTGTGTAGTCCCAGGGTTCCCAGCCTGCTGACTGGCACGGTTACCAAGGAGCTTTTTTTTTTTTTTTTTTTTTTTTGGAGGGCGGGGGGAGACTGAGTCTCACTGTCACCCAGGCTGGAGTGCAGTGGTGCGATCTCAGCTCATGGCAACCTCCACCTCCTGGGTTCAAGAAATCCTCCTGCCTCAGCCTCCCGAGTAGCTGGGATTACAGGCACGTGCCACCACACCTGGCTAATTTTGTATTTTTTAGTAGAGATGGGGTTTTGCCATGTTGGCCAGGCTGGTTTTGAACTCCTGACCTCAAGCAATCTGTCTGCCTCGGCCTCCCAAAGTGCTGGGATTACAGGCGTGAGCCACCGTGCCCAGCCCCAGTGAGCTTTTTAAAAATATAGGTGTTTGGCCAGGCATGGTGGCTGACGCCTGTAATCCCAGCAGTTTGGGAGGCTAAGACAGGAGGATCATTGGAGGCTAGGAGTTCGAGACCCACCTGGCCAACATACCAAAACCCCATCTCTACTAAAAATACAAAAAAATTAGCCAGGCATGGTGGTGTGTGCCTGTAATCCTAGCTACTCCAGAGGCTGAGGCAGGAGAATCGCTTGAACCTGGTAGGTAGAGACTGCAGTGAGCTAAGATCACACCACTGTACTCCAGCCTGGGTGACAGTGAGACTCCATATCAAAAAAAAAAAAAAAAAATACAGGTGCCTGAATTCAAAATATTTTCTTCTTTGTTCCTCACTGTCTTTTCTAAAGTTAATATGTATTACGTTATCCAAAAAATCTCTATACTTGTCCCCAGGTCCTGCCCCACAGAAACACTGAGTCAGTGGGTCTGGGTAGGCCTAGGAATGGGTGTTTTCACAAAGCTGTCCTGGGGGCTGTGTGACCAGCTTGCTTTGGGGATCCCTGATCTGGCCCGTCCCTGACATTTCACAGATGAGGACTGAGGCCCAGAGTGGGTGTGTGGCACAGCCAGGTCTGGGGTGGTCTCAGCCATCCACTGTGGCTTTGGGGCCGCTGTGGGCAGTGGATGCAGGAGGCCGATGCTGTGATCAGGGGGCTGAGCTGGGCACCCCAGCCTGTCTCTGCCTGTGTCCCCAAACCTCTTCTCTACTCTCCCAGCAGCAAACCTGCCATCAGTTACCCTGCTACACGGTGTACCCTGCAGGCCTCCTCCCACTGGGAAAAGGTCTGGGCCTTGGAGAAAGGATTGATAGCCCCCCAAGTATGTGAAGCAAGGTTCCCAAGTACAGAGTAGGATGAGCTTTCTGGGCCCCATGCTCCCAGCCTGTCTGGGTGGCTGCATCCAGGTCATAGTTAAGAAGAGTGAGTCCAGGACTTAAAGACTTCCCTGGCTCCTGCCATCCAAAGAAGCTGCTCTCGGGCCAGTCCTTCACAGTGGGCCACTTCCAGTCTCCTCTGGATCCAGAATGCACATCTTCCCGCCAGTTTTGGGAAGCCTCTCCTCTTTTGTCTTGTAGAGGTTCTTCCTCTGCCAGACAGGTCCTGTTCATCATGGCACCTCCAAAACCCCTCTCTTTTCTCTAACTCCACACAAAACTGATACTTCCCACATTTAAGCTCTTTCATTGGACTGACATAAATTTTAGTTGATATTTTGCAGTATGCTAGTTAGTTCTCTAGGTATTGAAGAATATCATTTTTGTACCTGCATTTTAGAGTTAAAATGTTTGAATATTTAAACATTTTACGTTTACATTTAAACATTTTCAGCAAAACACTTGACGTAGAATTAGTCTATTCTGATTTTAATGCTAAGAATACTTCCAGGTTTTTATGCCATATTAGTACAAAATAATGTTTTCTTAGTAGTAGTGTTGATTTTACAGTTAGTGTCAGGACTAGAGAAGCTATGTTTTATACTGAATCCCACTATCTGGTCTCTGGCAGAAACAAAAGTGGGTCTTTACTCACTCCAAAGACAGTCCATGTTTTATTTACTATTTTCCCAAGGAAACAGCACTTATAAATGTTTCTTGTATGTAATTTGTATTTGTAAACTGGTCATCAAAGAACTGGGACACAATATAAACTTAACGGGCTCGCAGATTTTTTTCTTCTTTCGCTGAATTGTCGTAGGAATCACATGGTTCAAACGCTCTTAAGGGAACTGGGCAGGGTGTAGAGAATTTTTGCTAAGCTAGAATTAAGAAAATGAGCAAAAGGTTTAATCTTTATGTTTTGGGTTTTATAGCCATTTTCTTGCTGGCAATCTTGAGTGAACAGCTGGAGTACTACAGGTTTTATGATTTTAGCAATAATGAGAGGTGTAGCAAAATGTTTCAAATTGGCTGTGGAGAAGAGCAAATATCATAAGGAATTTCTTTGAAATCTGAAGCTGAAAATAACATTTAGAGAAAATTATCCAACTCATTTTCTCTCTCTTCTCCTAGTTAGAACTTCAGTTGCTCAGGATTGACCCTCTGTTAAGGATTTCTCTTCTTTCCCCCCTCCCCCCGCCCCAAGATGGAGTCTCACTCTGTCGCCCAGGCTGGAGTGCAGTGGCGTGATCTGGGCTCACTGCAAGCTCCACCTCCCTGGTTCACGCCATTCTCCTGCCTCAGCCTCCCGAGTAGCTCGGACTACAGGCGCCCGCCACCACGCCCGGTTAATTTTTTTGTTTTTGTTTGTTTGTTTTGTTTTGTTTGCCACTGCTTTACAGTTTATTTTATTTTTTAAATTTTATTATTATTATACTTTAAGTTTTAGGGTACATGTGCACAATGTGCAGGTTTGTTACATATGTATACATGTGCCAGGTTGGTGCGCTGCACCCATTAACTCGTCATTTAGCATTAGGTGTATCTCCTAATGCTATCCCTCCCCCCTCCCCCCACCCCACAACAGTCCCCGGAGTGTGATGTTCCCCTTCCTGTGTCTATGTGTTCTCATTGTTCAATTCCCACCTACAAGTGACAATATGCGGTGTTTGGTTTTTTGTCCTTGTGATAGTTTGCTGAGAATGATGGTTTCCAGTTTCATCCATGTCCCTACAAAGGACATGAACTCATTTTTTATGCATAGTATTCCATGGTGTATATGTGCCACATTTTCTTAATCCGGTCTATCGTTGTTGGACATTTGGGTTGGTTCCAAGTCTTTGCTATTGTGAATAGTGCTGCAATAAACATACGTGTGCATGTGTCTTTATAGCAGCATGATTTATAACCCTTTGGGTATATACCCAGTAATGGGATGGCTGGGTCAAATGGTATTTCTAGTTCTAGGTCCCTGAGGAATCACCACACTGACTTCCACAATGGTTGAACTAGTTTACAGTCCCACCAACAGTGTAAAAGTGTTCCTATTTCTCCACATCCTCTCCAGCACCTGTTGTTTCCTGACTTTTTAATGATTGCCATTCTAACTGGTGTGAGATGGTATCTCATTGTGGTTTTGATTTGCATTTATCTGATGGCCAGTGATGATGAGCATTTTTTCATGTGTTTTTTGGCTGCATAAATGTCTTCTTTTGAGAAGTGTCTGTTCATATCCTTTGCCCACTTTTTGATGGGGTTGTTTGTTTTTTTATTGTAAATTTGTTTGAGTTCATTGTAGATTCTGGATATTAGCCCTTTGTCAGATGAGTAGGTTGTGAAAATTTTCTCCCATTTTGTAGGCTGCCATTTCACTCTAATGGTAGTTTCTTTTGCTGTGCAGAAGCTCTTTAGTTTAATTAGATCCCATTTGTCAATTTTGGCTTTCATTGCCATTGCTTTTGGTGTTTTAGACATGAAGTCCTTGCCCATGCCTATGTCCTGAATGGTGTTGCCTAGGTTTTTTTCTAGGGTTTTTATGGTTTTAGGTCTAACATGTAAGTCTTTAATCCATCTTGAATTAATTTTTGTATAAGGTGTAAGGAAGGGATCCAGTTTCAGCTTTCTACATATGGCTAGCCAGTTTTCCCAGCACCATTTATTAAATAGGGAATCCTTTCCCCATTGCTTGTTTTTCTCAGGTTTGTCAAAGATCAGATGGTTGTAGATATGCAGCATTATTTCTGAGGGCTCTGTTCTGTTCCATTGATCTGTATCTCTGTTTTGGTACCAGTACCATGCTGTTTTGGTTACTGTAGCCTTGTAGTATAGTTTGAAGTCAGGTAGCTTGATGCCTCCAGCTTTGTTCTTTTGGCTTAGGGTTGACTTGGCGATGCGGGCTCTTTTTTGGTTCCATATGAACTTTAAAGTCGTTTTTTCCAATTCTGTGAAGAAAGTCATTGGTAGCTTGATGGGGATGGCATTGAATCTATAAATTACCTTGGGCAGTATGGTCATTTTCACGGTATTGATTTTTCCTACCCATGAGCATGGAATGTTCTTTCATTTGTTTGTATCTTCTTTTATTTCATTGAGCAGTGGTTTGTAGTTCTCCTTGAAGAGGTCCTTTGTGTCCCTTGTAAGTTGGATTCCTAGGTATTTTATTCTCTTTGAAGCAATTGTGAATGGGAGTTCACTCATGATTTGGCTCTCTGTTTGTCTGTTATTGGTGTGCAAGAATGCTTGTGGTTTTTGTACATTGATTTTGTATCCTGAGACTTTGCTGAAGTTGCTTATCAGCTTAAGGAGATTTTCGGCTGAGACAATGGAGTTTTCTAGATATACAATCATGTCATCTGCAAACAGGGACAATTTGACTTTCTCTTTTCCTAATTGAATACCCTTTATTTCCTTCTCCTGCCTAATTGCCCTGGCCAGAACTTCCAACACTATGTTAAATAGGAGTGGTGAGAGAGGGCATCCCTGTCTTCTACCAGTTTTCAAAGGGAATGCTTCCAGTTTTTGCCCATTCAGTATGATATTGGCTGTGGGTTTGTCATAGATAGCTCTTATTATTTTGAGATACGTCCCATCAATACCTAATTTATTGAGAGTTTTTAGCATGAAGCGTTGTTGAATTCTGTCAAAGGCCTTTTCTGCATCTATTGAGATAATCATGTGGTTTTTGTCTTTGTTTCTGTTTATATGCTGGATTACATTTATTGATTTGCATATGTTGAACCAGCCTTGTATCCCAGGGATGAAGCCCACTTGATCATGGTGGATAAGCTTTTTGATGTGCTGCTGGATTTGGTTTGCCAGTATTTTATTGAGGATTTTTGCATCAATGTTCATCAAGGATATTGGTCTAAAATTCTCTTTTTTGGTTGTGTCTCTGCCCGGCTTTGGTATCAGGATGATGCTGGCCTCATAAAATGAGTTAGGGAGGATTCCCTCTTTTTCTATTGATTGGAATAGTTTCAGAAGGAATGGTACCAGCTCCTCCTTGTACCTCTGGTCAAATTTGGCTGTGAATCCATCTGGTCCTGGACTTTTTTTGGTTGGTAAGCTATTGATTATTGCCACAATTTCAGAGCCTGTTACTGGTCTATTCAGAGATTCAGCTTCTTCCTGGTTTAGTCTTGGGAGGGTGTATGTGTTGAGAAATTTATCCATTTCTTCTAGATTTTGTAGTTTATTTGCGTAGAGATGTTTGTAGTATTCTCTGATGGTAGTTTGTATTTCTGTGGGATTGGTGGTGATATCCCCTTTATCATTTTTTATTGCATCTATTTGATTCTTCTCTCTTTTCTTCTTTATTAGTCTTGCTAGCAGTCTCAATTTTGTTGATCTTTTCAAAACAGCTCCTGGATTCATTACTTTTTTGAAGGGTTTTTTGTGTCTCTATTTCCTTCAGTTTGGCTCTGATTTTAGTTATTTCTTGCCTTCTGCTAGCTTTTGAATGTGTTTGCTCTTGCTTTTCTAGTTCTTTTAATTGCGATGTTAGGGTGTCAATTTTGGATCTTTCCTGCTTTCTCTTGTGGGCATTTAGTGCTATAAATTTCCCACTACACACTGCTTTGAATGTGTCCCAGAGATTCTGGTATGTTGTGTCTTTGTTCTCATTGGTTTCAAAGAACATCTTTATTTCTGCCTTCATTTCGTTAGGTACCCAGTAGTCATTCAGGAGCAGGTTGTTCAGTTTCCCTGTAGTTGAGCGGTTTTGAGTGAGTTTCTTAATGCTGAGTTCTAGTTTGATCGCACTGTGGTCTGAGAGACAGTTTGTTACAATTTCTGTTCTTTTACATTTGCTGAGGAGAGCTTTACTTCCAACTATGTGGTCAATTTTGGAATAGGTGTGGTGTGGTGCTGAAAAAAATGTATGTTCTGTTGATTTGGGGTGGAGAGTTCTGTAGATGTCTATTAGGTCTGCTTGGTGCAGAGCTGAGTTTAATTCCTGGGTATCCTTGTTAACTTTCTGTCTCGTTGATCTGTCTAATGTTGACAGTGGGGTGTTAAAGTCTCCCATTATTATTGTGTGGGAGTCTAAGTCTCTTTGTAGGTCTCTAAGGACTTGCTTTATGAATCTGGGTGCTCCTATATTGGGTGCATATATATTTAGGATAGTTAGCTCTTCTTGTTAAATTGATCCCTTTACCATTATGTAATGGCCTTCTTTGTCTCTTTTGATCTTTGTTGGTTTAAAGTGTTTTATCAGAGACTAGGATTGCAACCCCTGCCTTTTTTTCTTTTCCATTTGCTTGGTAGATCTTCCTCCATCCCTTTATTTTGAGCCTATGTGTGTCTCTGCACGTGAGATGGGTTTCCTGAATACAGCACACTGATGGGTCTTGACTCTTTATCCAATTTGCCAGTCTGTGTCTTTTAATTGGAGCATTTAGCCCATTTACATTTAAAGTTAATATTGTTATGTGTGAATTTGGTCCTGTCATTATGATGTTAGCTGGTTATTTTGCTCGTTAGTTGATGCAGTTTCTTCCTAGCCTTGATGGTCTTTACATTTTGGCATGTTTTTGCAGTGGCTGGTACTGGTTATTCCTTTCCATGTTTAGTGCTTCCTTCAGGAGCTCTTTTAGGGCAGGCCTGGTGGTGATAAAATCTCTCAGCATTTGCTTGTCTGTAAAGTATTTTATTTCTCCTTCACTTATGAAGCTTAGTTTGGCTGGATATGAAATTCTGGGTTGAAAATTCTTTTCTTTAAGAATGTTGAATATTGGCCCTCACTCTCTTCTGGCTTGCAGAGTTTCTGCTGAGAGATCCACTGTTAGTCTGATGGGCTTCCCTTTGAGGGTAACCTGACCTTTCTCTCTGGCTGCCCTTAACATCTTTTCCTTCATTTCCACTTTGGTGAATCTGACAATTATGTGTCTTGGAGTTGCTCTTCTCAAGGAGTATCTTTGTGGCGTTCTCTGTATTTCCTGAATCTGAATGTTGGCCTGCCTTGCTAGATTGGGGAAGTTCTCCTGGATAATATCCTGCAGAGTGTTTTCCAACTTGGTTCCATTCTCCTCGTCAATTTCAGGTACACCAATCAGATGCAGATTTGGTCTTTTCACATAGTCCCATATTTCTTGGAGGCTTTGTTCGTTTCTTTTTATTCTTTTTTCTCTAAACTTCCCTTCTCGCTTCATTTCATTCATTTCGTCTTCCATCACTGATACCCTTTCTTCCAGTTGATCGCATTGACTCCTGAGGCTTCTGCATTCTTCACATAGTTTTTGAGCCTTGGCTTTCAGCTCCATCAGCTCCTTGAAGGACTTCTCTGCGTTGGTTATTCTAGTTATCCATTTATCTAATTTTTTTTCACAGTTTTTAACTTCTTTGCCATTGGTTTGAATTTCCTCCTGTAGCTCGGAGTAGTTTGATCCTCTGGAGCCTTCTTCTCTGAACTCGTCAAAGTCATTCTCCGTCCAGCTTTGTTCCATTGCTGGTGAGGAGCTGCATTCCTTTGGAGGAGGAGAGGCGCTCTGCTTTTCAGAGTTTCCAGTTTTTCTGCTGTGTTTTTTTCCCCATCTTTGTGGTTTTAACTCCTTTTGGTCTTTGATGATGGTGACGTACAGATGGGTTTTTGGTGTGGATGTCCTTTCTGTTTGTTAGTTTTCCTTCTAACAGACAGGACCCTCAGCTGCAGGTCTGTTGGAGTTTGCTAGAGGTCCACTCCAGACCCCGTTTGCCTGGGTGTCAGCAGCGGTGGCTGCAGAACAGCGGTGGCTGTGGAACAGCGGTGGCTGTAGAACAGCGGATCTTGGTGAACCGCAAATGCTGCTGCCTGATCGTTCCTCTGGAAGTTTTGTCTCAGAGGAGTACCCGGCCGTGTGAGGTGTCAGTCTGCCCCTACTGGGGGATGCCTCCCAGTTAGGCTGCTCGGGGGTCAGGGACCCACTTGAGGAGGCAGTCTGCCTGTTCTCAGATCTCCAGCTGCGTGCTGGGAGAACCACTGCTCTCTTCAAAGCTGTCAGACAGGGACATTTAAGTCTGCAGAGGTTACTGCTGTCTTTTTGTTTGTCTGTGCCCTGCCCCCAAAGGTGGAGCCTAGAGAGGCAGGCAGGCAGGCCTCCTTGAGCTGTGTTGGGCTCCACCCAGTTCGAGCTTCCTGGCTGCTTTGTTTACCTAATCAAGCCTGGGCAATGGCAGGCACCCCTCCCCCAGCCTCGCTGCCGCCTTGCAGTTTGATCTCAGACTGCTGTGCTAGCAATCAGCGAGACTCCGTGGGCATAGGACCCTCCGAGCAAGGTGCAGGATATAATCTCCTGGTGTGCCATTTTTTAAGCCCGTTGGAAAAGCGCCCTATTAGGGTGGGAGTGACCCGATTTTCCAGGTGCCGTCTGTCACCCCTTTCTTTGACTAGGAAAGGGAACTCCCTGACCCCTTGGGCTTCCCAAGTGAGGCAATGCCTCGCTCTGCTTCAGCTCACGCACGGTGCGCTGCACCCACTGTCCTGCACCCACTGTCTGGCACTCCCTAGTGAGATGAACCCAGTACCTCAGATGCAAATGCAGAAATCACCTGTCTTCTGCCTCGCTCAACGCTGGGAGCTGTAGACCGGAGCTCTTCCTATTCGGCCATCTTGGCTCCACCCAAATTTTTTTGTATTTTTTTAGTAGCGACGGGGTTTCACTGTGTTAGCCAGGATGGTCTCAATCTCCTGACTTTGTGATCCACCCCCCTCAGCCTCCCAAAGTGCTGGGATTACAGGCGTGAGCCACCATGCCCAGCCTTTCTCCTCTGATATTTTGTTTTCTAAAGTTCATTTGCTGATAGAATCCTCAAAGTGTTCATGGACACTGTATACTCTGTGTTCTGGCAAGTTCATAATTCACTGTAACCTTTTTAGAAAATACTTTTAGGTAGCTTGGCTGGGTGTAAAATTCTTGGCTCCTCTTTACCTTCCATGAAAACTTTTTTTTTTTTTTTTTTTTTTTAGACAGAGTCTCGCTGTGTCGGCCAGGCTGGAGTGCCTTGGCTCACTGCCATCTCTGCCTCCTGGGTTCCAGCTATTCTCCCACCTCAGCCTCCTGAGTAGCTGGGATTACAGGTGTGTGCCACCATGCCCAGATAATTTTTTGTATTTTTAGTAGAGATGGGGTTTCACAATGTTGGCCAGGCTGGTCTCAAACTCCTGACTTCAAATGATCTGCCTGCCTCAGCCTTCCAAAGTGCTGGGATTACAGGTGTGAGCCATCACACCCAGACTGCTTGTTCTTATGTTTCTTCTGGCTTTCTTTCTTTTTTATATGTTTTTTTTTTTGGTTTTGTTTTGTTTTTGTTTTTGTTTTGAGACGGACTCTCGCAGTGGCGTGATCTCAGCGCACTACAAGCTCTGCCTCCCAGGTTCACACCATTCCCCTGCCTCAGCTTCCCAAGTAGCTGGGACTACAGGCGCCCACCACCACATCTGGCTAATTTTTTTGTGTTTTTTTTAAGTAGAGACGGGGTTTCACTGTGTTAGCCAGGATGGTCTTGATCTCCTGACCTTGTCATCCACCCACCTCGGCCTCCCAAAGTGCTGGGATTACAGGCCTGAGCCACCACGCCTGGCCTCTTCTGGTTTTATTTCTAAAATGATTTTTTCCTTTTTCCTAATTCTTTCCTAAATTCTGCTAGTTCTTTATACATTCTTTCGTTTAACCAAATTATCCCTTATCTTTTCTGATTTCTGTTCTTTCAGTTTCTAAAAATTTCTTAGTTTCTTTTCACTTAATTTGTAATATCAGATTATCGTCAGCTTCATCTGCTTGGTGGCTCTATTTTTGTGGTTGCCGTTATCTGTGTGTGTGTTAATTCAGTTACTTGTGTTTGTATTTTTCCTTTTTTTTTTTTTTTTTTTTTTGAGACATAGTTTTTTTGCTCGTTACCTAGGGTGGAGTGCAATGGCAAGATCTTGGCTCACTGCAACCTCTGCCTCTCGGATTCAAGCGATTTTTCTGCCTCAGCCTCCCAAGTAGCTGGGACTACAGGCGCCTGCCACCACGCCTAGCTAAATTTTTTTTTGTATTTCTAGTAGAGACGGGGTTTCACCATGTTGGCCAGGCTGGTCTCGAACTCCTGACTTCAGGTGATCCACCTGCCTCAGCCTCCCAAATGAGCTGTTGTACCCAGTTTGTGCTTTTCTTACAATATGTTTTCATAAAGCTTCGTTGCTCTTGTTTAAATAGATGACCTTGCTGTACTTTTAGGGCAAATTCTTGGAGGGAATAGGAGAAGACGGGTAGTTACCTTGAGGTGACATTTGTCTCAATGCATGGCCACCTCCCCAGTCTCCACAGTCATGACACCTCAGTCATGACATGATGCACAGTCATGGCACCTCCACGAGCTGCTGCCTCTGGATGCTGACTTCAGTTTCTGAACCTTCTCTTCTCATCCCCACTTCTTACCCCATTGAGTTTGGATACTACTATAAGCAGCTTTTTCTCTGAGTGGGTCTCTGTCCTTCTGAAAGGGAGGTTTTGGGAGGCATTTCTGACATCCTCAGAAGCCCACGCCAGCCCTGACTGACCCCTGCAGACCCTGAGTGGATTCCCGCGGGGTTTTTTTTTTTGTTCTTGCCCACAAGTCGGAACCTGTGGAGCCCTCTCTGTTCCATTGTTCCCCTTGCTGAGGATTCAGTGCAGAGTGGGGTCGTCTTTTGAGGGGCAGCCACTTCTTGGAGATTCCTGTTTCTGGCACTCTTAGGATCTTAGGACATGAGAACCCTTCTTTCTTTTCCCCCAGCTGCCTCCACCCCGCAGCTAATCGCATGTGGGTCCCACAGGTCCTGCTGGTGGTGGTGGTCTTGACCGCACACTCTCATATCCTGAGGTGCTGTGTAACCTAACTTTGTTGATGATGTGATCAGGAGATTTGTTATTTTGCTGTCATCCTAGTTGCCCTATTTTTCTGAAGAAATTTGGAGAGATTTTAAAAACCCATGCCATCATGATCTTTCTCATAGCCCTCACCACCCCACCCCACTTCTGTTCTTAAATGCCCCCTGTATGATAGTGCTACCTTGGCTGATCATTTGCACCCGTACTACCTTTCCTTTTTTTAATTACCTCACATGGTTTGGCAGTACGTTGCTCAGACCCTTCCCACCAATGCTGTCCCTTGCTGCCAGCTATCTCTGGGTGTGATATTGATTGATTGATTGAGACAGAATCTCACTGTGTCACCCAGGCTGGAGTGCAGTGGTGCCATCTCAGCTCAATGCAGCTTCCACCTCCTGGGTTCAA
Source organism: Pongo abelii (assembly GCF_028885655.2). NCBI lineage: Eukaryota > Metazoa > Chordata > Mammalia > Primates > Hominidae > Pongo > Pongo abelii. Next base: position 81,981,638 of record NC_072001.2, on the reverse strand, counting down.
GCAATTCTCCTGCCTCAGCCTCCCGAGTAGCTGGGATTACAGGTGTGCACCACCACACCCGGCTAATTTTTGTATTTTTAGTAGAGACAGGGTTTCATCATGTTGACCAGGCTGGTGTCAAACTCCTGACCTCAGGTGATCCGCCTGCCTCAGCCTCCCAAAGTATTAGTATTACAGGCGTGAGCCACTGCAACCAGCTTTCATTTATTTTCTGGTCATTTGTTAGGTCAACAAATATTTACTGAGTGCCCTTTATGAGGCTGGTGCTGTGCCAGACCCCAGGCTCTAGCTGGGTCTGCATGTTCTGTCTTCTGCTAGCAGAGATATGACTGTTGACACTGCCCCAGGCAGCACACAGGCCTTCTGATCTGGTGGACACACCCCAGGGGTGCTGTGGGCAGCAGCCACAGTGACCAGGATCCCCAGAAATGAGCCATCAGCCAAGCTCAGCTAACCTCTAGTATATGTTCTTTGGGCACGTGCACACATTTCTGTGTCTCCTCACTTGGGGACTCAAGTTCTGAATGGCCAAGGTTCTGCCATAAACTCTGTGGAGTTTCGAGCAAGTCGTTCCTGCCCTTTGACCGTCAGTTTTCTCTTTGGCAAAATGAAGGCATTGGACTAGAGCAGGGGCTAGCAAATGTTTTCTCTAAAGGGCCGGAGAATAAATATTTTAGGCGTTGTGGGTCATACAGTGACAGTCACAGCTATTCATCTCTGCCCTTGGAGCTCAAAAGTAGCTATAGATAATAGACAACAAAAGGCAGTGGCACTATTCCCCCCAGATTTTATTTACAGAAAGAGGACTGCAGCTTGCCAACCCCTGGACCAGTCCCTAGGCTCTGAAGCTCCCTTGCCGCTCTGACATTTTGTTGATCCAGGATGCTGTACAGAATTGGTTCAGGAGGCCTCTGCCTTCCCGAGGGTCTTTTCAACCTTCTGCTTAGCCCAGCCCTCTCCAGGGCCCCTCAGTGCAGAACATGGGCTGAGTCCACTTGGGGATTGTGTGGATATTCACCCCCACCCCACCCTCCTACCTCTCCCTTTTTCCTGGAGCCAGGAGCAGGAATACTCGTAGGGAATAAAGGCATGGTGGGAGTGAAATTGGGGCTAAGGATGTATAAACTCAGCAGGGCACCATCGGGGCAAACCAGCCAACCAGAGGAAAGATAGGTAGTGGCTTTGGCGTTGAGCCTTCATGGGTAATGATCATCCTGCTCAACCGAGACCCAGGAGAGACTAGCAAGGAAGAAGGACACGCACCACAACATTCCCCTTCTGTTTTCACAGGTTCCCATCCAATTACAGCAGCACAAGGATATCCCTAAATGTTTAGGCTTTGTCATTGTTTACAAGGCAAAGGAGTATGGCGGTTGCTCCCTTTGAAGGATGTAAATGCCTTCACAAGGCTAAGAAACTTAACAGGGCTGATCTGAGGAATGTTTAAGAACCTTCCTGGGCAGGGCCATTGTTGTGGAAGCAACCGGCCTTGCTCTCAGATGGCCTCATCTGGCCATCGCGGATGGAATGCCCAATGCAAGACTCAACAGGGCTCATCAGCTGATTTTCTGTCGAACAAACCGACAAGACTATTCCTAGAAAAATGTACATTTCTAAGGCCGGGCAGTGGCTCAAGCCTGTAATCTCAGCACTTTGGGAGGCCGAGGTGGGCAGATCACTTGAGGTCAGGAGTTCGATACCAGCCCAGCCAACATGGCAAAACTCCATCCCTACTAAAAATACAAAAAGTAGCTGAGCATTGTGGCACATGCCTATAATTCCAGCTACTCAGGAGGCTGAGGCAGGAGACTTGCTTGAACCCCGGGAGACAGAGATTGTAGTGAGCTACTGCATTCTAGCCTGGGCAACAGAGTGAGACTCTGTCTCAAAAAAAAAAAAGAAAAATGTCTATTTCTGTGTGAAAATAAAGTCAGGATGCACATAGTGAAAAGGAAGGGAGAAGAAACATGGGGAGAAAATGGGGATAGATAGGGACACAAAGTGAAGAGACCTGTTATGCTGAATTCAAAAGACAAGGAAGCAAAAACATGATTATTGTAAAATAGTACTGGGAAGAATGGGGGTGGGGAGGGTACAGGGAATGGTCGAATCAGGATCCAGAGATAGGGTTTGGAAATAAATCCATCTGACAAGGTTCCGTTTAATGGGGGTGGACTCCCCTGGGTGGTCTGTGCAGTCCCTTCCAGCTCCACACTCTGGTTTCACACACACGTTAGGCGCCCGGTGCAGACTGAATGAGGAGAGGGCCAAGCCTTAGGGACCCTGGGTGGCAAATAATCCCAAAGGCTGCTTCAGCACCTGGCTCCAGGAGGATGACCTTCCTGGCATTTCTTTAATTAAAGGGGGAACAATCCTCTTCGGGCATTTGGGAGTCTATCAGTTTGGGACCTGTATTGTGGGATGAACTGGTGGCCTGCCCTGGGGGAGGGGGGGATGATCAATATCTCAGATTGTTGTTGGGGAGGGAGCTTGGGCCTCAGTATCCCAGTTGGTAAATGGGGCCAGGAATCGGGTGACCTTTTATGGCACTTTCAGCTCTCATCTTCCGCTGCCTTCCAAATCACTACTTACCATGAGAAGCCGGTCGAGATGACCACGATATGACGAAGTGTTAATGACCGTGTGTCACTGTGCCCCCCTTTGTCTTTGCAGTGCTGTTGGGGATTTCCAGGTGGACGACAAGACCAAAGCCTTACTCAAGTACACTGGGGAGGTGACTTGGATACCTCCGGCCATCTTTAAGAGCTCCTGCAAAATCGACGTGACCTACTTCCCGTTTGATTACCAAAACTGTACCATGAAGTTCGGTTCCTGGTCCTACGATAAGGCGAAAATCGATCTGGTCCTGATCGGCTCTTCCATGAACCTCAAGGACTATTGGGAGAGCGGCGAGTGGGCCATCATCAAAGCCCCAGGCTACAAACACGACATCAAATACAACTGCTGCGAGGAGATCTACCCCGACATCACATACTCGCTATACATCCGGCGCCTGCCCTTGTTCTACACCATCAACCTCATCATCCCCTGCCTGCTCATCTCCTTCCTCACTGTGCTCGTCTTCTACCTGCCCTCTGACTGCGGCGAGAAGGTGACCCTGTGCATTTCTGTCCTCCTCTCCCTGACAGTGTTTCTCCTGGTGATCACTGAGACCATCCCTTCCACCTCGCTGGTCATCCCCCTGATCGGAGAGTATCTCCTGTTCACCATGATTTTCGTAACATTGTCCATCGTCATCACCGTCTTCGTGCTCAACGTGCACTACAGAACCCCGACGACACACACAATGCCCTCATGGGTAAAGACCGTATTCTTGAACCTGCTCCCCAGGGTCATGTTCATGACCAGGCCAACAAGCAACGAGGGCAACGCTCAGAAGCCGAGGCCCCTCTACGGTGCCGAGCTCTCAAATCTGAATTGCTTCAGCCGCGCAGAGTCCAAAGGCTGCAAGGAGGGCTACCCCTGCCAGGACGGGATGTGTGGTTACTGCCACCACCGCAGGATAAAAATCTCCAATTTCAGTGCTAACCTCACGAGAAGCTCTAGTTCTGAATCTGTTGATGCTGTGCTGTCCCTCTCTGCTTTGTCACCAGAAATCAAAGAAGCCATCCAAAGTGTCAAGTATATTGCTGAAAATATGAAAGCACAAAATGAAGCCAAAGAGGTAAGGATACGGCTTTTATTACATTGGTCATTCATTCATTCAACAAACATTTATGGGTTCCTCGTGGGGCAAGGCATAGGGTAGGGGTTAAGAAATTACACTCTGGAGTCAGTGGCCTGTGTTAAGACCAGTTATATGTCCTTGGGTATGTTACCTCACCTCTCTGAGCCTGTTTTCTCTTCTGTAAAATGGGATGGTAAAGCTTGGTATGTGGTACCCTGAAGCTAGCCACCAGGCTGCCAGCAGGCTGGACCATGAAAACACCTGATGCCAATAGACTAGATTAGGATGTAGGCTGGAAAAGGGCATGGGGCCAGGTAATCTCCAGTTAGTATTGGTTAATTGAGGTTATATTTTTATTTTTACTTATTTTTTTGAGACAGGGTCCTGCTCTGTTGCCCAGGCTGGAGTGCAGTGGCACAATCTTGGCTCACTGCAACTTCCACCTCCCAGCTCAAGCGATTCTCCCACCTCGGTTTCCCAAGTAGCTTGAACTACAGATGCTCCACCACCATACCCTAATTTTTTTGTAGCGATGGGGTTTTGCCATGTTGCCCAGGTTGGTCTCAGACTCCTGGACTCAAACAATCTGCTCACCTCAGTCTCCCAAAATGCTGGGACTACAGGCGTGAGCCACCGCACCTGGCCTTTATTTTTACTTTCTAATTGTATATGTGTTCTCATTGAGGAAGAATTTACGTGGAGTAAAGTGCACACCTCTTCAGTGTACATCTCAATGAGTTTTTACATCATGTATACAACCATGTAACCAAGATCCAGGTAAAGATATAGAACACTCCCGGTGCCCCCAGAAAGTTCCCCAATGCCCTTGCCAGTCAGTATCTCCCTCCCTGCTTGATACCCACCATCCTGGCTTAGATGCAGTGGCTCACGCCTGTAATCCTAGCACTTTAGGAGGCTGAGGCAGGTGGATGGCTTGAGATCAGGAGTTTGACACCAGCTTGGGAAACATAGCAAAACCCCGGCTCTAACAGAAATACAAAAATTAGCCAGGCGTGGTGGCATGTGCCTGTAGTTCCAGCTACTCAGGAGGCTGAGGTGAGAGGATCACTGGAGCCCAGGAAGTCTAGGCTGCAGTGAGCCGTGATCATGCCACTGCACTCCAGCCTGGGTGACAGAGTGAAGTCCTTTCTTTAATTAATTAATTAATTAATTTTTAAAAAACCATTATACTGACTTATTTGATAATTGATTAGTTTTACCTATTCTATTTTTTTTGAGATGGAGTTTTGTTCTGTCACCCAGAACGGACTACAGTAGTACAATCTCTGCCCACTGCAACCTCTGCTTCCCAGGTTCAAGTGATTCACATGCCTCAGCCTCCCAAGTGTCTGGGACTACAGGTGCCCGCCTGCTACCATGCTTGGCTAATTTTTTGGATTTTTAATAGAGACGGGATTTTGCCATTTTAATAGAGACGGGATTTTGCCATGTTTGTCAGGCTGGTCTCGAACTCCCGACCTCAGGTGATCTGCTCGCCTTGGCCTCCCAAAGTGCTGGGATTACAGGTGTGAGCCACTGCGCCCAGCCAGTTTTACTATTCTTGAGCTTCATATAAATGGAATCACATAGTATATAAACTTTTCCCGTAGCTGAGGCCGGGGCTGTTTGGTCCTCGATGTGTGGAACTTCTGTCTTAGCTGAAGAGTTTTGTATCCAGCTACTCTCTCTTTGAAGTGAGGCTATGGCCAGGCACAGTGGCTCACACCTGTAATCCCAGCAGTTTGCAAGGCCAAAGCAGGAGGATTGCTTAAGGCCAGGAGTTAGAGACCAGCCTGGGCAACACAGTGAGACCTCATCTCTTAAAAGATAATAAATAATAAATTAAAATAAAAGTGAGGGGATGGGCAAGGTGGCTCATGCCTGTAATCCCAGCACTTTGGGAGGCTGAGATGGGTAGATCGCTTGAACCCAGGAGTTCAAGACCAGCCTGGGCAACATGGCAAAACCCTATTTCTACCAAAATAAATTAAAAAAAGTGAGGCTGCAATAAAATTTTTAGCCTTTTTAAAATTTTTTTTGAGACAGTCTTGCTCTATCATCCACATTGGAGTGCAGTGGAGCCATCGTAGCTCACTGTAGCCTCTAACTCCTGGGCTCAAGTGATCCTCCAACCTCAGCCTCCCAAACAGCTGGGACTACAGGTGTATGCCACTGCACCCAGCTAATTTTTTTTTTTAATTTGAAGAGGCGGGGTCTCACTGTGTTGCCCAGGCTGGTCTCAAACTCCTGGACTCAAGCATTTCTCCTGCCTTGGCCTCCCAAAGTGCTAGGATTAAAGGTGTGATCCATCACACCTGGCCTTTTGAGCCCTCAGAAGAACATTTATCCATAAACATTCTTGAGAAGGCATGCCAATAAGAAGAGAAATAAATCCAGGGGGCTACAAAAGGGAGGAGGAAAGCCTCGGGCTCCACCAGTCAATGGGCAGCTCAGTTCTCTGCACTTCCCTTTAGCCAGGCTCTGCTGGGCTTGATGAGGGACCCCCTGAACCTGCATCTCTGGGCTGGGAGTGGCAAGCTAAAGAGGCAAAGTGGCAGGGGAACAAAGATCTCTCTCTCCCTAGCTCTCCCCTCCCCCTGCCATCCCCAGTCTCTGGCCACACCTTCCCAGTTTCTGGGTCTTTAAAGTAGTCTTCTCATGCTTCTGGGCCAGCTCTCAATTTGGGCTAGTTCACCATTTTGCCTAACATCTGTGACTCATCAGAAAATGGCCAATATCATTGTGCTTTAAAGACTTTAGGAGTTAGATATAAGCCAGGCACAGTGGCTTACACCTGTAATCCAACACTTTGGGAGGCCAAGGTAGGAGGATCACTTGAGCTCAGGAGTTCAAAACCATCCTGGGCCATGTAGGGAAACCCTTTCTCTACAAAAAATTTAAAAATCAGGCCAGGTGCAGTGGCTCACGCCTGTAATCCCAACACTTTGGGAGGCTGAGGCAGGTGGATCACCTGAGGTTGGGAGGTCAAGACCAGCCTGGCCAACATGGTGAACCTCCATCTCTACTAAAAATACAATAAATTAGCGGGGGGTGGTGGGGTGGCATGAGCCTGTAATCTCAGCTACTTGGGAGGCTGAGGCACAAGAATTGCTTGAACTCGGCAGACAGAGGTTGCAGTGAGCCAAGATCACGCCACTGGACTCCAGCCTAGGTGACAGAGTGAGACTCCATCTCAAAAAAAAAAAAAAAAAGCCAGGTGCAGTAGCTCACACCTGCAATCCCAGCACTTTGGGAGGCCAGGGCAGGTGGATCACCTGAGGTCAGGAGTTCGAGACCAGCCTGGCCAACATAAAACCCCATCTCTACTAAATACAAAAATTAGTTGTGCATGGTGCTGGGCACCTATAATCCCAGCTACTCAGGAGGCTGAGGCAGGAGAATTGCTTGAACCTGGGAGGTGGAGGTTGCAGTGAGGCGAGGTCATGCCATTGCACTCCAGCCTGGGCATCTCAAAAAACAAAAATTGCTCAAGTGTAGTGACACACACCTGTAGTTCCAGCTACTTGGGAAGCTGAGTGGGGAAGATTACTTGAGCCCGGGAGGTCGAGGCTGCAGCGACCCATGATTGCACCCCTGCACTCCAGCTTGAGCAACAAAGCAAGACCCTGTCTCAAAAAAAAAAAAAAAAAAGATATAAAATTTCTGTCCAGCCAGCTCTTTTTGCACCACTATTTCTATTCACGTGTAAGACCCAAATGTCATCTTTCTTCATGAGGCTTGAGTAAGGGTCATTTTATAAATCAGCATCAGTATCACTAGGCTCTATTCATTAAGGACTCTGTTCTGAAACAACCTTCTGAGGGAAGTACTGTTCTTATCCCCATTTTACAGATAAGGAAATTGAGGCTCAGAGCGGTCACGGAATTTACCCAGATTCTCACAACTCAAAAGGAGCAGAGCTGGGATTCTAATCAGTTTGTCTCCAAGTCTCTGCTTTTCCACACCTCTGCCTCCTAGAGCCTTAGGAGGTGGCTGGTAGGGGGTGGATAGGAATCTCACATCTCAAGGTGTATCTGAAGCACACACAAACCAGTCTTAGGAATTCAAATAAAGTACCTCATGGCAAATATGGCATCATAATTCTAATTTTATCTGACAGTAGTGTCACCAAGAGAACACATTTACTCAAGCTCACAATGGTGATGTAAAATCTTCATCTCCCAGTGCCATTTCAGTATACTTAATAAATTACATGCTGCCTCTTTATTATCATTATTGCTTCAAAATCAGCTGACTCATGGGTTCTCTCAATTCAATTATGGCTTCTTTGCTTTCTGAATTGTCTAGGAGTATAATTACAATTTTCCTTCCTATTTCAAGCCCAAATTGAAGCTGTATTATATACAATTGGTCTTGCTTTTTCTCCCATCTTTTACTTTATTGTCAGCAATTATTTCTGATGTTCAACCTGCTCTCCAACTGCACAGTATTCCATGATACTTTGGTCTTACAAGTAAAAATGACTTTTGATCAGCTGGGCATCGTGGAGAGGGCAGTGGGGAGGGAAAGAGTGATGAGAATGGACTTGCCCTGATATGCTTATCTCATTTTTGGAACAGATGTTAAAAGGAAATTTATTTTGTTGTTTTTGAGACAGGGTCTCACTCTGTTGCCCAGGCTGGAGTGCAGTGGCACGATCTCTGCTCACTGCAACCTCCACCTCCCGGGTTCAAGAAATTCTCATGCCTCAGCCTCCCAAGTAGCTGGGATTACAGGCATGTGCCACCACTCCTGGCCAATTTTTGTATTTTTGTTAAGAGACAGGGTTTCAACAGGGTTTCACCATGTTGGCCAGGCTGGTCTCAAACTCCTGATGTCAGGTGATCTCAGCCTCCCAAAGTGCTGGGATTACAGGCGTGAGCCACTGCGCCCAGCCAGAAATTTATATCTAAAACTGGGTAAGGAGTACTTTGAAACAATGGTAGATTATATCGGACTATATTAGCCATTCTAACCAAGGCCCAGAATCCTGCCATGGAAGCCTAAGTAACTGGTTTCACTAACTTTATAAAATTGGAATTCAATTTAGAAAAACTAGGTTATGCATTTTTAGGAAACTTCTGATTTGAAACAGATCTAACATGACAGATATTTTATACCTGTTTATCTCCTGCATAAAGAGAAACGAGAATGGTGGATTTCCTCAGACCACATCAATTAGGAAAAAAAAGGGCTTCTTGCATGTTAGAGACAAAATGGCTTCTACTGCAACGTGTTGATTAATCTTCAATATTGAAAATGTATTCATTTGCCTTTCCCTCCATGTTTTTTTTCTCTTTCCTCATTTTGTTTTGCAGATTCAAGATGATTGGAAGTATGTTGCCATGGTGATTGATCGTATTTTTCTGTGGGTTTTCACCCTGGTGTGCATTCTAGGGACAGCAGGATTGTTTCTGCAACCCCTGATGGCCAGGGAAGATGCATAAGCACTAAGCTGTGTGCCTGCCTGGGAGACTTCCTTGTGTCAGGGCAGGAGGAGGCGGCTTCCTAGTAGGAGCGTACTTTCTGTTATCAAGCTACCAGCTTTGTTTTTGGCATTTCGAGGTTTACTTATTTTCCAGTTATCTTGGAATCATGCAAAAAAAAATGTCAAGAGTATTTATTATGGATAAATGAACATTTAACTAGCCTTTTTGGTATGGTAAAGAGATGTCAAAATGTGATTCTGTGTGATAAGTAGTATGCTATGCTATGGAATATACATGTAAAAATGTTTCCTTTTAGTTGTTGAGACAAAACTAGATAGAAAAATGTTCAGAAATATGAAAAGTCATTCATTTATCACTACAGATCTCCCAGTAATTTTTCTTATTTAGCCCATAATCTCTTTGAAGGTTTATATTAATTCAGCAATCCCCCACTGTTACCCATTTCTCACCATGCATTTCTCGTTCTTTACTGGGTCTAAAGGGCTATGCCTCCATTTCAGAGAACTTCAACTACTTCTCTTGCATACTTCTAAATTATACCATGAGAAATCATGCCTAGTTATTCATTGTTAATATAACTGTCTTAGTACACCATAAACTGGGTGGATTATAAACAACAGAAATTTCTCAGTTTTGGAGGTTGGGAGGTCCAAGGTCAAGGCACCAGCCAATTTGGTGTCTGGTGAGGGTCCTCTTCCTCAAAGGGTACCTTCTAGCAGTGTCCTCACATGACTGAAGGGACTAGCTACCTCTGTGGGGTCTATTTTATAAGTGCACTAACCCCATTCATGAGAGCAGAGCCCCCATGGCCTAATCACCTTTCCAAGGCCCCACCCTTCTATGTAAGACAATCACGCTGGGATTAGGTTCCAACATATGAATTTGGGGAGGACACATCTGGACCACAGCATGAACCTTTAGAACAGGGTTTCTCAGCCTTAACACTATGGACATTTTGGGCTGGGTAAGTATGTGTTGGTACACAGTGGGGGTATCCTATGCATTGTAGGATCTTTAGCAGTACCCTAGCCTTGACGCACTAGATGCCAGTGACATACCCTGCTTCTTCACCAGTTACAATAACCAAGAATATCTCCATTGTTAACTGTCCCCTTAGGAGCAAAATTGCCCCTGGTTGAGAAACATTGCTTTAGACAAATTGTTAAGAGTATCATGTACTACACTTCTGAATCTTAACATGATCATCATCACTGACATATGATTCACAGAGACTGTTTCAATCTTGTCTCACTAGTTTTTCCTGTGCAAAAATAAAATGGACAGAATTGCAGCCCACTGTGACTCATGTTTCAATAAGTCAAAAGAAAGATGTCGATAAAAATTTATATATAAAAATCATTAACAGTAATGGTAGTATAAAAGGGATCAGGGATGTATACGAGCTAAGGTAGGTAGCTAGCAGGCAATTTAAATTCATCACACCAGGCTTTCACTCATTAAATGGCATTAAACACCTGCCTACAATTAAATGCAAATTAGATAGGGTCTCTGCCTTCCAAAGAACATTGGCTTGAACTTAGGTTACTTATTATAAATAAATGAGGTGTTTGTGATCTCAACAGCTAAGAGTTCTAAATTGAACAGAGGGTTTCTGTCAGTGTTTGCTACCTGGTCACACCTGAAGTGGTGACATTTAGAGATGGAATTTAACTGTTTTAACTGTGATACATTATACTGTACTAAATCATTTATGCTGTACTAATAATAGGCTAAGATTGATTACATCTAAAGGCCCTTGCAACTCTAAGATTCTATTATTGTAATTGTTAGAATGAAGGAGAGAAAACTGAAATATTACAGGTATATAACAGTGTGCATATACCAAATTAGAATACTATTTTTCATATTAGAAGATTGTTTTCTCACAGAATGATTTAGACCAAAATATGTTTGAGACAGAGTTTTGCTCTTGTTGCCAGGCTGGAGTGCAATGGCACAGTCTCGGCTCACTGCAACCTCCACCTCCCAGGTTCAAGCAATTCTCCTGCCTCAGCCTCTTGAGTAGCTGGGACTACAGACGCCTGCTACCACGCCCGACTAATTTTTTGTATTCTTAGAGACTGGGTTTCACCATGTTGGTCAGGCTAGTCTCGAACTCCTAACCTCTGGTGATCCACCCGCCTCAGCCTCCCAAAGTGCTTGGATTACAGATGTGAGCCACTGCCCCTGGCCCTAAGTATGTTTTTTAAATGGGGTTCATGTAATTGTAGTGGACTGACTATTCTAAGATCAAGGATAAAGAGATACTACCACAATTTATATAGAAGATGGTTCTATTAATTGTGGGAAATGTGGACAAGAGGATTGAAATTAATGTTAAGGATATGCTACTGCATGTCCACAGGAGTTGTCTATTGTATGACTTTACACTGGAAGGTAAGCTACAGAAGTAGTTAACACAATAATTATTAAGTTTAAGCATCTAAAGAATAAGCCTTAAAGGAGTTCCCAATTCCGGTTTTTCATTTATTTTTAAAATGTTGGTTATGGAAAAGCAGCATCACATTAAGTTGTTGTTGTTATTATTATTTGAGACGGAGTTTTGCTCTTGTTGCCCAGGCTGGAGTGCAATGGCGTGATCTCAGCTCACCGCAACCTCCGCCACCTGGGTTCAAGTGATTCTCCTGCCTCAGCCTCGCAGGTAGCTGGGATTACAGGTGTGCACCACCACCCTGGCTAATTTTGTATTTTTAGTAGAGATGGGGTTTCTCCATGTTGGTCAGGCTGGTCTTGAACTCCCAACCTCAGGTGATACGCCCGCCTCGGCCTCCCAAAGTGCTGGGATTACAGGTGTGAGCCACTGTGCCTGGCCACATTAAGTAATTATTATATCAAGCATCACATTAAGTAATTATATCAAGTAGTCAGCTTTTTAAATACAGCAGTATAATATTATATTAAAGATTAGCTGTTACTCAGTGAGTACAGGAAAGTTTACATACCTTTACCAAATGCAGAAAAGTTTTAAAATCAGTCTATCAGTCTTCAAATACAACTGGAATTCTCCAGCACAGTCAAAGGATGAACTTTACTGTGGATTATAAATTAGTATTATTTGCCAGGATACAAATACTAGATTTTTCACTAGTCCAGTTCAGATAATATTTTGCTATTTTTAGAAGATCAAATGTATCTCATCAGTTATTACTTCAGTCATACAGCCAGCTGTTCAAATGGATCATCTGTTAACATAAATCGAGGTTAGCAACTGTTAGTCTGTTAAAGCTTGCACTAAATTTAACACATAACTTACATTTTCATAATTTTATAGGTGCCATCAGCTATATGTGTGTTAACTAAATGTATACTTCAGTCCCTTGGGAGGCTTCACTTATTTGCATTTCCAATATGAACTGGTATTAATATATTTGCCCATTTATAAATAACAGGAACAAAAAGCCCAAGAGATCCAACAACTGAAACGAAAAGAAAAGTCCACAGAAACATCCGATCAAGAACCTGGGCTATGAATTTCCAATCTTCAACAACCTGTTATGAAAAAAATAAAAATGCATTAAATAATTGTAAATTGTGTACATATTTTAAGATATAACAAACACACTGAGTTAGAAGCCAAGTCAATTTCTGCCTCCCATTGCTGCCTCTAAACGGTTAAGTGACCCTATACTCAGCTCAGGGACAGACACTAGCCTGATGGTCTACTATAGATATAAGCTTTAAAAGACACTATATGTTCATTTACACATCAACTTATATTACAAGTAGTTTATTTTGATAGATTAAAAATTAAAATAGACTTGGATATTTTACAATAAACCAAAAAAAATTCTTACTATATATTCTTGCTACTTATTCTTGCCCAGTAGTTTACTTATTTTAATATTTTGAGAGACTCTAGCCTGAGATTAATTTCATGCCAAATTAAAAGTTGGTTCAGAATAATACATGTTAGAAAGCTGTTCATCTTCCTCACATACACTATTTATTTTTGGATTTCCTAGGGACCACTTCAGTCTCATTTCATGAGCACAGAACAGTCTTCCCTGGAGCCAGCTTTAGTAGGGAGCTGGCTCAGCAGCTTGGAGCCACCACAAGGAAAAAGAAGGATGAGCCCAGCCACTAAGCAGCAGGGGCTCCCCTTTCTACAAGGCCATTTCCTTGACCAGGGGCTTCCCTGGCCCTAAACCTGTATGAAGGATGGTGTCCTCTATGGGAACTGTGCCTCCAAAGTGTAAGATAATTTAGAATTCAGGGCATTGTAAACACTGTTACTTCTCTGCTTACTTTATTTTGAGACGGAGTCTCGCTCCGTCCCCCAGGCTGGAGTGCAGTGGCGTGACCTCGGCTCACTGCAACCTCTGCCTCCCAAGTGGCTGGGACTACAGGCACACGCCACCATGCCCAGCTAATTTTTCTATTTTTAGGAGAGACAGTGTTTCACCATATTGGCCAGGCTGGTCTCAAACTGCTGACCTCATGATCCACCTGCCTCAGCCTCCCAAAGTAATGGGATTACAGGTGTGAGCCACCGCACCTGGCCATCTGAAAATAAAACCAACCTCCTTGGTCCTAGTAGTATGAGCCATGACCCTTTTGCACAATACTTTGCAGACATTTATTAAATTCCATCTCAGTCTAAACCATTATCTAACAAATATATGTACTTTTAAAAACTCCATTGATAGCTCCAAACCTTATGAACTAATTTCATTATGCTACCACCAAATAGATACTTTGCAAACCAACAAGCATTAAAAGTTTTTATGATGGGTGCACCAAAGTCTCAGAAATCAGCATGAAAGAACTTATGCATGTGACCAAACACATGTTCCCCAAAAACCTATTGAAATAAATACAACAAAATAAGGCAGGAAAGTCTTATTGAAATTAAATCATTAAAATATGAAAAAAAGTTTAAAAAATATATACATCAAATGTCCCTTTTGGGGTAAAGGCTGATTTTGCCAGATTTATTCTGTCTCCTCATACCTGATGGAAATTTTCCATTTAAAATAGCTTTACAAATTATAATTCACATAATTTTAATGTACATTCAATTATGAAAATATTACTATCATAGGTTTAAAATAATACACAATAGAAATAACAGTGGCAAGACTGAATTTTATATTTATAAATTCCACATTAGGCTCATTCTTTAAAAGAACTTTTTTTTTTTTTTTGAGACGGAGTCTTGCTCGGTCACCCAGGCTGGAGTGCAATGGCGTGATCTTGGCTCACTGCAACCTCCGCCTCCTGGGTTCAAGCAATTCTCCTGCCTCAGCCTCCCGAGTAGCTGTGACTGCAGGCATGTGCCACCATGCCCAGCTAATTTTTGTATTTTTAGTAGAAACAGGGTTTCACCATGTTGACCAGGTTGATCTCAAACTCCTGACCTCAAATGATCTACCCGCCTCAGCCTCCCAAAGTGCTGGGATTACAGGCGTGAAGCCACTGCGCCCAGCCTAAAAGAACTTTTGATAATTCCATTAGCTGTTACAATGGAGTTCTGCCTACAGATTATCACAATTTAGAAACAAAGTTACTGAAGACAAAATTAAAACAGTTCACCCACTGCCCTCACCCCAAGAAATTAAAACAATTCATCATGTCAGAGCCAAGAAATATAGCAGGATTATTATTCCTTAGAATATATAACACTAAATTTTCTTTAGAGTTATCCAAGATGCTGATGGGGGAAGTGGAGAAGTGAGATTTGTGTAAATGCCCCATTTTGCAGGTGCTTTAACTGAAACAAGCCTTAGTAAAGCTCTTTTATAGAAAATTATGTCAACAATTCTGGCCCTCAATCTATGCTCAGTCTTACTTAAGGGTCATGCTGTTTACTCTGCCAAAATTAAGGAAAGTAACTTCTGAACTTAGAATGGAAGCAGATCTGCGTTTGTAAATACACATCACAGACCTCACGGACATCATTTTCCTTCACGATGTGTCTTGTAATGTAGCGAACAGAATTGAGCGCAGCTTCCAATGTGTTTCTAGAGTATTTTGGTCCACTACCACTCTCAGTTTCCTCTTTCTGAGTGAAGTACCTATCTACATGACTTCTCATGCAAAGCAGTTTGGGAAGCTTGTGAAGAAATATCTTGCGGACCCAAGGTGCCATGGCATTATGTGTTGAGGAAGAACGATGATGAATGTTGATAGCAAAGACAGTTACCATAATTGACAGTGTCACAAAAATCATGGTAAATACCAGATACTCTCCAATCAGAGGTATGACTTTTGAAGATGAGGGTATGATCTCTTCAATAACCAGAAGGAAGACAGTCAAAGACACAAGTACTGAAGTGCAGAGACAAATCTTTTCACCTTCATTTGAAGGAAGATAGAAGACAAGTACAGTTAAAAATGAGAGCCCAATACAGGGTATTATAAGGAACAAGGTATAAAAGAGAGGCAGGCGCTTGATTACAAATGAGTAAGTGACATACGGATACCAGCAACAGCTGTCGGTTCTATTTCCTTTGCTCCCCGTTGCACTCACAATTTCCCATTCTCCATTATCAAAAAAATCTCTCTTGTCTACATCTTGGTCCTCTAGAATTATATCAACCTGTGATCCATCGTAAGTCCAAGAACCAAATTTCATGGAACAGTTCTGTAGGTCAAATGGGAAAAATGTGACATCTATGGTACAGGAACTTTTGTAGTTTGCCGGTGGAGTCCAGGTGACAGTGCCATTGTACCTGATGACTGTTTTTGTACTGGTCCCTTCAAAACGTCCATCTGCACTAAAATACACACATATAAAATAACAATGCAGAAATTAAACAATGCACATGAATTGTATTAATATAAGCCTAATATAAAAGCAGGCCTACCACTGATTGCATGAAATAATTTTTAAATTACTATACTTCAGATAAGATATACCTGCTACATAGGGTCCCTGCTCCAGGAATATCTTCCTTAAATATCTAACTCTACTAGAACTGAACCCCTTCTTCTGCATCTACTCCAGAACTGACAAATTTTCACAGAAGCCTGAGATTCTAACGATTGAAAAGACCTCACCTTACACACAGAATACACTCAGGCTATTGACACAATGGGCACGCATACAGCCAGAACCTGAATCCACACTCCTAGACTCCCTGCACAGTGCTCTTCTTCCTTTATCGCAAATACTGGCCGTTTTTTACTTTGATGGGGAAAGACCATCAACACCAAGCTGGGCATGACCCTGAAAAGCAGCTGTGCCTCTCAAGCTCTCCCACCAAGTGAATTCATATACGAGAAAAGTCTAGTGTAGAATTCATATACTAGGAAAGCACAACACCAACATAAGATTTCTTTAAAATGTTGCTCTGTCTTCAAATTCATGTGGCTTTTGCACACTATTCTGTAACATATCCATGTTTCATATAAAAATGTTTTCAATTAATGAAAATAAAATGATGCTCCAGGAAGCTGCATCGTGTGTCCTTACAAGCTTTGTTCCCTTCTTAAGAAGCATGGAGGTAAAAGGTGTCAAAAGATTAAAGATATTTTTGCATAGCAGTTGCTCTGTCCTCATGCCAAATGGCCTTCTTTCAAATCAAAGTGCTTTAAGATAAGCACAAATTCCCAGATTTGCCCAGGAGTGGTCTTAGAAAAAAATAAAACTGGTACCCAGAATTTTCCTCTCCCCTAAGGTAAAAAAAAATCCTCAAAACACACCTAGGTAGGATGCCTCTAAAGACGAATTAATAATTAACCCAGCATTCCTCATTGTGGGAAAACAACAATAGAGTATTTAAACACAATTAGAAGGATGCACAATTCAACATAAAATATGACCTCAACGATGTAAAAAAACATACAAAAAAATATCTAGAAGTCCACCAAATATGCAGTCTAGTAAATCAAAGGGTAAATGGAGGTATCAGTCCTCTTGGTATAACCCCTCTACCCTGCCACGTGCTAGCTCTGTGATCTTGGACAAGAACAACCACCCTAAGCTTCTGTTCCCTCATCTATAAAACATGTAATCATACCCAGGCACATGCGATCATGTCATTTGCTTTTTATACCTAAACAATTTCAAAAGGGAGAAAAATTAGTAGTGCCTAATAGAAATACAAATGTTTTCTTTTGAAAATATAAAACTATATTTACAATATAACTTACTTATCAAACAAAACGATGTCTGGTGTCCAGACAGAGTCTGAAGGAACACGTATAACTTTTATTCCACCATAGTCATCAGGGTTCCATCTTAATTTTACATCTATCCATTCCTTTAAAACAAAGAAATCTGCCTCAATTTCAATAAAACTAATAGTCAAAAACAGTGAATACCATACTTTTTTGTCACACCAGAAATTTTAGACATGAGATCATCTCTACCCGCAATAGAGAACACCTCCATGTCTTTCTTATTATGGGCACCGGATAACCCTGTCCCCTTGTGTGGTGGTTCTCACCATGGTGCCTGTGAGACACAGGTGAGAACCAGAGCTAGATGTGTTCATGGCTCTGCTCGGCAACTCTTCTCCCATCAACTGACTGACTATATCCAGGACTTGAAGCCACAGGCACTTAATATCCAGGTTCAAAGGAAACATTCTTTTTTCCAGATGTATTGTCACCCAATTTGGCTGTTCTCGTCCATGCAAAAGGAAGTTGGATTTATTGCACATTCTGTGTATTTCAACACCTTACCCTACCTCCATGCAGTTACAATTCTGTGATCAAGTTAGGAGCTGCACCCTGAGAAAAGCATATATGCCTTTCAGGAGTTCGGAGTTAGGAAACAAATAGTAGGTATAAAAATTAGGGATGATAAAGAAAAACAAAAGGAAGCACTCGACAGCAGTTAGGACATATGTATGGTGGCCCAGAAAAAAACAGAAGTCCTTTATATAAAAGGGACTATCTATAAAAAAAATTCATTTCATTCTTGCCCATTTCCACCTTAGAGAGTCAGAATCCTTGCAGTGGCCTATAAGCAGCTGCTACTCCACCAGCCTCTTCTTGCTTATCTGATGCCATCTCCTACACCCCCTCTCCCCAATGGTTCTCTCACTGCTAGCCACACTGGCCTCCTTGCAACTGCTTAAACACACTAGGCACACACCAGCCTCAGAAACCTTTGCACTTGTAGGCCCTGCTGCCTGGAATGCTCCTCCCCAGATATACACATGGCTTGCTTCCTCTCCACCAAGACTTTGTTCAGACATTATCTTCTCAATGCTGTTTTCTCTGACCACCATTTTTGTAAGTAGACCCCCCACCCCAATACTCCCTATCTTCTTTTCCAGTGTGTTTTTCCCCAAGCTTATCAGCTTCTAAGGTACTATACAACTTACTTGTTTATTTTTCCCCCACTAGAATGAAGTTCCATGAGGGCAGGTGATGTGGTTTGGCTGTGTCCCCACCCAAATCTCATCTTGAATTGATGGTTTTATAAAGGGAAGTTCCCCTGCACATGCTCTCTTGCCTGCTGCCATGTAAGACATGCCTTTGCTCCTCCTTCACTTTCCACCATCATTGTGAAGCCTCCCCAGCCATGCTGAACTATGAATCCATTAAACCTCTTCCCTTTATAAATTACCCAGCCTTGGGTATGTCCTTATAGCAGTGTGAGAACAGACTAATACTATAGGGTTTTTTGTCTGTTTTGTTCACTGCTGTTTCCCCATAACGGTGTCTGGCACATAATAGGCACTCCAAAAATACTAGCTGAATAAATACAAGAACTCCATCTACCCTCATCTTTCTGTGTCCTGCCAATCCACCAAGGCCATATAGTCACGTATTCATTCATATTCACAAATATACATACTCTTGTATTTCTGCTACAATACATACAATAAAAATAGGTGTCCCAGTCACTAATTGGGTGCCCATTTGAATTTTACACATACCTGTTTCAACCAGACGTTTGTTGTCATTAACTGATTCTTCTCATCCTTTAAAAAATAAAAATTTAAATAAGATTGATTTCAATTACAGAAACAATAATTCTTTAAATAATAAATTTCACATTGTTATATAAACACTCTTCTTCACATAGTACCCACATTTCATTCATCAATCCGGTTCTCTAGAAAGCTAGGATCTTTCTTCCAGCCTAATTTCACATTACTCCTTTCAACATACTCTCTATTTCAGATAAACTACACTAAAAGATACCTTTGGCATTTTTGCATTTAACATTAATCATCTCAACTACTATATTTCCTCATATTTAAGATGCAGTCTAAGATATAAGCACAGTGTTATTTTATGTGCTTAGCACTAAGAGGAGAAAAAAAGGCTGTCAATGAATTACAAACTGCCATGAATTATAAGACACATCATGATTTCAGAGGTGTTAAAATGCGAAAAAGTGTGCTTCTTAGAATCAGTGAGATACAGTATTTCTGTACATCCCTGAGGGACATCCCTTACAGTCATTTGCCTCTGCCGAGGGAAGAATCTGAATCTCCCTGTAGGTCTGCTAGACAGAAACAATATTGAGGGCTGAGCACAGTGGCTTATGCCTATAATCCCAAAACTTTGGGAGGCCAAGGTGGGCAGATCACTTGAGGGCAGGAGTTTGAGACCAGCCTGGCCAACATGGTGAAACCCCATCTCCACTTAAAAAAAAAAAAATACAAAAAATTAGCCAGGCATGGTGGCACATGCATGTAATCCCAGCTATTCAGGAGGCTGAGGCACAAGAATTGCTTGAACCCAGGAGGCAGAGGTTGCAGTGAGTCAAGATCATGCTGCTGCACTACAGCCTGGGCAACACAGCGAGATTCCATCTCAAAAAAAAAAAAAAAGAAAAGAAAAAGAAAAAGAAAAAATATTGGCAGCCTTGAATGCCAATTTCATAAAGCTTTTCGCGCCTACTTTTGTAGAGAACTGGAGGTCCTTGGTACTTCTCACTTACACCCCTCTGCTATCATGTCTTTGCTATGCCGGTCCTTTACCAAATATTCAAGGTGTAATTAAAGTAATACTTCTTCCATTAAATTTTATTGAAATATCATGGAGCCAGGAGAATCAACAAAAGGTCCATAATCACCAGCCACAAATATATTATGTGTAGGACACAATGCTATGCACAGACTCACAGAAGTATGAGGCAGTTGGGGAGATAGGACAGGGGTATAAATAAATATTAATACCTCAGGTAACTGGAGGTGACCCATTCCTTATCCCATCCCAACAAGAGGTAAGTGACCCAGGACAAAGGAAGAGACCAGAAGGAAGCATACCCCTGAGGATGCAGGCAGCTCCATGAGATCCCTGCATGGGGAGAATGAGTACTGGGAAATGCAGCACGGCCATCTCTCTCACACTGCAGTTCAAAGAGCAATTTTCCTTGATTAAAACACTAGAGCTGGCTGGGCAAGGTGGCTCACACCTGTAATCCCAGCACTTTGGGAGGCCGAGACAGGCGGATCACGAGGTCAGGAGTTCGAGACCAGACTGGCCAATATGATGAAACCCGGTCTCTACTAAAAATACAAAAAGTAGCTGGGCATGGTGGCACACCTGTAGTTCCAGCTACTTAGGAGGCTGAGGTGGGAGAATCGCTTGAATCTGGAAGGCAGATGTTGCAGTGAGCCGAGATCATGTCACTGCACTCCAGCCTAGGCGACAGAAACTGACCCAGAGAGGTGACTTGCTTGAAGTCACAGCACTGATTTTAGAACTCAA
Source organism: Pongo abelii (assembly GCF_028885655.2). Classification (NCBI taxonomy): domain Eukaryota; kingdom Metazoa; phylum Chordata; class Mammalia; order Primates; family Hominidae; genus Pongo; species Pongo abelii. The sequence continues at coordinate 81,960,860 of NC_072001.2, read as the reverse complement.
ATTTCCTAAATCTAAACCCACCAACTCTGCTATCCACCCCAGTCACACACCATCCAGAATAACTGCTGATCCCTGTATCTGAATATGCCTTTTAGGCAAAAGTTCTAAACAGAGGCATTTATAATTAGGAAAGTTCTGGTAAACATATTACTCATGATGGTATATAGCAATAGGTCATCTTTGAGAATCTAATGAAACTTATGGGCCCTTTCCCTAGAAAAATGTGCACACACACATAAATTGGGCTCCCAGTCAATACTTAGCACTTTCAACAATAAGACAGATAAAAGAATAATCCGTAAGTTCACAAATGGCCCCAAAGATGTGGTGGTTAGCCATTACCATAAGGGATACCACCTAATTTAATGTGACCTCAAATACCTCCCAAGCATCTATAATGTGCTCAGCACAATGGAGGATGCAACAAAAATGAAACTGAGGACAGACAAATGTAGGATGATCCCCAGGAGGAAACCACTAACAAATGGAAAAATGTTAACTACACGTGTAAGTATAGCAGAAGAGTTTCAGGGGTAATCGTATTTATAAAAAGATTTTATCTTTAAAATCAAAACAAGACAAAAATGAGATTTAAAAAAAAAAAAGACAGAATATGTGGGAAATAAGGCAGGAAACCACCAAATATGATTCCGGGGAGCTTAGCGATAAAAGGAACCTAAAACATCTCAGACACAATTCAGTGAATTTTCCATTCTCCATCTCCAGAGCCCTCACCCTTCATTTCCCCTGACTCCAGTCCTCTTCTGCTTTCGTAGTCACTGACATTTCATTTTCTGGGCTCTTCTCTCAAGAAGCAACCTTTCCACCACTTCTCTGCTTGGCTAGCCCTTCCTTCTACCACTTTCTACAAATTTTCCTCAAGGATCAGGTTCCTGCTCTTCCCACTAATTTTAAAAACTCATCAAAGTGGGAGGTGAGAGGCAAGGGCAAAAACAAAAACAAAAAAACTCATCAAAGTTTTCAACAGTCACCTCCAGGCCAGCAATTCCAGATGGACATCCTTGTTCTCATCTGTCATCTCAGAGCCAGTCGTGACTTCCCAAAGGCTAGTGAACATTTTCTTTGGAATTAACACCTCAAATCACAATCAAACGCATCATCTTCTCTTCCCTACTCCCATAACAATGAAGAGCATTTTTTTTTTTTGAGACGGAGTCTCACTCTGTCACCCACGTTGGAGTGCAGTGGTGTGATCTCCTCACTGCAAGCTCCGCCTCCCAGGTTCACACCATTCTCCTGCCTCAGCCTCCTGAGTAGCTGGGACTACAGGTGCCCGCCACCACGCCCAGCTAATTTTTTTGTATTTTTTAGTAGAGACGGGGTTTCACCATGTTAGCCAGGATGGTCTCGATCTCCTGACCTTGTGATCCGCCGGCCTAGGCCTCCCAAAGTGCTGGGATTACAGGCATGAGCCACCACGCCCAGCCGACAGTATTTTTCAAATGTGTTACTCTTCCACTGTAATCACCTAGGCTTCAAAATGTGATGCCTCCCTCCATATTCAGTGGTCAAGTCCTGTTCCTTCTTCTGTGTGGTCTTCTAACTTGCCTCTCATCTTCTAGCCTCTCTTTCACTCCTCAAAACCATGTACATTACTGTTTTACTGATCTTCTGAAAGTACTGCTTTGATCATGTCTGTTGCCTATCAGGTCTCTCACTCATTCAGCATTTACTATGTACCAGATACGGTGCTAGGTTCTGGGACAGATACAAGGAATAAGTTCACCCAGCTTTGAAGATGAAATGCCAGAGCACATGAGTACCAGTGAGTGTAATGGGCACCATATTAAAGTGCAAAAAAACAAAAAAAGTTTGAACACAGGAGAGGCTGTCATGGATTCTGGAAAGATTTCACAAAGGGTCTGACAAATGAATTTGGCCTTGAATAATAAATGGCTAGTGCCAGTAGGAAAGTTCTCCCAAGAAGTAAACATGGCAGGAGCAAAGACAAAGTGGCATGCAGGGATCCTCCTCACCTTCTCCACCATCCAGTCAGACCACTCCTGTATGCCAGGGCTCCCAACATTCATCTTTTGATCTAAACAGCTGTACAGGAAGGCTCAGTTATCACTTATATACCTACGATTATATTGTTCCTTTGTACTTAAATACTTTTCCTCTCTGCCATGTGAAACCCTACACTTCCTACAAAGCCAGCTCAGGTGCCACCTCATCTATCCTACCTTCTTTGATAAGATCATTCATTAAGATCTGAATTCCCAGCTCTTTGTGGCATCATGATTTAGTGCTACAGTTTTCTACACCATTTGTGTGCCAATGACCTCAACCAGAAAGATCTTTGACAGCAATCCCCACCCACCTTTTTTTTTTTTTTTTTTTTTTTTTTTTGAGACAGAGTCTTGCTCTGTTGCCCAGGCTGGAGTGCAGTGGTGCAATCTCAACTCACTGCAACCTCTGCCTCCCAGGGTTCAAACGATTCTCATGTCTCAGCCTCCTGAGTAGCTGGGATTACAGGCATGGACCACCACCCAGCTAATTTTTGTATTTTTGGTAGAAATGGGGTTTTGCTATATTGGCCAGGCTGGTCTGGAACTCCTGACCTCAAGTGATCCACCCGCCTTGGCCTCCCAAAGTGCTGGGATTACAGGCATGAACCACCGCGCCTGGCTACCACCTTACTTTTCCACTTTCCTATTTTCATTTAAAATCTCCCCATATTGACTAGCCAAGGGCTGAGCACACACAGTCCATATATATTCATTAACCTTTCTGAAAGCAATTAGATGACATAGCAATAGACTTTAAAAAAGGTATATCCTTTGGTTCACTAACTGCCTTTCTTAAGGAAAGGAGACGTTCAGGCATTTGTGTACAAATATATTCATCATTGTTAATTATAATAAGAAAAATTGGAAACAAGCTTCTGTTCAAAATGGGAGAATGCTTAATTATAGATGAAATATGTAACCATTAAAAATTATATTTGAAGAGTATGTAATGACATAGGAAAATGTTCATCATGTCATAGTAGAGAAAAAGCAGTAATCAAAATTATTTCTAAAATATTATTCCAATTTTGTAACATATACACAAAGACAGACTGGCAAGAAACACAACTAATTATTAACATTAGTCATCTCCGGGTAGTAGAATTACAGTCACTTTTTATTTTCTCATTTGTATTTTTTGCACTTTCCAAATTCTCTACAAAAATCACGCATTGCTTCTGTAATCAGAACATAAAGCACATCTATAAATGTTATTTTAAAACATACATATATATAAATATACATATACTTGGTTATTCTGGGAACACAACAGGGAAATAATTATTGATTTACATGTTCAGAACAAGAAGAAACTAGTTTAAAAATTAGCATGAATGTTTTAGTTTAAATAGATAGGCTCTCTTGACAATAAGTACAATTTATCAAGGGAACTTATTCTACTAATGAACGTCACACAGAAAAATTTCTGAGAAATGTTTTAAGTGTGAGCCCAAGATAATGATCTCTTGTGATACTTTTAGGTCCTAAGAATCTATCACTCTATTTTTGGACTTTTTCTCTTAAAATTAAAAATTTATTTTCTTTTCCCTACTTTCAAGCTAACTTTTTGAAACTATTTTTAACACATTTAAGGAATATACAATGTTTTAGATCTTTGAATTTGTTAAAGATAGACTTACAATTACCAAATTGAGATAAACAGTCTCTAAACTATAAAATACATAAACACAGTGTGTTACCATGCATGTGACACAATCACTACTTTTCCCTGGTGAGTTCCTTCAGGCAAAGGACTGCTTCAATCACCTTTGTAATCCTTGGTGCCTAGCACAGTGCCTGGGCATACACCAGGCTCTCACTAAATCTGTGAGAAATTGAGTATAGAAGGATATGCACACCTACCACATCCACCAATTGAGATATTGCAAGTCCAAATTTTATTTTTATTTTGTCATTCAGGTGTTCCACAGGACGAACCCATCTTTCGTAGTCTTGAAATAAATCCTTAAGCAAACTATCTTCATGTTTTGCAATAGAAGAAGGTTCAGATAATCCTGTGCAACAAATTTTTAAAAGTTAATGTACTGGCTTCTCTCCCACCAGATACCTATACTTTCAAACAAAAGTTCAAACCCAGGAGGCAAAGGTTGCAGTGAGCCAAGATCGGGCCACTGCACTCCAACCTGGGCCATGGAGAGAGACACTGTCTCAAAAAAAAAAAAGGAAAAAAAAAGTTCAGCATTATTAATGAACCAAACTACAATTTAGGCTATTATTACTGCAGCTTTTAAAATGAAATATTAATATAAGTATTTCTGATCGAATGAGGGACACTCTGGTTCAGATATGTCTTAGTTAAATCAGACTGACTACGGAATATGCTGAGCTCCTTAAGAAACACTCAGTACTCAATACAGAATAATTTCAAATCTAAATAATAAAAGCTTTTAAATTGCCAGGGTGGCAGGAGTTATCCTGAAATTCCAAACCTAGAAAACAGCTATACTAAAGCAAAGCTCATTTATCAATTATAAATGTTAAAATTGCTTTAATTTGCATAAATTTTTTTTTTTATTTTTTATTTTTTGAGACAGAGTCCTGCCTGGTCTCCCAGGCTGGAGTGCAGTGGTACAATCTCGGCTCATTGCAACCTCTGCCACTGGGATTCAAGCAATTCTCCCACCTCAGCCTCCCGAGTAGCTGAGACTACAGGTATCCACCACCACGCCTGGCTAATTTTTGTATTTTTAGTAGAGATGGGGTTCCACCATGTTGGCCAGACTGGTCTTGAACTCCTGACTTTCAGTGATCTGCCCGCCTCAGCCTCCCATAGTGCTGGGATCACAGCTGTGAGCCACTGTGCCTGGCCTGTCATAGTCTTAATATGAAAATATATAAATATTGAATGATTGATTTAGCTTTGACATACTTTGCTACTATATTTGTATAAAACTATACATTTGTATAAAACTGCTTTTTAGGGAATAAGGAAGGAAGAACTCAAGGATAGCAGATAGCATGCTGTCCTGGAAGCTAAAAGAAGAAAATGTAGCAAGAAGGGTTGTGCCTCCCAATCTACTGATGCTACTCATGAGACATGGAGAGGCAGCTGAGAACTGAGTGTTGGATTAGCAACAGTGAGGTCAACGGTGAATCTAACAAGAGCCATCTACGGAAAGAGAAGAGAGATGAACTGGAGTATGTTTAAGACAGAGTGCAAAGACAGGAATGATTTCTTTCCAAAAGTTATGCTGATATAGGGATACTGAGGATAAAGAATCAAGAAAGGTTTATTTCAAGATCAGTAAAAAAATAAATAGGCGGTGGCTCACGTCTGTAATCCCAGCACTTCGGGAAGCTGAGGCAGACAGATTACCTGAGGTAAGGAGTTCGAGACAAACCTGGCCAACATGGTGAAACCCTGTCTCTACGAAAAATACAAAAATTAGTCAGGTATGGTGGCACACGCCTGTAATCCCAGCTACTTGGGAGGCTGAGGCAGGAGAATTGCTTGAGCCTGGGAGACAGAGGTTGCAGTGAGCCGAGATTGTGCCACTACACTCCAGTGTGGCCAACAGAGCGAGACTCTGTCTCAAAAAACAAACAAACAAACAAATAAATAAATAAATGTATGTATGCATGTATGTATGTATATGTGTGAATGTGAACATGGTTGGCTAAATAATTCACAGGGGCCAATGTAAAATGAAGATGAGGAATTCCCGCTCAAAAATCAGGAAACATGTGCCATTAAATATACTAAAATCTTTTTTCTTCAAAAAAATCTATTTTAGGACCTAAGTTGTTAAAAAAAAAAAAAAAAAAGTCAAAATATAAAATGTTTTGGATACTATGGCCAAAGACTGGTTAGATTTAGGGATCACAGTTACGCTTATGCTCCTACAGAGCTCAAATAAGCGTCTCTGAAGAAATGAGTTTTCAGTGTTGTCTGGCCTGGGATCACTTAAGGAAATGTGAAATGTATAAAATTCAAGCATGACTTTTACTTAAGACTAATGATATTATGAAAAAACACTTTTACTTGAAACAAAAATCTCACTGGCTTACTAATCAGCAAATATACACATAAGGATTACAGTAGCAAGTGATTGTTCTTCTCCAACCTAAAAGAAATGGTTGGAGAGAAATTAGCACTTTCACAAAATCTTCTCTTTATGATGATAGACCATGTTTTCCATACAGAGATATGAAAGAATATCTGGGTACTCTAGCTGGAAGAAACCTATTTCCTGGTTCTCTTTTTCATAAATAACCTACTCCTCAAGAGTTTGTGTCCTGCTTCCCTGAATAACTAGTTTAATTTTTAAAAATTATTTATTTTATTTTTTATTTATTTATCTTGAGATGGAGTCTCGCTCTGTCACCCAGGCTGGAGTGCAGTGGTGTGATCTCGGCTCACTGCAACCTCCACCTCCCAGGTTCAAGTGATTCTCTGTCTCAGCCTCCCAAACAGCAGGGACCACAGGCACATGCCACCACGCCTGGCTAATTTTTGTATTTTTAGTAGAGACTGGGTTTCACCCTACTGGTCAGGCTGGTCTTGAACTTCTGACCTTAGGTGATCCTCCCGCCTCAGCCTCCCAAAGTGCTGGGATTACAGGTGTGAGCCACTGCGCCAGGCAGTAACTAGTTTAAGATACTTAGTTCAATCTACAAATACTATGGAGTTTGTGTGGTGACGCCTGTAAAAGTCTCCTTATGCTGAAATGCACAGCATTGAAGATATTTAGATTAATTTAGAAAATTATACACTAGAGTCATTCTTAATGTTTAAAAGCCATTAATTTTAGAGCTTCAAGTTAAAATAGCATTATTGAACCATTTCTCCTCTTCTAATCCTCCTAATTATAGTCCCTGAAATACCAAAAATTTAAGGGTTAAAAGATAAAAGTATTAATAAATAAAATGTCTTTTTTTTTTTTTTTTTTTTTTGAGACAGGATCTCTGTCACTCAGGCTGGAGTGCAATGGTGCAATCTTGGCTCACTGCAGCCTCAACCTCCTAGGCTCAAGCAATCCTCCCACCTCAGCCTCCTGAGTAACTGGGACCACAGGCGTGCACCACACCTGGCTAATTTTTTGTATTTTGGGTAGAGATGGGGTTTCACCATGTTGCCCAGACTGGTCTCGAACTCCTGAGCTCAAGCGATCTGCTAGCCTCTGCCTCCCAAAGTGCCGAGATTACAGGTGTGAGTCACCACACCCAGCCTAAAATGTCTTTCAATAGCATCTAAAGAAACGTTTGCCTGAGTGGGGAAAAAACTAGCTTGAATCGCTATCTCAAATCTTCTTTGAAAGAAAGTAGATAGGGTATAAATAAAATACTAATCCCAACATTCTACCTAATGAGAATCTTCAAGACACTGCTTTGTGAATATCTTTGTAATACATCCCATACTAGAAATACCATTTTCTTAGGACACTTTATAGCAGTGTCCAGTGCAAATGTCAAAGGTATCTTAGCATAAAACCTTGATAGTGCACTTAAATTCTTCTTAGCAGTCATGCTTTTTTAGCTGGCTCTAAATGTTTTAAGTTTACACTGTTCACAAACCTCAGCATGTTAAAAAGGAGACAATCCAATGCATCCCTTCATTTTACAAATCAGGATATACATATGACCAGAAAGGTTGCTGCTACAGAGCTCATTAACCGCAGAGCTCTGAGGGGCACCCTTGGCTTCATGCTCTTATCACCCTAACATCTTCCATCTTGTGACAACTTTCTAGATTAACTTAATGAATGCCACACCCCCAATAGCTCTAGCCCACATTGATGTTTACTTATTCATTCATTTAACAGACATTTATCAGACAGGCACTGGGAACATACTGGTAAACAAAACAGACAACATCGACATTTACAATCCAGTAGGAAAGACTGACACTACATGTAAGCTAAATTCTAAATAAACTGAATTAAATGGAAAAAATTATTTTCAGAAGTTGTTTTAAATAGTTAATATTTGCTCATCCTATTCAAAATGAACACTTTTTTGGCATCTCTATAGCACTACGTATAGGCTGATGACAGTAATTGCTCTTTTATATATATATATATATATATTTTTTTTTTTTTTTTGAGACTGGGTCTCACCCTGTCACCCAGACTAGAGTGCAGTGGCACCATCACGGCTCACTGCAGCCTGGAACTCCTGGACTCAAGCAATCCTCCCACCTCAGCCTCCCTCCTATCTCAAGCTCCCACAGAGCTGGAACTACAGGTGCGTTCCACCACACCCAGCTAATTTATTTATTTTTTGTAGAGACAGGGTCTCTTTTTATAGCTCAGGCTGGTCTTGAACTCTTGGGCTCAAGCAATCCTCCTGCCTTAATCTCCCAAAGTGCTACAAGATCCACCACACCCGGCCTTACTTATTACATTATTACATTTTAATTTTCCTTCCCTTCCTTGTCTTAAAAATAGTTGACTTGGGCCAGGCGCAGTGGCTGACGCCTGTAATCCCAGCACTTTGGGAGGCCAAGGCGAATGGATCACTTGAGGCCAGGAGTTTGAGACCAGCCTGGCCAACATGGAGAAACCCTGTCTCTACTAAAAACACAATAATGAGCTGGGCGTGTAGCACGCGCCTGTGGTCCCAGCTACTAGGGAGGCTGAGGTAGGAGGATCTATTGAACCTGGAAGGCAGAGGTTACAGTGAGCCAAGATTGTGTCACTGCACTCTAGCCAGGGAGACAGAGAGAGACTCTAACTCAAAAACAACAATAACAACAAAAAACAAACAAACAAAACAAAAAGCTTGACTTCAAAAGATCCCTTACATCAAAAGGATATACAACCCAGAGAAAATATTTGCAAATCATATATCTGATAGGGGACTTGTATCTAAAATATATAAAGAACTATTATAAATCAATAATAAAAAGATTCAATAATCCAATTTTTAAATGGGCAAGAGATCTAAATTAACTTAGACATTTCTCCAAAGAAAGGCCAGTAAGCATACGAAAAGATGCTCAACACCTTTAGCCATCCGGAAAACACAAATCAATACCACAGTGAAATAGCACTTCACACCTAATAGGATTGGCTATAACCAAAAAGACAGATAAGTTACTCAACTTTGCATATGATTTTTCTTCATCTGTGACATAGGTATAAAAAAAGTACCTCCCTTATGAGGTTATTGTAAGGATTAGCTAACAGTGTAGATATAAGTGCCAGCACAGGGTCGTTCTTATTCTTCCATAAATGATTGCTAAAGTAATGGTAACTGATAGACCAACAAAGATTGTCTCCAGACAGTCCTAGGCAATGGAACTTTACAAAAATACAAAGGAAGAATATGCTTGTGGCATCGGGCACTCTTAACACAGTGCAATGATGGGTCACTATAAAGCTTTCCTCAAGTCTCTATTCTTGAAACCAAATAATAGTAATTATAATACAACCTGCTAATAGCATATAAACCACATATCTCAGAAAAACAAAGGAAACCAAGCAGTGAAGCACGCTAAAAATAAGAACAAAAAAAAATTTAATGGGATAATTCTTCTAAAGTAGTTAAAAGTACAGCTGTTAAGAGAAAAACTAAGTTGAATACCTAACGAAGGTATAAATGTATATACAGTAATATCACTAACACTTTTATATATTTACATTTTGGTTTTACAAATTCAATTTTAACTCTTACTATCATTCATCGCCTAAAGTTTGAGGAACTGGGAGAATGACATTTAAAAAAATCACAGTCAAATCATTTGGTGAAACCACATTTCTTTTCAAAGAAATGTAACCTCACTCCTTAGTTTTAGTATGGTGAAAGGAAAGGACACAGAACTGCAAAGCTGAAAACCTTAATTTGAACACTTGGCACCACTAATTAGCTGTTAACCTCCATCCATAAGCCACAATTTTTTTCTTTTCCTTTTTTTTTTTTTTTTTTTTGACAGGGTCTTACTTGCTCACCCAAGCTGGAGTACAGTGGCACGATCTTGGCTCACTGCAGCCTCGATCTCCTGTGCTCAAGCAATCCTCCTGCCTCAACCTCTCGAGTAGCTGGGACGACAGGCACTCGCCACCATGCCTAGCTAATTTTTTTGTATTTTTTTGTAGAGACAGGGTTTCGCCATGTTGCTCAGGCCGGTCTTGAACTCCTGAGCTAAAGAAATCCACCTGCCTCGGCCTCCCAAAGTGCTGGGATTACAGGTGTGAGCCACCGTGTCTGGCCCACAATTTTCTAGCCTATATAAAATAAGGATATCTGTTAGCAATATGTCAATAATTGTTAAATGGGTATGGCAACAACTTTTTGATTCATTACTTTGGACCATTCTTGTGAACATTTTTATTTTTCCATTAAAAAACATTAATAAAAAGGAGAACCTCTGCTTAGCTGCTTCACTCTCGTCTGAATCAAATGAAATAAAGTACATTATCTTACTATGTTGGGTAGAGTCTAGGTAGTTTAAGATTTTTTTTAAAAATCTTCTTCACTAAATATAGTATGTAGCCAAAAAGATACCAGAGGATTTTTTTTTTTTTTTTTTTTTTTTGAGACAGCATTTAGCTCCTGTTGGCCAGGCTGGAGGGCGTTGGTACGATCTCGGCTCACCGCAACCTCCACCTCCCGGGTTCAAGCAATTCTCCTGCCTCAGCCTCCTGAGTAGCTGGGACTACAGGCATGTGCCACCACGCCAGGCTAATTTTGTATTTTTAATAGAGACGGGTTTCTCCATGTTGGTCAGGCTGGTTTTGAACTCCCGACCTCAGGTATTCTGCCCACCTTGGCCTCCCCCTGAGGATTTAAAAAACCAATTCTAGGCCGGGCGCGGTGGCTCACACCTGTAATCCCAGCATTTTGGGAGGCTGAGGTGGGCGGATCACGAGGTTAGGAGTTTGAGACCATCCTGGCCAACATAGTGAAACCCTGTCTCTACTAAAAATACAAAAAAAAAAAATTAGCCAGGCGTGGTGGCACACATCTGTAGTCCCAGCTACTCAGGAGGCTGAGGCAGAAGAATCACTTGAACTTGGGAGGTGGAGGTTGCAGTGAGCCAAGATTGTACCACTGCACTAAAGCCTGGGTGACAGAGTGAAACTCCGTCTCAAAAAAAAAAAAAAAAAAAAATTCTAGGAGCATTTTGATAGTGCTTTGCTCTGGCATTTTTCCATGAAGAATCATGATTTTCTTATCAAAAGGTAATGATTTGGAAAAAAGTCAACCAACATGTTCAGCAGCTAAATGTAGATATTAGCAGTCTTTTGCCAACCTGCAGATAAAAACATACATTAACTACAATTTTAAGTTTCTGCCACAAATTATTCTTAAATCTTTAGCATCTCCTACAACTTGGCCACACTAGAGCCTAATGTGATATCTCGTTCAATTCATTCATTAATTCAACAAATGTCAACTAGCTGCTTACTGTGCCAACCTCTGTGCCAGGTGCCAGAGGGAGAGCAGAAAACAAAGACCTGGTGCCTGTCTTCCTGGGGTACAAACTTGCACATTTATTTACCTTATTATATCATACTTATAATTCTATGGCTATGCAAAGTACACCCCACAGTGAGAATGGCGCCCCTGCCACTGCACAGTGCATCATCTGCATATTCCAACACCATTGCACCTCTGGAGTCTAACACAGGATTTCTCAACTTGGCACTACTGACATTTTGGGCTGGACAGTTCTTTGTTGTGGAGGGCTGTCTTGTGCCCGGTATGTTTAGCAGCATCCCTGGCTTCTACCCACTAGACAAACCACCGCCCCACATGACAACCAATCGTGTCTCCAGACATTGCCAAATGTTGGTGAGGGGGAGCAAAACTGACCCTTCTTGCGAACCACTGTTGTAACACTAGTAGCTAATAAGCAGCAGAAGTAGAACTAGGACCCAGATTTATTTTTTCTCAAAATAATGCTATAATTGCAAAAGTAATGTGTGGTCACTGTCAAAATTCAAATCCAGAAGCTCATAAAGAGCAAGAATTCTCCCTCCTCTTCTCCTTCGCCTTCCTTCCAAGGGTAACCATTAAGTTTGATGTGTAGATATTTTAAATTACATGCATGTTCACTCACACACAGAAACATGTTTTCCTCTAAGTTCTGCAACTTTTTTTCATTCAATACTATATACCAGCCGGGTGTGGTGGTTCACGCCTGTAATCCCAGCACTTTGGGAGGCTGAGGTGGGGGATCACCTGAGGTCGGGAGTTCCAGACCAGTGTGACCAACGTGGAGAAACTCCGTCTCTACTAAAAATACAAAATTAGCCGGGCGTGGTGGTGCACGCCTGTAATCCCAGCTACTTGGGAGGCTGAGGCAGGAGAATCACTTGAACCGGGGAGGCAGAGGTTGCAGTGAGCCAAGATCACGCCATTGAACTCCAGCCTGGGCAACAAGAGCAAAATTCCGTCTCAAAAATAAAAAATAAAAAACACAACTATATAAACTATATACCAGTAGATGTCCAACTATCTCCAGTCTTACTTCATAAGCTGCAAAGTGATCTTCATTATGAGTGCATTAGACTTTATTTAAGTTTTCACCACTGATTGGCATTTATAGTCTTCAGTTTTTGGTTATTTCTAATAATGCTACAATGGGAAAAAATGCTGTAATTAACAAATCTCTTTTCCATACTGATGCAAAGATTTCTATAGCAATGATTCTCAGAAGTAAAACTGCTGAGTCAAGGGGACGCACATTTTAAATCTTGCTAGGTGCTGCCAATATCTTCCTTTTCTTCTTCACAGGCTGCCATAAGAAGGAAATAAGATAACATATCTAAAAAGATTTGAAGAGTGATGTATATTATACCTCCCCAATTCATAATCAAGGCATTCCTGGAGCAGTTAATCTACCCCTGAAGTCTCCTTGCATCTTTTTATAAGTTAGCAAAAAGTGACTTGTACTCTTTTGGAAAAAAAAAAAAATTGTCTTTGCAGCAGTCCTAGGAGGGCTATTTTAAGCAACAGCAAGATAAAGCAGTGAACGTAACCATTTTATAAACAAGGGAAAATATGTACTATATCCAACATTTTCAATGTGACAAACAAGAATGCTTACCAATCATTATTTTAAGTATTACAGATAAAATAAAGAGGGATTTTTTTCACTCCAGGATTTTCATTACATTTTATATTGATTTTTATCACAGAATTATAGGATAAAGTTACACTGTAACTGCTATGCCTTAGTAAACTTAATATCTTACCCTGACTCTCAGAACACTTGCAGTAAGAAAATGAATGACCTTAGGTGGTATTAATTTAGGTGCAGTCAATAGTTCTCAAGGAGACAAGACAACTTGCACACTTAAAAAAAAAAAAAAAGGCTGAGCATCATCAGATCAAGTAAATGCCGAGTTCATTATCTTAATTTGGGGGCTATAAATCTCTCAACAGGCAATAAATATGTATTATAAGCTAGTATATTTACAGTATTATGGAATAAAACACCTAATGGTGCATGAGGTTGCCTGTATGACCTTGAAAAGACTCTTGCAAATTTCCCCCTTGGAGATGTCCAGTTATGAATGAATACTAAGGACTGGAAGAAAATATGGAAAAGTGAAGACAGCTGCTTTGTTAGGACAGCAGGATAATGCTTGTTTTCTTAGCTTCTATTAGCCTTACATTGTTTGGGCTACAATTCATTGTAAATTCACTATTTCCATAATTACTTTCATCGGCTTCCCTTGAGAGTTCACCCAGTTGGTATGAATGTGGAATTTTCTACAACCTTGCTACTTAATTGTGATACACTGACCAACAGTATTCACATCACCTGGGAGCTTGTTAGAAATGCAGTCTCAGGCCCTGCTTCTGACCTACTGGATCAGCATCTGCGTTCTGAGGGAATTCCTGTGTACATCTAAGTTTCAGAAGCCCTGGTCAACAAGACCTAGAGAAGTGGTTCTCAAGGGGTAGCAAATGTGAAGAACAATTTTGCCCCCAGGGCACATTTGACAATGTCTGGAGACATTTTTCAGTGGGTGCTACTGGCATCTCATGGCTAGAGACCAGTATGCTGCTAAACATCCTACAAGGCACAGGACGCCCCCTCTCTGACAACAAAGAATTACCCAGTACAAAATTTCAGAGGTTGAGAAATCCTGACCTAGAGGAAAGAGTTTTGACTAATTCCATATATACAGTTGACTGTAAAATAAAAATGAAAATAAAGCCAGATAAAAATAAAACCTAAAAGTTCATATCATCTTTTTTGTCAGAATTCAAATATTCATATTTAACTCCTATTTTTACTGGTAAAAGGCTATATTTTATAATCACACTTTGGAAGAGAAGAGCATGAAGTCACTGAATTAAACACAGTAGGAGGGGCCGGGCGTGGTGGCTCACACCTGTAATCCTGGCACTTTGTGAAGCCAAGGTGGGAGGATCATTTGAGGCCAGGAGTTCAAGACCAGCCTGGCCAACATGGTGAAACCCCATCTTTACTTAAAAAAAAAAAAAAAAAAATTAGCCGCATGTGGTGGCGCATGCCTGTAATCTCAGCTACTTGGGAGGCTGAGGCACAAGAATCATTTGGACCCAGGAGCCAGAGGTGGCAGTGAGCCAAGATCACGCCACCACACTCCAGCCTGGGTGACAGGGCAAGATTCTGCCACAATAAAAATAATAAACAGTAGGACAAACAATATCATGTTTCCTCAAAAGGAGAACAAAACATCTAAATTAACATTTTTCATCACAGAACAGAAAAGGATAATTTTAAATAATCCTTTCTATCATATTGTCATTATAAAACTATACCCAGGCCAGGCGCAGTGGCTCACGCCTGTAATCCCAACACTTTGGGAGGCCGAGGCAGGTGGATCACCTGAGGTCAGGAGTTCAAGACCAGCCTGGCCAAAATGGAGAAACTCCATCTCTACTAAAAATACAAAAATTAGCTAGGCATGGTGGCACATGCCTGTAATCCCAGCTACTTGGGAGGCTGAGGCAGGAGAATCACTTAAACCCAGAGGCAGAGGCTGCAGTGAGATGAGATCACGCCACTGCACTCCAGCCTGGACAACAAAGCGAGACTCTGTCTCGAAAAACAAAAACAAAAACAAAAACAAAAAAACACTATACCCATGCTGTTCTGTGGAACAGATGTCTAAAGAAACAAATTCTAAACTTCTTTCAAAAACAATTCCAGGCTGGGCACGGTGGCTCACGCCTGTAATCCCAGCACTTTGGGACGCCGAGGCGGTCGGGTCATGAGGTCAGGAGATCAAGACCATCCTGGCTAACATGGTGAAACCCCGTCTCTACTAAAAATACAAAAAATTAGCCAGGCATGGTGGCGGGTGCCTGTAGTCCCAGCTACCTGGGAGGCTGAGGCAGGAGAATGGCGTGAACCCGGGAGGCAGAGCTTGCAGTAAGCCGAGATCATGCCACTGCACTCCAACCTGGGCAACAGTGCAAGACTCCGTCTCAAAAAAAAAAAATAGTGAACTTAAACTATCTGATAATTTAATTCCAATGCTTTAAGAAAAATAATGCTATTAGAAAAAAAAGTTCTGTACTGAAATTACTGAACTAAAACTTCATATCCCTAATTATAAAAAATTACTTGCTAGATCTAATTTGTAGATTATAGGTTGGAAAAAAAGCTATTCTTACAATTGACTGAAAACCTCAGCGTTCAACCCACAGGCTACATTAATAAATGCAGGTACATCTGCAATGTATCAGGAAATACACAGACAAATGAATCCTACCCTCCAGTTGCTCAGTCTAGTTCACATATTTAGTATTTCTTGGCAATCAAAATAATTTTAAATTGCAAATTAAATTGTGTATAAAGTTTATGTAAGGACATATATATAACAAAAGTAAAACTGACAGTCACTATGTGTGTATTTCTGTTAGCTTCTGAAAATGTTAATGAAAATGACTAAAGATGAGAAGAAAAAAATCTTTCACAGCTCTCATTTTCTATGAATTATTTCATTTTCCTATTTCATTTTCAGCCACTACATATGCTAATTAAGTTTCAACCATTTAAAATGTCACATAGTGTGCAGCCATAAAAAAGAATGAGTTCATGTCCTTTGCAGGGACATGGATGAAGCTGGAAACCATCATTCTCAGCAAACTAATACAGGAACAGACACAAAACACCGCACGTTCTCTTTCATAAGTGGGAGTTGAACAATGAGAATCCGTGGACACAGGGAGGGGAACATCACACACCAGGGTCTGTCGGGAGGTTGGGGGCGAGGGGAGGGAGAGCATTAGGACAAATACCTAATGCATGCGGGGCTTAAAACCTAGATGACAGGTTGACAGGTGTAGCAAACCACCATGGCACATGTATACCTATGTAACAAACCTGCACGTTCTGTACATGTATCCCAGAACTTAAATATTTTTTAAAAAAATTAAAAAAAGTCACATAGCTAAGAAATATAATCATTGGCTTTAAAACGTCACATAGCTAAGAAATATTAAGAAATATAACTAGTTAGATAGTTAATGACTATCTAACTTCCATAATCACTGTCCCAATCACAGCTCAGTTTAAAATGCTTGTATTATCTTAATGTACTAGTTCATTATACTTTGTCTCCTGAGCCACTTTCCACAGCTCTGTGACCGTTCATCAGCCAAATAATAGCTGCTGGCTGACTAGATATTCTCTTTACCTGGGGACTGGCTCACAGAAAACCATAGAGAAAGGTTACTATTAAGAACCTAAGACGAATATGAGAACAATAAATTGTAAAAATAAAGATAATTATACTTGAACTTAAAAAAATTAAAGTTGACCTAAAAAACATCTACTACCGCCCTTTCATTTTAAAGAGAGAGAAATAAAGAATCAGCAAGGTCAAGTAATACATCCAAGGAAACACAGACAGCGAGTGGCCGGTCTCCTATTTCCAGACAGTACTTTCAGCCACCCACATGCAACGACAGTTGTATACAAATGCATATTAACAGTTAAGAGCAAGTGTGCAATTACATCATCCATTCAATATCACTTTGTTCTTCAAGATGATCACTTCTAAGAGCACACAGAATCTTATAATTTTCGAGGTGGAAGGGGGATCCTTTAATGGCCCCTCACCATACAGATGGGGAAACTAATATCCAGAGAGGTAATACTGTTCCATTCCTTCCTTGCGCAAACCTTCACTGGGCTCCTACATTAAGGTAGGTGTTGGCGATACAAAGATAAACAAGAATCACAGTTCTTAAGGAGCTTACGTGGAACAAGGAGGAAACAGAAGTGCAACACAACCAGATGGTTATTATGAGAGAGATATTAACTAAGTGGGGCAGAAAGCAGGAACTAATCGATTTCACTTTGTTATAACACTGAACACCATGCATGAAGGGAGATAGCTATTTACACTATTTAATGCTTGGCTACAGTGTTTTATATTAAAAGACATGAAACAGATTTTTAAAGTTCAGTTTCATCAAAAGGGGTAGAGAACTACCATTTTCTCGAGTGTCAGGCACTGTGCCTGGCATTTTATACGCATTATTTAATCCTCAAAAGAACTCTGAGAGGTAAGCATGATTATTACCCCCTTTTCTTTCTTTTTTTTTTTTTTTGAGACGGAGTCTCGCTGTGTTGCCCAGGCTGGAGTGCAGTGGCGCGATCTCGGCTCACTGTAACCTCCGCCTCTCGGGTTCACGTCATTCTCCTGCCTCAGCCTCCCGAGTAGTTGGGACTACAGGCGCCCACCACCACGCTCGGCTAATTTTTTTGTATTTTTAGTAGGGACGGGGTTTCACTGTGTTAGCCAGGATGGTCTCGATCTCCTGACCTCGTGATCCGCCCGCCTCGGCCTCCCAAAGTGCTGGGATTACAGGCGTGAGCCAGGGCGCCCGGCCCGCCATTTCTTAAAGGAGGAAAACAGCTGAGAGAAGTTCGTCCAGTCAGGATGCACCAGAGCCATAATTTGAATACAGGTTTGCCTGGCTCCAAAATCACATTCCTTTCTTTCTGTTTAACTCTCTCTGCCCAGGATTTTCTTAATTTGTTTAAATCACCCTCCATCTTATTTCTCTTCGGTCTACACTAAGCAATACATCCTACAATGAATTATTCTAGTCTTATTACTTCCTAAAATCAGGAGCCATAGATTAAAAACCTTAACAAAGGAAAGGCAAGAAAAGGTTCTTGCAAAATTTCCCCTATTTAAGAAACTCACTCATAAAACCTGAAATACAGACGTAGTGAACTTCTGCAATCATATCTTGCTTAACGGATGCTTAGCTTTTCTCCGTTTAGATCACACCATAGCTGCTCCACAAACGTGTTTTTCTTCAAGGTATTGAGAGAACTGACTCTAAAACTTTCCCAAGCACTTGAAACATGTAGGACTACGCGATTTCTTTTGTTGTTTCCATTCCTGTCCAAAACCTCTTGAAAAACATCAGGCTGAAAAAAGCTGTGCTCTAAGGAGCTAGTGAGGAACTCTGGATGCAAACGATTAGCCCCGAAGCCAGGGAAGTCGGCCGCCTAGCCTGCTACAACACACTTTTCATCTCCGGCGAAAGGAAAGGTTTTCAAATGCTGCGGTGGGTAGTGGACAGGGATGGAGGAAGAGGAGGCGGGCAGGAGGTGGAAGATAAGTCCCAACCCCTAGAATGAAACCCAGAGTCTCTATATCCCGTAAATAGGCAACAAAATGGGAAGCTTGGCTGCCACCACGACAGGAAAGCCCTGCTGGACAAGAGTGGCATCTTTTACTGAAAAAGTTGTGTGGAAGTATACGCTAAGCCAGCCTCGTAGTCTCCAGCGATGCAGGTCGTGGAACAACAACGAAAACCCACCCAAGTAGCCTTTTCTCTGCATTTAAATGAGCAAATCTGGACATTTAATCTGAAACCTCACTCCAAGCCCCCAGGAGAAAAAAACCCACCTCCCCTCGCAACCAGGTTTTCCGGCGGCCGTGGCCTGGCGGCTTCCTGGGCACCGCAATGTGGAATCCGGGCCAGCTCCCGCTCCGGCCCGCAGCCCCCCGCCCCGCCCCTCTGCAGCCCGGGCTTACCTCTCTGCGCGCCGCCCGCAGCGCCCGCTAGACCGCAGCGCCCCGCGACCAGCTGGACCAAGAGCAGCAGGCGGAGCGCGCGGGGCCCCGACCCCCGCGTCGCCATCGCCCCGGGCCCGCGCGGGACCGCGGGCAGCCGCCTCTCGACCGCCGCGCGGGGAACGCGAACTCTTGGGGGATGAGCACGGAGTGTGAGTCGTGAGACAAAACGAGGGCAAACGCAGCAGAGGAGCCGCTCCGCGCCTCAGCTCCCGCCGGGACAGCAGCCTCAGCCTAACAGCTTCTGGCGGGCTCGGGACGCGTGTGGAAGCTCCCGGAGCCTGGCCCCGCCCAGTACCACCCCGGCCCCGCCCCTATTTCCCTCTGGCCCCGCCCAATCCTCGCCTTGATCCTTTTGGCCCAGTCTGGTCTATTCATAGCCCCGCCTCCGATCCCCACCAACCGTTTCCCCATCCTGCCCCGCCTCTGGTCCAACCCTGTCTGCTTCTAGCTCCTCTTTTTCCACGCCTGGCCCAGCCCCATCGCCCTGGCCCCCGCCTCCAGGCCTTCCTTTGGGCAGGTGCGACCCTGGAGCAGAGTTCCAGGAAGGCAAAGACTTGAGGCTGGCATCGCAGGCGCGTCCTTCTCTAACCACCGAATGTCCTTGGCCTAGTCACTGCACACCTTAAGATAACAGCTATTCATTGATGTCTGCTCTGTGCTCAGCACCAAAAGGGGAAGCAGAGGGACAGATTGCTCCCAGCTGACAGAAAATGTAAATAAAGTAATTCCGAGTTGTGATCAGAAAGAAACAAGCTGGAGGCTGGGGCAGAATCACAGTGGTGGGGGACTTGCTCCAGGCTGCAGCGCTCTCCATGGGTCCCGCTGCCCACTCAAGTCTTTCTCACCAGGAAGTACCAGTCGCAGCTTGACTGCCTCCTGGGGCTGTCGTGCCAGCCAAGGTGTCCCCACCAGGAGACCTGTGTTGTGGACCAGCGAGACAACCCTGGGCAAGTCACTTTCCTCTCTGGGCCTGTTTCCTCGTCTGGAAGCGAGGAACCGAGGCAGATAAACTAGAGGACTCTGGAAGGTACAGCTCTGACACTAACTCAAGCCATCCCCGGAAATGATATGCAGTCGCCTCAAACGTGGGCATCGCCCTCCGTGTTGCCATCAATTAACATTTGTAAATATTAGTGACTCTATCTGCTACAGACAGTTAGCAACTCCGGTGGAGATTGGTGCTGACTGCTGGAAACCCGTCTCAAATCCCTCCAGACCCTATATTTCATCCTCTCTGTCCATAATTAATTAGAAAGCTTCATTTGGCTGAAGGGATTCGGGCGAATTATCTTTAAACTTCAGTGGCAGAGGGAGCCGCTGACTCTTCACAGAACGCTTTATGGAGTTGACACCTCTAAGACTCATTGTGAGCAAAAATTTCACTCCACCCTCCAGACTAGGAAATCTGTGAAAAACTAAACCTGGTTGCAAAGAATCTAAACAGCAAAATTCAGTGAAGATGCTCTTCTTAGCTCCAACTACAGCTAGAAAAATGTAAATTACATCCAATGGAGCCAATCTGTTTAAACAAGACTTAAACAAAGGGGCCACAGAAAAGGGATGCACAAGATGTTAACCAGATTAGTAATTAATTGCACTTCTGCACAGAAATGAAAGACGGTACCTAGCATCCTTTCACTGAAAATTTACATTTTACTCTGAAGAATTTATGGGACTTACAGGCACTTATGCAATTCATCCTAACAGCGTTTGGATGACTTTAAAATGTTATTCTGCTTTTACAGCTAACCGATTTGAAACAGAGGAGTTGAATAACTGCTGAAGGTCACAGTACCTGTCAGTGGCAAAACTAGAAAGAAATGGTTGTTAGTGCAGCCACTGCAAATATAATTGGAACTCCTAGATGTTATATCAATAATCATGAGAATGATGGTTATTTACATAATCTATGAAAAACACTATTAATTGTCGCTATTAAGTGAAAGGCAAGGCGTGACATTTGTTGGGCGTTTTAAAATCCAAGCAAATAATCAGAATATAACGTCTACATCTTAGATGGTTTTTCCAGGGGGATATGCCAATTACTCATGGTTGCTGGATGTGGTGCTACACCTGACTCTGATAACAGGCATCTTCACACTGCTAGGAGACATTAGCTGACCAAATGACAATGAAAATTGCTGCTGTTGCTGCAGCCACCACCTACAAAGTTCCCCTAAAGTGGCATCTATCTACCAACTTTCTGAGACTTAGCCAAAGGGACTATTACACAGTTCTTGCATCCCAGACACCACCTTTTCCTCTGAAGATTGTGGAATTTTTATTACACTTTCCTGTCTTCACTTATCCTTCCTTCTCCCCTTTTCTGAATATCCAAACCCACCCTTTCTTCAAGGCTCATTTCAAATGCCACCTGCCTTCTCTTTATCTATTTCTCTATAATTATGTTCTCTACTAGATAATGGGTTTCTCAGCCTAGCGGCTATGTCTTTTTTTTTTTTCCCTAGTAGAGACAGGGTTTTACTCTTGCCCAGGCTGGAGTGTGTAGCAGTGTGATGATAGCTCACTGCAGCTTCAACCTCCTGGGCTCAAACTCAAGCGATCCTCCCTCCCCAGACTATCAAGTAGCTGGGATTACAGGTGTGCACCACTACAACCAACTAATTTTTTTTAGTTTTGATTTTGTTTGTTTGTTTGTTTGGTAGAGACAAGGTCTAACTATGTTGTCTAGGCTTGTCTCAAACTCCCGGGCTCAAGAGATCCTCCCACCTCGGCCTCCCAAAATGCTGGGATTAAGAGTGTGAACCACCATACCCAGCGGGGCTATGTCTTGTTCACCTTTATAATACCCACTTGCCAGGCAGTACCTTGCCATAGAAAGTAGAATTTAATAATTATATTAACACTGCTAAGTAATGAGGACCGTAAGAAGTTAAACACGTTTTAATATGCTAGTTCATTTAATCTCAATGTTACAGGAGTGGTACTTTTATTATCCTTGTTTTGGCCAACACCTTCTCAGTTCTCTTGGCAGGTCCCTCTTCTTCTACCCAGGCTTTGCATGTTGGAAATTCCAGAGGCTCGAATCTGGGACCTATTCTGTCTCTGTAAACTTCCCCCCTCAGTGATCGTATCCATTTCCCTAGCTGTAAATACCATCCATATATTGATGATGACCAGATTCATACTCAGATAGGTGCTGAGCTCACCTCTGAGCTCCAGTGTATTTGACTATGTACTTTACATCATAATCACTTAGTTATGTCACTTCAGATGTCCCAAACCATGTTATCCTCTTAGCCTTCCCATCTCAATCAATGGTACCACCATCTGACTAATTACTCAAGCTAGAAAACTGGAAGTCATCCTTAGTTCCTCCCTCTGCTTCATCCACCAAGTCTAATTCAACCCTAAGTGCTATTTACCTGGAATTTATTTATTTATTTATTTATTTATTTTTATGTATTTATTTTTAAGACAGAGTTTCACTCTTGTTGCCCAGGCTGGAGTGCAGTGGTGCCATCTCAACTCACTGCAACCTCCACCTCCCAGGTTCAAGTGATTCTCCTGCCTCAGCCTCCCAAGTAGCTGAGATTATAAGCATGTGCCACCAGGCCCAGCTAATTTTGTATTTTTAGTAGAGATGGTGCTTCACCATGTTGGTCAGGCTGGTCTCGAACTCCCGGTGATCCACCCGCCTCAGCGTCCCAAGATGCTGGGATTACAGGTGTGAGCCACCGTGCCTGGCCAGCCTTGAATTTATTTTGAATCCATCTCTTATATCTCCTTTCCACTCCTAGTTTATTCAAATGCATCTCTATCTTAGACTCCTGCCCCAGCCTCTCACTGGGTCTCCTTCCCTGCATCCTCCAACACACTCTGCAGATGGCATCCTGAGTGATTGTCTTCAAACAGAAACAAAATCCCAAGTCCTTGTCATGATTCTTAGAGGGGCCCCCGCTACCCTCACAAACTCCACATCACACCCCTCCCCTTTGCCTACTAAATTCCAGCTGCATGGGCCCCTTCAGTCCAGGAATCACCAAGCCCAGTCCCACCCTAGGGCCTTCACACATGCTGTTCCCCCTGCCTGGACTAATCTCTCCACCCCTCCTCCTCCTCTGCCTTGCCTAACTCCTACTCCCCCTTCAGCACTGGGCTGATTGTCACTTCTTGTATGAAAGCAATCTCCCTAAGTTGGGCCCTGTACTCCCTCCGCTCATTACTTTCACTGAATAAATGAATGTTAACTGCTTTTCCAAAGATCTGAGAGCTAGCGAGCTAGAAAATAGTGGGCAGGGATTCGAATCCAGGTGACCTGACTTCAAAGACTTAACCATTCACTAAGCTAAAGTCAATCTCTTTAAGCCCTATTACTAACTTTTTAAACAGTGCCATAAAACCTGCCTCACAGAATGTAAAGTTCATAAAGTCCTTAGCACAGTGCTAGAGTGTTCAATAGATGGTAGCTAATATTATTTATGTAGCAATTATTCTGTGACGTCCTTTCATACTTACAAAACCCTTAAGTAAAGGGCAGTTGGTGCTTTGGAGTTAAAAAGAGAGTGCATGGAAAGGGAATTAGAAGGCCAAATAAATAGCAGAAATCAAAAATAAACATTGTCATCTGTGAGTGGTATGGCCTAATGAGTTGTCTTTTATATCAATGTTGTTCACTTTTCTTTTTTATAATGGGGTCAACTGAGCTAAATTCAGAGCTAGGCAGCTTCTCTGAATCTTCCATTCAGCACTTCTATTACGGCTTGGTGATAAATTCTGCTGTGAGCCTTTAAGATGAAAGCCAAACTAAAAAGTTAATTAAAGATAAAAATGGATGCTGTCAATTTTACTGCTGAAATTAAATTCATTTTCACAAATTAAAAGAAAAAAGCAAGTTTTGATGGGATATTAAAATTCAATCCTTCATAAGAAATGATATAAGAAGTAAAGGTCTCTTTCAAGGGCTATTTCAGTGACCACAATCAAAATGTAAAAGTACAGACATATTTTAATGTGGAGAGTTTTAAAAAAGAAAATTAATTTGCCACATTTTTATTAGATTGTAATAACTAAATAGTAATGCATAAAATCAAATATCACAAAAATATAAGCCATATATAAAACTAAGCCTTCTCAATAGAATTTAATAATAGCATATATATCACACAATGTCACAGGTTCAATTACCAATAGAAAAACACATGTTAACAAGGAAATGGCAATTCAGCTACCAAACATTTTTTTTTTTTTTGAGATGGAGTTTTACTCTTGTTGCCCAGGCTGGAGTGCAATGGCGCGATCTCAGCTCACTGCAACCTCCGCCTCCCAGGTTCAAGTGATTCTCCTTTCTCAGCCTCCCAAGTATTGGCATTACAAGCATGCATCACCACGTCTGGCTAATTTTGTATTTTTAGCAGAGATGTTTCACCATGTTGGCCAGGCTGGTTTCGCATTCCTGACCTCAGGTGATCCGCCTGCCTCGGCCTCCCAAACTACTGTGATTATAGGCGTGAGCCACCGCACCTGGCCTACAAAACATTCTTGTTAAAAATGAAGATACTGTTTTTTATTTTAAGAAAGTGCAATACAATATCCCATGTCCCCTAATTGTTGAAAGCTTTTAAATCTGGGAGTGATGAATTACATTATAAAATAATTTTTCTTTTTAAGACAAATATGAATTTCCATAAAGTCCTTGAGTAGAGTAATAATTTTTAATATGCAAAAGTTCAACATTTGTCTACTAAATAAAGACACCTTATTAGGAATATATAAATGTGTGTAATATAAATATGTATTGTCTGTTCTCCATAGATGATATACTATTATAAATGTTAAAATGAAACTTATGCTTTTAATTTGATATCTACAAGATACAATTACAAATATTCAATTCTGTGCAAAAGGTAGAATTGGAATATTTTTCTAATATCAAATATCTAGCCTCTATCTCTCCCTCAGACTTTCTATTCTGGACATGAGAGGTATTTATAGACACTGCCATGTATACCAGAAGTGAATCCAAAGTACAAATTATACTGCAGGTTTAGACCACAAATATTCCAGATATTTGTGGCTATAGACCAGGAGAACTGCCATCTTAGAATTTAATGTATTGATTGCCAAATTATTTGTTCCGAGATTAATTCCCCTTCAGTCAAGAGATATTATAAAATTCTGATCTTCAAAAGCACAAAAAATCCAAAATTAAATATATTTCATTTCCATGTGTAATTTGTAAACTGCCATATATTGCTTTTAGGGAAGTGATGGTAAAATGAAGATAGAGCTGCTTCTCTGATACGGTTTGGAATCTCTGCTTTAATTATCGTTCCTTCTAATTTATTTAGCAAGGGTTCACTTTCTCATCTAGCTTCATTTCCCGTGGAATACTAATTGACATCAAGGTTTCTATAGGGATAAGAAACAAGACCAGATGAGCAACCTCTCAGCAATAGAAAAAGCTCCTTCTGAAGATTGAGTTATGTATGGCATTGATTGTTCCAGGGAATTGATTATCTTTAATCTAATTCTAAGCCACCTGATCCAAATCTCTTAAAATTGGAAATCATTTAGTAATTTCCAGTTCCACAGCTGTCTCACACAAGACACAATCTTTCCTTGCTCTTCTAGAACATGGCTGATTAATTTTAGGTGTTTTAAATTTTTTGAGAACTGAAGAATACTTGAAGTCACCTGTATGGAAAAGGGTATTTTGATCCTTGATTATATCTGATCTTCTCAGTCATTGGTGAACCAGAATTGAAACTGCTTGTGTTTCTAACACACACACATGATCTTCTCAATGCTCTATGGGATAATAGATTGGGAAATACAGAGAGCTCTTGGCATATTGGGAATCGCACAGCCTTTGATTTGTGGAGTCAGATAAACATAAGTTTGAATCTTTGCTGTCACTCCCAGCTATTCATTCGTTCGTTCAACAAATATTTAAGAAACAACTCATGTATATACCAAATTCTAGGAATGATGCAGTGAACATGATAGTTAATGTCCCTGCATTCTTGGAAAGTACTGCCTTGGGAAGGAACGCAAACAACAAACAAGTAAACAAAGCTGGGCGCGGGGGCTCAGGCTTGTCATCCCAGCACTTTGGGAGGCTGGCGTGGGTGGATCACCTGAAGTCAGGAGTTCAAGACCAACCTGGCTGACATGGTGAAACCCCATCTCTACTAAAAAATACAAAAATTAGCTGGGCATGGTGGCATGTGCCTGTAATCCCAGCTACTTGGGAGGCTGAGGCAGGAGAATCGCTTGAATCCAGGAGGTGGAGATTGCAGTGAGCAGACAGTGCGCCATTGCACTCCAGCCCGGGTGACAAGAGCAAAACTCCATCTCAAAAAAAAAATAAAAATAAACTTTGCCTTTAAAAAAAAACATAAGACCTTGTCTTTTAAAAAAAAAAAACAATAACAAAAAACAAGCAAGATAATTTCAGAATTTGATAAGAACTATTGAGGAGGGCTAGGTGCAGTGGCTCACGCCTGTAATCCCAGCACTTTGGAAGGCCTAGGCAGGTAGATCACAAGGTCAGGAGATGGAGACCATCCTGGCCAACATGGTGAAACCCCATCTCTACTAAAAATACAAAAATTAGCTGGGTGTGGTGGCACATGCCTGTAATCCCAGCTACCCAGGAGGCAGAGATTGCAGTGAGCCAAGATTGTGCCACTACACTCCAGCCTGGCGACAGAGTGTGACTCTGTCTCAAAAACAAAAACAAATAAACAAAAAAACTATTGAGGAATAACTAGAAATTGATGCAGTGGGGGGTAGGGGATTTTACTTTTAATCAGGTGGTCAGGAAATGCCTTCCTGACAAGGAAACCTGAGTTAGGACAGAAGATGGAGAAAGTGGCAGTCATGCAGGATGGAGGGGAAGAGCATTCCAGATACAGGGGTGATCTAGCTAAAGACCCTTTGGTAGAAAAGAGCTTGCTACGGCCAGGCACAGTAGCTCATGCCTGTAATCTCAGCACTTTGGGAAGCCAAGGCAGGAGGATCACTTGAGCTCAGGAGTTCACCAGCCTGGGCAACATAGTGAGACCTCATCTCTACTAAAAACAAAATAAAAATTATCTGAGTGTGGTGGGGCACACCTGTGGTCCTAGCTACTTGGGAGGCTGAGATGGGAGTATCACTTGAACCTGGGAGGTTGAGGCTGCAGTGAACTATGATTGCACCACAGCTGTGGTGACAGAGAACCTGTCTCTCAAAAAAAAAAAAAAAAAAAAAAAGAATAAAGAAGTTTGTGAGAGGGAGGGGCAGAGAGGAATCAGGTACAGATTCTCAACGAGATAGGAGGACAATGGAAAACAGGGGATAATTCCGGTTTATATTGAAGATTGTATTATTTGGGCAGGTGGGAAGGAGTCCTCTTTAAGCAAAGAATATGAAAATACAAGCCAGGTGTGGTGGCACGTGCCTGTAGTCCCAGCTACTGGGAAGGCTGAGGAGGGAGGATTGCTTAAGCCCAGGAGTTAAAGTCAAGCCTCAGCCTGGGCAACATAGCAAAACCCTATCTCTACAAATAGAAAAAGAATATGATAGTACAAATGTGAAATTGCGTGTGAAATTGGATATTTACTTAGAACAAAAAAATTTTCAACAAATTACATTATTTTTTGGACCACAACACTCAAAGCCAGAACAAATTTTGTAAAAGTTGACAAACATCACAGTAACTAGAAAATGATAGTTTGGGCCGGGCATGGTGGCTCACGCCTGTAATCCCAGCACTTTGGGAGGCCGAGGCGGGCAGATCACGAGGTCAGGAGATCAAGACCATCCTGGCTAACATGGTGAAACCCCGTCTCTACTAAAAATACAAAAAATTAGCCAGGCATGGTGGCGGACGCCTGTAGTCCCAGCTACTCGGGAGGCTGAGGCAGGAGAATGGTGTGAACCCAGGAGGCGCAGCTTGCAGTGAGCCGAGATCGCGCCACTGCACTCCAGCCTGGGCGACAAGAGTGAGGCTCCATCTCAAAAAAAAAAAAAAAAAAGAAAAAAAAAAAAAGAAAATGATAGTTTGACTAACGGCCTGACATCGTATAGTAATTTTCCCCCTTCCTGTTTTGGTATTGATGAGAACTGAATCCTTAGCTTATAATTTTCTACATCTGGAGACTGGAAGCGTTTATCATAGACTAGCTTCTGACTCCATACATTTCAAGCCTTGTTTCTCTCTCCAGTATTCATAAACTTCCGATGATGGGCACCATAGAAAACATAGTTCACGTGGTGACACAACCTCTGTCCCTGCATCTTCTTGTCTTGATGCCAGGTGAGTTGGCACAATGGTGATAGGAAACATCCCGAAGCCATTTCTACACTGGAATGGTTAAAAATAAGCTCACTACACATGAAAGTGACTGCGAATTAACATATTCCATTACACCCATCACCACTCCAACGTCTTCCAAAGGGAGGAGAAATTTGTCCAGAAACAAACGGTAGTGCTTCTCAACTGCTGTTAAAAGATATTTTGCGACCAGGCACGGTGGCTCACGCCTGTAATCCTAGCACTTTGAGAGGCCAAGGCAGGCAGATTGCCTGAGTTCAGGAGTTCGAGACCAGCCTGGGCAACGTGGTGAAACCCCGTCTCTACTAAAATACAAAAAAATTAGCTGGGCATGGTGGCGTGCACCTATAATCCCAGCTACTCGGGAGGCTGAGGCAGGAGGATTGCTTGAACCCGGGAGGCAGAGGTTGCAGTGAGCCAAGATTGTGCCACTACACTCCGGCTGGGTGACAGAGTGAGACTCCATCTCCAAAAACAAAAAAAAATATTTTGCATATGAGCATAAGAATACGTTATTAGGGTCCTTCCCAGGGCCTTGGAAGGAGCCATGCAAACGAAGAGGCTTGAATCTTAAGCTGCATTAGCTTCACAGTAAATTGGGGAAGTTCTCTGATGGGAAACCTATGCAAGGTTTAAGACATGTGTTCATGTGCTCCGACTGACATATTAAGAAGATCCCTCTAAGCAGTGAAGGTGAGAATAGGTTGGAGGGGAACAAGCATGGGCAGCTTTTCTTTTTGAGACAGTCTTGCTTTGTCACCCAGGCTGGAGTGCAGTGGTGCAATCTCAGCTCACGGCAACCTCCGCCTCCCGGGTTCAAGCAATTCTCCTGCCTTAGCCTCTGGAGTAGCTGGGACTACAGGCATGTGCCACCATGCCCGGCTACTTTTTTTGTATTTTTAGTAGAGACAGGGTTTCACCGTGGTACCCAGGATGGTCTCGATCTCCTAACCTCATGATCTGCCCGCCTCGGCTTCCCAAAGTGCTGGGATTACAGGTGTGAGCCACCGTGCCCGGCCATGGGCAGCTATTATAGAAGTCCAGGCACGGGATGGTAGTGATGGCTTGCATGGAATGATGGCACTGGAGTTGTGTGACTTGGCACAAATTACTCACCTTTTCTGATCTTTGGTTTCCTCAACTACACAATAGAGAGATTGCCTCTAAATCACTGAGCACAGAGTAGGCCCTCAAGGGTTTACAAGGTTGTTGTGAGAATTAGCACTAACATTTATAATGTAGCTGACACTTACTGTTTAATCAACAAATGATAGCTTCTACTCTGCTCTAAAGAGAAATGGGGCTTTCTAAGGCTGCAAAACACTTTAGAAAAGCAATTAGAGGCTGGGCATAGTGGCTCTCGCCTGCAATCCCAGCACTTTGGGAGGCCGAGGTGGGTGGATCACCTGAGGTCAGGAGTTCGAGACCAACCTGACCAACATGGAGAAACCCCGTCTCTACTAAAAATAA
Source organism: Pongo abelii (assembly GCF_028885655.2). Classification (NCBI taxonomy): domain Eukaryota; kingdom Metazoa; phylum Chordata; class Mammalia; order Primates; family Hominidae; genus Pongo; species Pongo abelii. The sequence goes on along the minus strand of NC_072001.2, from coordinate 81,931,065 downwards.
CATAATTAGCCAGGCATGGTGGTGTGCATCTGTAATCCCAGTTACTCAGGAGGCTGAGGCAGGAGAATGGCTTGAACCTGGGAGGCGGAGGTTGCAGTGAGCCAAGATGGTGCCACTGCACTCCAGCCTGGGCAAAAGAGCGAGACTTCATCTCAAAAAAAAAAAAGGAAAAAGAAAAGCAATTAGAAGGAAAAAGTATTTTTACATTTCTCCTTTAAGAGTATTTTTAGGCTGGGGGCGTTGGCTCGCGCCTGTAATCCCAGCACTTTGGGAGTCCAAGGCGGATGGGTCACTTGAGGCCAGGAGTTTGAAACCAGCCTGGCCAACATGGTATAACCCCCTCTCTGCTAAAAATTCCAAAAAACAACAGCTGAGTATGGTGGCAGGTGCCTGTAATCCCAGATACTTGGGAGACTGAGGCAGGAGAACTGCTTGAACCCGGGAGGCGGAGGTTGCAATGAGTTGAGATTGTGCCACTGCACTCCAGCCTGAGTGACAGAGCAAGACTCCATCTCAAAAAAAAATAAAATAAAACAGTATTTTAAAATAGCTTGCCTATAATTTGCTGAAGGTTACCGATATACTCGTTCAGCATCTAAACTGGGCCACTGAGATAAGTTAATAGTGGCTAACTCTGGACAAGATATTATGGGTGATTTTTATTTTATTCACTGTGTATTTTTCAAAGTGATCATGCATTGCTTTCCTAATCAGAAAAAGTAAGTTATTAGATTGTTTAGGACTCAGAAGACAATTTACCCTGGATTCTCCCATTCCATGTGATTCCTAAAATTTCAGAGAAGGTTATTACATAAGGCTCTTAGGTACAGAATCAAAGACTTGGCCTCTCTAGTGTTAAGTATAAAGAAATTTAGAGAAAACATTCTTCCTGCAAAGATGAAAGGAAGTGAAAATCCTCTCCAACTGTGAGACCTACTTCTATAACTAACAGATTCATATACATTTACTCAAATAGTCAACCCATTTCCCATTTCTCTTGGGTTCTTATAGGAGAAAATAGGGCAAAGTAGATTCTTTTAAAAATCCCTATCACTAATGTTAATGTGTGGCATAAAGATGGATTTTAAAATAAGCCAAAAATTCTACTTCAAGGTGTATACTCAAAATAAATGAAAACGTATGTCCACACAAAAAACTTGTACATGGGTGTTCATAGCAGCATTATTCTTAAGAGTAGAAATAACTCATATTTTTGCCAATGAGTAGATAAACAAAATGTAGTATAACCATACAATGGAAGAAAAATAATAAATCGCTGCTTTTTTTCTCTAATCTAGTAAACAAATTACTGATGCACACTACAACATAGATAAACCCTGTAAACATTACACTAAGTGACAGAAGCCAGACACAAAGGATCACATATTGTATGATTCCACTTACAGGAAATGTCCATAATAGGCAAATCCGTGGAGACAGTAAGTAGATGAGTGGTTGCCTAGGACTGGGCAGTGATTTGGGAGTGATGTCTAAGAAGTGTGTGGAGTTTTATTTTTGGGGTGATGAAAATGTTCTAAATCGATTGCGGTGATGGTCGCACAACCCTAGGAGTATAGAGAAAGCCATTGAAATGTATGTTTTAAATGGGTGAATTGTATGGTATGTGAACTGTATCTCAGTAAGGCTGTTACCAAAAAATAACAAAAATAAATGGAGAAATTTATTTTACTATCATTTCATGTAATTCTGAATTCAACCAAGAATGGAAAATTCCCAAGTAGTCTGAACAACTGAATTAAAGTTTCATGATTAATTTAAATACTGCTTTTAAAAATAGATTCACAATTATATTTTGCAAATTGTGTATTATAAAGATGATTAAACCACAAATTTACTAGAATAATGTTGACGTACTTTAGCATGGGGAATATTTTTATGTGCATTGTACTAACAAGAACTTTAAATGATAGCTTTGTCTACATAAACACAAAACAACCTTTGGGTACATCAGCATCAAAAACAAAATAAAAATGCAAATGCTACAATGAAAAAAAAATGCAACACAGATGACAAAGAACTATCTTTAAAAGAGCTCATAAATGAATTTATAGAAAGTTAAATTATCTGATAGAAATTGGGCAAAAAAGATGATCAGACAGTGCATGCAAGAATACAAATGAATGATACCTGGAAGAAGAAGGGGAAAAAAGCATTTGACGTGGGTTTATCCTGATGTGTGACATACAATGTTGTTTACAGAATTCTTCCCTACTAGGGATATTAACTCTAATTGGTTTCAGGTTATAACAATAGTAACAAAAAAGACATCAGGAAATTTTAAGAGTAGTTCATCATGTTCACTGAGCGCTTTTTTAGATCAGATTGTGACTACTTGCATTTGATGCCGTTGTAATCCCTTCCTCTTTCTCTCTCCTCTGTCACTCCGTGGCAGCTTCCCTTCCTCTCTGTTCCCTTTACTACAGTCTTACACCCTCATCCTTCCTTGCCTATTTCAGTAGCCTCCTAACTCACTCTGTCTCTTCCCACCTAGTCCATCTTCTGGGCTCCCAGAATCATTGTTCTAAACAAGTCAGAGTAATTGTTTTTCTCATTCACTAAAAAATCTCAGCTGCCTCTGCATTGCATAGAGCACAAACTTCAAGACCTGCAAAGCTGTCTTCTCATCCTAGTGCACATTTCCAACCTCATCTCTTATTTCCCCAGCAAGCTGTGCTCTAGCTCTGCTTAGCTACTGTGAAGCTTTCCCATTGCCAAGCCTTTGCACGTGCGGTTCCTTCTGCCTTTACTCCCTACCCTTCAGCACACAGCTACCTGGAGTTTAGCACTCCTCCACAATATTGTTGTGGATTATCTGCTTTTCCTGCAAGGCTGCAAGAGCCGAGGACATGTCTTATCCATGTATCCCCACCACCTAAAATTATCAGGAACATGGTAAGTGTCCAATAAAGGAATGAATCAACTTTCTGGTTTTGTTTTTCAGAGTATGGAATATTTTTGCACTGCTAAAACAAATATTCTCATGGAACTTTCAAAGTGCTAGACTGTACAAATTCCAGAGTCTTCCTTTATTTTCTGATTAAGAAAAAACGCCAGAGGTAAAATTATACACAGGAGTACATGATTTTTTTACATAGTTTATTTTTAAAAGCATGATTTGAAAGCTCACCAAAATGAAATCAACTTGACTTTGATTTTAAAGTTTTGACTCAAGATTTAAAACTTAGCTGTCTTTGGTTTTCTACTTATTTATATCAAGGTGCTTCTGAGCTGGTAGGGTCCCTGTGAAAACCCATGAGTTTTGCTCAGATTAATGAAATGCTTGCTATTAGTGATGGGCCCCTGTTCAGATGTGTATTGCTAAGGGAGCATTTGGGATGCATCAGGCAACACTCTGGAAACCAACCATCCTGCAACTCAGGTTAAAAATATGCCACAGAGCAGAGGAAAGTGGGGCTAGCGTGAGAATCTAGACTAGGCAGCCAAACCCCATCGCAGGGAAAAAAACTCACGGTTAAAGAGTAGCCTTTGCCTCACCTCCTATCTTTTGCTTTTCCTCATGGTATGAATTTATTTCAACAAAAAGATGAATACGTTGAAATTTGCCTGTTGTCAGGGTCAAATTCTGAAGACTTTCCTAATGTGGCAGCAAACTATACCAGGCTCTCTTATCCACTATTGCCTTTGAAGAAGTTGTCCTAGCTTTAGGCGAATGTTGAAGGGGTAGTCAGGATACAGAAAATCCACCAGTGCTACTGATCTGGATGGAAAGCAGGTATTTTTTAGGATTTCACATCAGCATATCCAGGGTATTTATTCATTCATCAGTATTTATTTGTTGGCTAACATGTGCCAGTTTCTGTTCTAGGTACTGAGACACAACTATTGAATGAAAACAAAGTACTGCTCTGGAAGTCTGTATTCCAGTGGAGAGAGACAAGAAACAAATATGCCAGCTGGTGATGAGTGCTATGGAGAAAAACTCAACAGGGTATGTATGGGGAATAGAAAATGTGAGGGTGCAGGGGAAAGAGATTGCTCCTTTACAGAAGTACCCCCAAAAAGGTGACATGCAAGCAGAGACCTGGAGATGAGGGAATGGGCAATAGATACCTAGGAAGAGCATTCCCAAGGCAGAGGGATTGGCAAGTGATGCGAGGGGAGCTTAGCACATTCACAGAATGATGAGAAGGCTCATTTGGATGAATGAGGAAGGAAGCACATGGAAGGTAGCACAAGGCCAGAATACAGGATACCTCGTGAACCAGTACAAAGAATTTGACTTTTACTGAGCAAGATGGGAAGCCACTGGAGAGTTTTGAGCCAAGACTGTGCAGTAGCACCGTTTTACATTTTGAAAGGATCACTGTGGCTGCTGCTGGAGAATTGACTGTGGGGAATGAAGTGGAGGCAGGGAGACCAGTTAGGAGGCTGTTGCAATAGTCCAAGTGAGAGATAATGGTGAATTGGACCAGCGTTCCTGCAGTGGAAAGTGGCTGGATTCTGGGTAAATTCTGGAGACAGAGTTAATAAGATTTATTGACTACCTCGACCTCTGGGTGTAGCAAGACTGGAGGGTGAAGATGTGCCATTCATCTTCACTACTTGCTGATTCTGTACTTGTGAATTTGCAAAATTTGCATTCTCATAAAATGTACATGTAACCCCCAAACCAATACTTGTGGTACTTTTAGTCATTTGTTGACATGCAGAGTGGTGAAAATTTTGAGTACCCAGACGCACATGTTCCCAGCTGAGGTTGAGCAAGGCGACACTCTGCATTCTTGTTTCAGCTCTCACACTGTTAAGTGTTCCTGCAGTCTACCTTGTGCCATTTATTTTTGCATTTTTCTTAGTGATTTTACGATTTCAAATGGCACCCAGGTGTAGTGCTGAAGTGCTGTTTAATGTTCCTAAGCACAAGAGGGCTGTGATGTCAGCACTTTGGGAGGTTGAGGCAGGAGGATCGCTTGACCCCGGGAGTTCGAGACCGGCATGGGAAACATGGTGAGACCTTCCACGCTCACCGTCTCTACGAAAAAAACACTGTTTAGTGTTGTTCCTAAGCATAAGAGGGCTGTGATGTCAACACTTTGGGAGGTCAAGGCAGGAAGACCGTTTGAGCCTGCAGTGAAATATGATCACGCCACTGTATTCCAGCCTGGGTGACAGAACAAGACCCAGTCTCAAAAAACAAAACAAAACAAAACATTCAGGTAAAGAGCTGTTGGCTGAGTTCTATGTTAATGAATCCACAATATACATTTAAAAAGGTGTCTTTAAGTAGAAATACACAAAAAACAGGTTATGTACTGATCAGTTGATAAAAATGTGACCAGTGGCTTGTAGGACCCTAACCCAGTACTTCCCCTAGGTGCAAGAGTTCAGTATTTGTTAGTTTTTGTGGTGACTTTAGAACATAACTACCAAAAACAATAAGAACCAGCTGTACAGAGTAAGAGAATAATTTAGAACTTCAAAAAAGTGCTGCAAATAGGGCTTGGAAATACTTTAGCCTATACAGAAAACTGCAGGGAGCTGCATTAAGAAAATCTACAATGAGGAATTAGACTGGGATCCCATATTTGATTGACAACAGCTGAGAGAAGGGTAAATGATGGCTCAATGCACGCATCCCGGCTGATGGAAATCACCTGAAGAGTTTAAGAAACGTTACTAGCTGGGTTCCACCACAGCGCTTGAGTTAATTGATACAGCATGCTTACAAGTTGCAAAAGCTTCCTAGGTGATTCTAATATGCAACAAAAACTTCTTAAAGTTTTACTCAGCATTCCTAAGAATCACATGCAGAGCTTATTAAAACAGATTACTGGGTTCCACCCTCAGAGATTTTAATTCAGTAGATCTGGGATGGGACATCAGAATCTGCACAGGTGATGCTAAAGCACCACGGCTATGCATTAAGTAGCACTGCCCCATATCACTTCTGTCATGAAGCCACAGACACCCAAGGGAACTCAGGTTGAACAAAGCCCAGCAGCAGAGCTCCCTTCAGCCTGTTAACACGTAACTGTTCTCATCTCTTGGTTCCACTTTTCCTCTGCGGCCTTAACTTCTACACCTCATCTTCCACGCAGCTTGAGCTGCTGCCTGTGGGCAGCCTCAGTCCTAGCTGCGAGATCCACACCCACACACCAATTCTGGCTTTGTTCAGCTCACGTGTTCATTCTCAAACCAAACCAATCCGCGCAGACAGAAATGAATAATCTGGCCAGCCTGAGGAATGTGCCCATCTTTGTGAAAAGACTGTAAGCCACAGCGTGCAAAAGGTAATCGCCCTGTCAGTTTTTGTATATTTAACAATTACTGCTACAGAGAATTTATTCCTTCATTTCCATTTTCCAAATTTTATTCCAAAAAAAGGGGATGTGTGTGGAAGATTAAGATGTCCATGAAGAGTAACCATCATCATTACAATATTCAATTGGACAGAAATGACAAGGACCCAATCCAGTATGTAATGTCCTATTTTCCCACTGCACCAGTTAAAAAAAGTCAAAGCCTTCCTAGTGTGGAAGAGTAGGACAGCTTTTACACTGAAATGGTGCCCCAATGAGTAATAAAATCTCTGATTCTATTTATCCTTTTCTTTCTGTTCTTTTTCTTTCTTCTCACGCTCAGCTTTGGCTTCTTCTTCCTCGTGTTTTTTGATCAACTGCTCCACTTCTTTTTGTTTGAGAACTCTGATTACCGTCTTTCCATTCTCTCTTGTTAGTGTTGCAATTTCCACTAAAAACAAACACATACATTTATTTGTATTGCAGGCAGGCAGGCATACTTAGCAGAGAAACTTAATAGGCACTCATGGTTTATGCTCGCCACATCATTGAAACGTTAGTTCAGCACTCTCCTATGTTTTATACTTATTATTCCCTTTTATGAGAACAATATACTTTTGATCTTGTAATGTTTTAATTATAATTTTTACTTAAATATCATCTCCTCAGCCATTTTGTCACTCCCTTAGAAAAAGTATAATCGACCAATTGCTATTGCTGGCCTGCTATTAGCTGTGCTGATTAGACGGAACTGTTGGAACCTCTGAGGGCTCAGCCAGAATCTTCAACTGGTAATAATAGCTTATTTTTTATGGACTTTTCAAGTCTCTTAAAAAAAAAAAAAGGGCATGAAATGGCCAAGAAAAGCAGACTGATACCTAAAGGGGAAGGAATTTTTTTGTACCGGGGAAACTGAGTAGTGTTTCCTTGAAATTGGGTGGAAGTAGACAAAAGAGGACAATCTGCATGTAAATGACATTTTCTTTTTTTTTTTTTTTTTTTTTGAGATGGCGTTTTGCTCTTGTTGTCCAGGCTGGAGTGCAATGGTGCGATCTCGGCTCACTGCAACCTCCGCCTCCTGGGTTCAGGCGATTCTCCTGTTTCAGCCTCCTGAGTAGTGGGATTACAGGCGCACGCCACCACGCCCAGCTAATTTTTTGTATTTTTAGTGGAGGCGGGGGTTTCACCATATTGGCCAGGCTGGTCTTGAACTCCTGACCTCAGGTGATCCACCCACCTCAGTTGGCCTCCCAAAGTGCTGGGGATTACAGGCGTGAGCCAATGTGCCTGGCCGTATATGGCATTTTCTAAGGAACACCAGGAGCTAAACTGTCCTAACATAAAGCAACATGTTAATTTACCACAATTTCTGAAAAACATTTAGAATTTTTTTTTTTTTTTTTTTTTTTTTGAGACAGAGTCTCTCTCTGTCGCCAGTCAGTGGCATGATCTCAACTCACGGCAGCTTCCGCTTCCCAGGTTCAAGTGATTCTCCTTGAACCTGGGATGCACCACCACGCCTGGCTAATTTTTGTATTTTAAGTAGAGATGGGGTTTCACCATGTTGGCCAGGCTGGTCTGGAACTCCTGGCCTCAGGTGATCCACCCGCCTCAGCCTCGCAAAGTGCTGGGATCACAGGCGTGAGCCACCACGCTCGACTGAAATATTCTTTTATATAGTCATGTAGCTTAAGGTGAACAAGGTATTTGGAATTGCTAACATGAGCTTAAAATAAGACATTAGTAGATTAAGAAGAACAGGAGAGGGTATCACAACCCATGCAAAAGTTGTATCTCTGGTAAAGTATACCAAACCTATGTATAAATATATAACTACATACATACGCTTTATCATACATACACACAAGCAAAGATATCATTGATGAGAAGACCTGGTAACTGTTAACTAAAAGTAGCACAGTGGAGGATGTCTGTCTGTGAGTAATGAGATTGCTCAGTATCAAGCCTTTAAGTTTGGAATACAGTGTGAGATTGTGACTCCACAATTTACCAATGTTGATCTTGGTCAACTCACTTAACCTCATTAAGCCCTAGCATCCTCAGTTAGAAGACAGGGATAACATCACCTAATTCGTAAGGTTGCTGTTTCAATGAACTAGGATGACATGTTAAAATCTTAACAGCTGCTGGCTGGGCGCGATGGCTCACGCCTGTAATCCCAGCACTTTGGGAGGCTGAGGTGGGAGGATCACCTGAGGTCAGGAGGTCATGACTAGCCCGGCCAACATGGTGAAACCCCGTCTCTACTAAAAATACAAAAATTAGCTGGGCGTGGTGGCGCGAGCCTGTAGTCCCAGCTACTCGGGAGGCTGAGGCGGGAGAATCACTTGAACCAAGGAGGCGGAGGTTGCAGTGAGCCGAGATTGTGCCATTGCACTCCAGCCTGGCAACACAGTGAGACTCCATCTCAAAAAAAAAAAAAAAAAAAATCTTAACAGCTGCTAATCTCCCTCACTCAGTCGAAAGAATTAAAGGACAGGATATGAATTACCTTTTTCAGCAGAGAGTTTACTAACATCCATGGTCTTATTTAGTACTTTGATAGCTAAAGCAAGTGCTGACTTCAAGGTCATTTCTCCTTCTTTGTAGTCTTGTTTCAACATTGACACAGCTGCCTATAAAACACGAATCAACATAGAATTTTAAGTTTTTACATTTTTTAGAAACATGAATTGATCTAGAAGAAAAATGCCTGAATTATTATTGGCATTACAAGCATAAACAACTTTTTTTTGTTTGTTTGTTTTGACACAGGGGCTCACTCTGTTGCCTTGGCTGGAGTGTAGTGGCATGATCTCAGCTCACTGTATCTTCAAGTCTCCCCAGGCTCAGGTGTTCCCCTCCCACTCTGGCCTCCTGGGTAGCTAGGGTTACAGGCACATGCCATGCTGCCCAGCTAATTTTTGTATTTTCTGTAGAGACGGAGTTCTGCTATGTTGCCCAGGCTGGTCTCGAACTCCTGAGCTCAAGCAATTTGCCTGCCTCGGCCTCCCAAAGTGTTGGGATTACAGGCATGAGCCACCATGCCTGGCCCATATACATAATTTTGATGACAGGGAGGGCACACATGGCACGGGGTGAGAAGAGGGAGTACTGATGCTCTATAAAGTGTGTCTTTAACCTGGGGTCCTCAGTCTCCCAAGGGGTCTGTCATAGAATTCAGGGGATCTGTAAACTAGGATGTGAAACAAAATCACAACTTCTAATTTCACAACTCTTAACTGAAAATTAGCATTTATTAATGTAGTTAACAAACCCCGGTATATTAGCTATACCAGCAAGGCTGTCACCAACAGAAATCACAGATATTTCCATATCACATTAAGGTTGTTGCAGCTATCTTAAAATACCGTTTACATTCATCACCACAGCAAAATTATGGCAGTTATTAGACATTCTGCTAGATTTTATAGCACAACAAAAATACTCACAGCGCTATTATTTCCAATGCATGTGGCCTTCCATCCCCCGTAATTTCCACTAGGGTCACTCTGATAGAGCTGAAAGCCATAGTGCTTATCCCAGCCAATGTACAGCAATGAAACACCAAAGGGACGTTTTCCTTTAACAAAGAAAAAAAGCCAAACATATCAATAATCTAAATTTAGTATCACTATAGTTACCTGAGCTCAGTGAATGTAGCTAAACCCTACTCTGTGAACTTAAGCATTCATAAACTGTTTTGTATTCTGGCTACCATAGATAAGCTCCATTACAAATTCCACTTTTGTTTCTACGACTTGGACACAGCCAGGAGAGGGAATAGACAAAGGACCAGTGCTGAATTTCATTATTATGTAAACAGCAGTTAGTTTCCAGATTTGAAAATGTTGTTTTGGACTTTCAATATCCTATTAATAAAACTAGGATAATCTACATGGCGGAGAAACACGTTCATTCATGAAGCAAGAATGTATGAAATTCTAGTGTTCTGTACCACTGTAGGATTAATATAGTTAACTGTAACTTATTAGTTTCAAATAGCTAGAAGGATATGGAAGGCTCCCAACACAAAGAAGTGTTTGAGATGATGAATGTGCCATTTACCCTGATCTGATCATTATGTGTACTGAAACATCATTAGGTACCCCATGAATATGTACAATTCTTATTTGCCAATTAAAAAAATTAAATTTAATTTAAAACAAAGGGTCTATTTTCAATTTTTTACTACCTCAAAAGGGTTATAACTCATAAAATGTCTTAACTTTTTAGAATAAAATTTTCAAAAAAATTAAGTACCTCCAAATTGTGTATAAGCTTGTTTGATATCACACAGTGCTGTAACCAACTGCTCACAAGGTATTGGCTCCTGATACTGTAATAAATACCTAGGATAAAGAGATGGGCACATTAGTAGTTTTCTCTAAAACACAAACTCTAAGGAAAATATTCTCTGAAAAGCAATCTATGCCATGGGGACAACCTAACAGTCATTTGTAATTTGAAGGGGAGGGAACAAGTCAACAACTGAATATTCTCATAGTAAATAATATTTTGTAAGTTGGTTGAAAAAAATCTGTAATTTTCAATTCAAAGATTTTTAATGACTTTAATCTTTACAAAAGTGGGCTCTCCTTAGAAACATCAAAACTAGGCCAGGTGCAGTGGCTCATGCCTGTAATCCCGGCACTTTGGGAGGCCAAGGTGGACGGATCACGAGGTCAGGAGATCGAGACCATCCTGGCTAACAGTGAAACCCCGTCTCTACTAAAAATACAAAAATTAACCGCGTGTGGTGGCATACGCCTGTAGTCCCAGCTACTTGGGAGGCTGAGGCAAGAGAATCGCTTGAACCCGGGAGGCGGAGTTGCAGTGAGCCGAGGTGGCGCCACTGCACTCCAGCCTGGGTGACAGAGTGAGACTCTGTCTCAAAAAAAAAGAAGCATCAAAACTAATTTCTATATCATCAGTTATGCTATTTATGACCATACCTTTGAGCAATGAGCCTTAGTTCATTAGTCAGAACATTAGCATCAGAAGTTATGCCTGCCACACTGCAAGCCATGTCCCTTGAAGAAAAAAGACATTGATCTGTAAGCAGGGAAGATGCTTGCAAGGAGCGTTTATAAGTATTAAAAAGCACAGAATTCTATCAGAAATTCACTACGTTTGCTTCACAACAGCTACTTCCTTCAGAAAAAACCTTAAAAAGTTTTATCTTTGTAGGAGACGTTTACTTGATGTCATTCAACATGAAAGATAAACAAATGCACCCTTTAAGTTCTTTAACAGATGTATTTATCATTACCACCCTGTGAATAGGATAACAGAATTAACGCCAAGAAGCTAATGTAATCTCAAGAAGATTCAGCAACAAAGAATAAAAAGATAGGCTTGCCACAATGGCTCACGCCTGTAATCCCAGCACTTTGGGAGGCCGAGGTAGATGGAGGGCTTGAGCCCAGGAGATCAAGACCAGCCTGGGCAATATGGCAAAATCCCATCTTAACAAAAAATACAAAAACGAACTGGGTGTGGTGGTGCACAGCTATAGTCCCAGCTACTTGGGAGGCTGCGGTGGGAGGATCACTTGAGCCCGGGAGACAGAAGTTGCAGTGAGCCAAGATGGCGTCACCGTACTGCAGCCTGGGTGACAGAGCAAGAATCTGTCTCAAAAAAAAAAAAAGATTTTGCTAGACAGACTGCTCTTGAGTAATATTCATTTCCTGAGGCTTGGCTTGATAGAGATGACAGGGGACAATGGCAGGAGAGTTTACAAGCCTGCTTAGGAAGTACAGGGCTAGGCTCCTACTAGAGATGCATTTCATTTTTTTGGGCCTATTTCCTGAGGGCTGCCCTGGCTCTCTTATAGCTGAGACTTGCCCTGTGACTACGCCTAGCCAAGCCTGCCAGCTGTTGAGTGGACCCAACAGAGGCTCTGTGGAGGGGTGACACCACTTTGGACAAGTTTATCAAAAGGCCCTGATAATCAGCATTTACCAAGCTCACCACCACTGAAGGGAAAGTCTCTACTTAGCACGGCCAGCTCTCCATGAGCTGCAAAGTTCTGCACACCCAAATATAACAAACATCTCACACAGTGTACAAGGCTTGGCTAAATTCTTCCCAGACCTCCAAGAGGCTTGTTCTTTAGTAAGATTCAGTGTAATTCAACAAAATCCTGCGTAGCTATTCTAGACAATACTTTGAGGGCCTACTAAATGCCAGACACTATACTATTTTATTTCATTCATTTTATTTCATTAAACCGCCACAACCACTTTAGGAGGCTCTGAGGCCCAAAGAAATTAAATAATTGGTGCAAGGTCACATAGCCTGCATGGGTGAAGCCTGGAGTTGAACCCAAATCTGTGTGACTACTAAGTCTGTACTCTTATCATTACACAATGCTAGTTTCTCCACGAAGTGTTTGCCCTGCACTTAAAAGGAGTAACACATGGTACCAGGCCTCAAAGAGGTTACAAACAAAATAAAGGCACAACTTCAATTCTACCACATCGCATGGAAGAGCCCTCCCAAATTACATAGATCCCACTTATGTGAGAAAGTGAGATTTTTTTTAAACTCTTTCCTAAAATCTCACTTACTCATTGAGTTTATAAATTTTTTCAGAAAAAAAGACTTCATCAAGAAGCTTGTGGATGTTGCGTCTCTCTGCTGCAAGCAAAACACCATCATTTGCTAAAATTCCCAAACAGGTGCCTGCATGTCCAATAGCTTCCATGGCATATTCAACTTGGTATAAGCGACCTACAAAACAAAAGCAGTGAGAAGCCAAGACTCTCCTCTGTGCTCTTGCACCACCGGCCCAAAAGAAATCAGCAATGAAGCAAGCTAGAAACAAATTTCCACTTTCACTCTTCTATGGTATAATCAACCTGGTGACCATAATTGCTTCAAAGTACAAAAAAGATGAACTCTGCAACTACCAAAAATAGTTTGTAATTTTTTTTTCTAAAAGTCTAACATTTATTTTTAAACTTGAGGCAGATTAAACAATTTCTATTTTACCTTCTGGAGAAAATATAGTGGTCCTGGAGTCATATCTTCGAGACTACAAAGGAAAAACACATGAGTGACTCCTACCCACTGAAAGTAAGCCAAGTCCTGCAAGCCTACAAATCATCTTACAAAACCTATCCTGGTATATACAAAGTTCAATAGGTGAGAGGAAACTGACAAGATAAAAGGCATCTTCTCAATGCTTTCCTTCTATTTCAATTTTCCCACACAAGTCTGTAAGTTGAGTACAAGCAATACGGTTTATCAGGCAACAGTTTATTGGCATGTGTATTAACTCACCATGTTTTCTGAACTTTATATAGTTCCTGTAAAAAGAAAATCAGATCATCATTAAAATAAGATTCACAAATTAAAAAGCATTTGCTGACTTTACAAATCTATTTACTCCCTTTATTCAGCTAAGTGTCAGGCATTATGCTAGATGCTGGAACACCAAAATGTGTAAAACCAGTTCCTGTCCTGAAAAGCTAATACTGGCAGTTAGGTGAGACAGGCAGTCATAGATTATAATGTGGAAAGAGGAACCGGGGGTAGGGTGGGAAAAGGGATGATGAAAAAATCAAGAAAGTATTTTTTGAGAAACCGATACAGAAAATGAAAGTAAATCAGAGACGGGAGAGGCAGAAATAAGGCTGAGAACCCTTGGGTCTAAGAGAAAGAACAGAGGAAGAAAGAAGGGAAGGGCATTCCAGACAGAGCATAAAGTATGAACAAAGGGTACTGAGGCAGGATAGCTTAGTGCGCATGAGACAAACTGCTGATGTTTTTAAAAATATATAAATAAGAGCTAAGCGAGTATCCAAATCACGCAGAGCCTTGAAAGCCATGTCAAGAGGCTGAGGCCTTCTCCAGAGAGTGATCTGGGTCCTGAACTTGGGGGTGGAGGCAGTTATCTTGGGCACCATCAGTACCATTTGTGCAAAAGGCAATACTGGGTGCTCAGCGTTATTTGGTAAAGCCTCAGTCCAAAACCCACATTTCCAAATACTGGAATATAGGGAATCAAGACTGGAAAGGTAAGCTGGAATCAAATTCTGGAGAGCCCGCGTGCCCAGGTAAAAACAGAATTTTATCTCTCAGCCAATGGGGCTCCTCTGAATGATTCCCAAGGCCCATAGGAACTGATTGGCATTTTAAATGATCACTCTGGCTGGTGAGAGACCGAGGGCAGCGAACTGGTTGAAGTAATTGCAACAGGAAGGTGCAAAGTAAGGACGGCACAGAGCAGAAAAGCAGGGAGGACACAGACTCGCCGAGGATTTCTGATTCGAGCGTAAGCACAACTTTCTGTTGTCTCCACGCCTGACGCCGGGCACAGCACGATTTTGAGTTCACCGGCACCTCCGGGAGAGCTAACTTTCACGTACCGAACTCTCCAGGACGGAAGCCGCCCCAACTCCTCGGTCCTGCCCACAGACCCCCCACCCTCAGCCCGCCCCCTCGCGGGCCCCGGCGTCCAGGCTTGGCACTGGGAAGCCCCCGACGGCGGCCGGCGGGGGCCATTCCCGGCGGCCGGTCCGTCACCGAGGAGGCGGTGCAGAGTCATCGTGCCCACGGCTCCTCCGCGGCAACTGCAGGCCGGGACTGTCTTGACGTTCACGACCCCCGCCCAAGGGGAGAGCGGCGAAGCTTCCGCGGGCCCCAAGGGGCCAAAGGCTCACCAGATGGAAGACCCTGAAGACTTGAGATGTCCACGGAGCCCTTAACTCCACGGAAGAATAAACCACCAGCGCTCACCAAATAACCGCGGCTAATATGGCCCCCGCGCATGCGCAGAACAGCTGGGGGGGGGGAGGCGGGACGGCCGAGGACGCGGAAGTCCTCCATGAGGGGCGGAGCTAGAACCGGTCGCCCTCGTGGGAGCTGGGGCGCCGGGGTGCTGAGGCTCTGGGGCGCTGCAGCTTAGGCTAGGGTCCTCAGCAGGTGGAGGAGTTGCTGTGCCATGGGGAGGAGGACAGGAAGACAGTAGCCAACCAGGAGGTGGAATAGCTAATTTCTTTCTCTTACCCTTGGCGCTCTCCTTTCACTTTCTCTTCACTATTCAGACCTAGGATAGCAAATAGTGTAGACCGGCTTCTTAATTGCTATCATTCCTGTCCTGTTTCCCAAAATGGTTCCGACCACATGAGACTTTACCCCTCTCATCACCTTCCTTTTTCATTCTGGCTTTCACTTTTACTGCTGATGCATACATTTTGGACATATAAATTATGATGAGGAAGGCCGGGTGGCTCATGCCTGTAATCCCAGCACCTTGGGAGGTCGAGGCGGGTGGATCACCTGAGGTCGGGAGTTCGAGACCAGCTTGGCCAACATGGTGAAACCGTCTCTACTAAAATTACAAAAATTAGCCGAGTGTGTGGTGCACGCCTGTAATCCCAGCTACTTGGGAGGCTGAGGCACGAGAATCGCTTGAACTCGGGAGGCGGAGGTTGCAGTGAGCCGAGAGTGCGCCACTTCACTCCAGCCTGAGACTCCATCTCAAAAAAAAAAAAAAAAAAAAATGATGATGAGGGTCGGGCATGGTGACTCACGCTTGTAATTACACAGCTTTGGGAGGCTGAGGCAGGAGGATGGCTTGAGGCTAGGAGTTTGAGGCTGTGGTGAGCTATGATCGCACCACTGCACTCCAGCCTGGGTGACAGAGAAAGACACTGGCTCTAAAAATTAAATTTAAAAAAATTATGATGAGGTTCACACTTTTGGGGGAATTTTCACCTTGGTCTCTTTCTCTGCTTTTCACCAGTCAGAAAGGATTTCCCTGACCAGCATAGTTAAAGCAATACCCTACCGTCATCATATACTCGCACCATTTTATCTTCTTTACTGAAATTGTCATAATTGTTTATGTGTTCATTATCCATCTCTCCACCTTTTTGCTCATTCAGCCTCGGTCCGTATGTAAACTATCTACTATTCATTTTAGATTTTTTCAGGCTAAAAGGTTGACTAGATCTGGGTTCATATGAAGCCATCTGCTCACAGTCTCTCCCAGAAAGGAGCCCATTGAGCAGAAACTGTCCTCTTCATGTTGGCTGCAAAATTATTGGGGGATCTGGGCTTTGAAAAGGAGATAGCTTGGAAGTAAGTTGCATTTTGAGGTCTCGCCTATCGTCTCTACTTTCCAAGCACACAGGGAAGTGAGCCAAGGCAAGATGGCAAAGAGCCACACGCAGGTGGTGCTCTGAAAGCATCCTCAGGTGGTGTAACTTATGGCATCTCTGAGGGCCCCTGCCTGCCACCTTAGTTCATTCTGCAGAATTCAGTGAACAGTCACTTTTAAGTGAGAGGTAGAATTTCTCAGGTCAAAAGAGGGATTAGTTGAGAAAAAAGGCAAGAGAAGAATGAGTCTGACAAGTGTGGGTGACTGAGTAGTTCGGTCTGATCTGAATGGAGGAGATAATACAGCAAGTAAGGAAAGGCATTTGAGGCCAAAGTGTAGAGTGCCTTTAATGCCAGAATTTGTTTTGGTCAGTAATGGGAAGACAGGATTAAAGTGATGTTTTAGGATGATGAACCCTCAACATCTCTCATCCCACATGTTCCTCTTACAATGCGCCACACAGATGGTTCCCATGGAGAGGTTCTGTGTCCCCTTATTCTGAATCTGGGTGAGCCTGTGACTACAATGGAAGTGATATCATGTGACTTCCAAGAGCAGATCACAAATGGTGATATGGTTCTGTCTTGTCCTCTTGGGATGGTCGTTCTTGGGACCCAGGCACTATGCTGTGAGGAAGCAAAGGCCACATGGAGAGGTGTTTGGCCAACAGCCTCGATGAAGTCCCAGTGTCACCTGCCAGACAGCTGAGTGAAGATTCCTCCAGATGATCCTAGTACCCAGTTGTAACCAGGCAGCTTAGCTTCAAACTGCATTAAAAAAATTTTTCCCCTTTTCCTTGGGTTTAAAGATATAACCTTGAAGCAAACTGCAGAAACCTTTTCTAGAGTCCACATCCCTCCCTTTCTCATTGTATATACTCCCTTCACATTTATCTAACTGTCTACTAGTATCTAATTATGTCTTCTTAGAAGTTCCAGGGGTCAATCCTGAGACACACAGACCAAGTCTGGAGACCCAGCTGCAAAGTTCCAGAGATTACTTCAAGGCAGCTAGTTAACAACCTGGCTGTTGTTGAAATGCCATCAGCCCAGGGTCCAGGTGGACCAGGACCCAAGATAGCCACTAGAATAAGACACACAGACATTGTACTCAGCCCAGTTCTTGCATGCCTTCCTTATCAAGTTTTCTCTTTTTAAGCCCCTGCCTTCTTCCTAAAAATAGAAGCCGTTAATTTGGATAGGAATCCAATTGCTTTCCCTTTACTATTTTTGGTTAATAAATTCTGTCTTTCTATTATACCTCACCCTTGTCAATTGGACTCTGTAAGAAGTGAGTGTTCGGTTACACAGTGATTGAGTCTCTCCCCGGCATCAAATCTCTCCCAGCCTTAAAGTCTTCCTAGCTGAGGCCCCAGCACTGGGGAGCAGAGACAAACTGTCCCAGGGCCTGTCTGAATTCATGACTGCCAGAAACCGTGAGCTAAGAAAATGATTAAAGTTTTAAGCCACAATTTTTTTGGTCATCACACAGCAATATATGTAACCAGAGTTTTTATCTGCCTACATAATATGAAGTGCAGAGGTTAGGGAGACTAAGAACACCAGAAAGTAAAGTTCTGTTGTAGTCCAGGGGCGCTAAAAGCCTGGACAGAAGAAGGCACTTGTAAAAGCAAAGAGTCTTTGCCAGACATATGGTATTGATTCCTAAATCTGGAACTGGGTTTTCTCCACATTGTTTGAAAGGACCAGGACCTGGCACTTGTAGTGGTGTGTTCATTCTTACAGTTTATTCAACAGATCTTTACTGGGTCTTCTAGGGGCCTGGCATGGTGCTAGGTCCCGAAAGTAAAGTAAAATAAATATTTAATTTATGTATTGTATTAGGGTCTTCCAGAGAAACCGAATCAATGGGATGGATGGATGGATAGGTAGATAAACAGGAGGGGATTTATTATGGAAATAAATTATGGAGGCTAAGAAGTCCCACAATTGCTGTCTGTAAGCTGAAGAACCAGTGAAGCCAATTGTGTGTTTCAGTTTGAGTCTAAAGGCTTGAGAACCAGAGGAGATGATGGTGTAACTCTCAGTCTGAGACAGAAGACCTAAGAACCTGAGGGGCCGCTGGTTAAGTCTTGGAGTTTGAAGGCCAAAAACCTGGAGTTTTGCTATCTGAGGCCAAGAGAAGATGGCTGTCCCAGGAGAGAGACTGAATCCATCTTTCCTTTGTCTTTTTGTTCTATCCAGGCCCTCAACAGATTGGATGGTGCCCACCCATACTGGTGAAGGAGATCTTCCTTACTCAGCTACTGATTGAAATGCCAGTCTCTTCTGGAAACTTTCGCACAGACATGCTCAGGAATAATGCTTTACTACCTATCTCTGTGTCCCTTAATCCAGGCAAGTTGGCACCTAAAACTAACCATCACAGCCACCAAAGAGTTTATATAAACCACAGGAAATTGATTGATTGGAGACAAGTTAGAACAAATACCAAATAGTAAAATATCAATGTAATGCAGCATGTAAACATCTAAACAGTGGTCAGCAATATTTGCATTAGGAATTGAGTGAAAGGAAATCCATGTTAGCAGGGGCAATCGAGGGAAATCTGTACAGTTTCATCAATTCAGAGGATCAACTCTGGTCTGGAAGTGAAACCCAAGTTTCAGTCCATTTTTCTGGTTCCCAGTTTTTAGCTTGAGCAGTCAACCTAGATAAAAACCACAGTCCCTTAAATTTGAGAAACATAAGTGCTTTCATGTGAATGATCTCATTTGTTCCTCCTAGTGTGTGTGTGTGTGTGTGTGTGTGTGTGTGTAGCAGGGACAGGAGAGGAGGGAGAGGGAGAGAAAGTAGCATGGAACTTTGTGGTAGTGAAGAGCATGGTCTGCATCAGAAAGACCTGATTTTAGCCCTGGCTGTCTTTGAGCAAATTATTTTTCCTTTTTCAGCTGCTATTTTCTCATCTGAAAATGACGATCAATTATAACAGTACTTCCCACATGGGTTTGTTGTAAAAATTAAGTGAGCTAATGTGTGTGAAATACTTTAGTGCTGAATAAATGTTGGCTTCTATTATATTTTGTTAAAAAACAACACAGGCTGGGTACGATAGCTCACGCCTGTAATCCTAGCATTTAGGGAGGCCAAGGCAGGAGGATTGCTTGAGTCCAGGGGTTTGAGACTAGCCTGGGCAACATAGTGAGAACCTGTCTCTACAAAATAAAATAAATTAGCCAGGCATGGTGGCACATGCCTGTAGTCCCAGCTACTCAAGAGGCTGAGGTGGGAGGATTGCTTGAGCCCAGGAGGTAGAGGTTGCAGTGAGCTGTGATCACACCACTGCACTCCAGCGTGGGTGACGGAGTGAGACCCTATCTCAAACAAACAAACAAAAAAACCCAAAACAAATAAAAAATCCAGTAAAGACAGAGATTCCTAAAATTCTACGATTCTAAAAACCAGTAGGGCTCACTGAATATAAGAGAGGCAAGCAAAAAATTACTCCAATATTTTGAGTTTGGGTAACCTGGAATATGGTTCATTTATTGAGTAAATAACTGAGTCCTAACTATGTGCCACACACTGTGTTAAGCACTTGGCGCTGTTCTCTTATGAAATCTTCACAATGAACTCTATTAACTCTATGAGATAGGTACTACCCCAGTCTCTACAAAAAATTAAAGAATTAGCCAGGCATGATGGCACATGCCTGAAGTCCCAGCTGCTAGGGAGGCTGAGGTGGGAGGATCACCTGAGCCTAGGAGGTTGAGGCTGCAGTGAAACCCTGTCCCCCCCACCACACCACCAAAAAAAAAAAAAAAAAAAAAGAAAAAGAAAAAGAAAAATGAAATGAAATGAAATTGAGGGACAAAGAAGTGAAAAATGAACCATATAGGACAATTTAGAGAAATATCTAGTTTGGGAAGACTAGGTAGGTAGACAGAAAGATGGAGATGGGATCAATGCCTGTTCATATATATAGAAAGATAACTATTGAGTATTTGAATGGCCAGGGTTCTAGACTTGAGTCATCTGTAGACAATGAATAGTTGAAAACCACAGGAATAGTAAACAGCCATTTACTAAATCATACTAAAGGAGACATGAAGAGAAACCAGTGAAGGAAACACAGTGGGATACCTTTTGCCAAGTATACAGTGAGCTTCAGTCAACGCAGTCTACTTCATAGTCATCCAAAAAGAAACAAATTATAGAGAATTGAAAAATATATGCTTAAGGAGGTTCCTGGTATCAGTCTGAAAGGAACCATTATATTTAGGTAGCTCAGGGGTTAGTGGCCTTGCCTGGACGTCATTATTTGCTTCCTTGCAGTTCCCAGGGTTTTCCAGCATCTATCTATGGAGTTCCAGTTTCAACCACCCTCTCAGACAAGTTAAAATTTTTTCTCCAAGAATGCTCTCTGTGCTTTCTCCTAAAGCATCTTAGTGTGTGCCTTCTCCATCCTTTTTTCTAGCACACATTTATTTTCAAATATTTTTAAAGACCTCTCTGTAGGAAAGGCGCTATAATAGCAGGTGTGATAAGAAAGGATGAGGAGGCCGGGCACGGTGACTCACGCCTGTAATCCCAGCACTTTGGGAGGCCAAGGCGGGCAGAACACAAGGTCAGGAGATAGAGACCATCCTGTCTAACACGGTGAAACCCTGTCTCTACTAAAAATACAAAAAAATTAGCCGGGCGTGGTGGTGGGCACCTGTAGTCCCAGCTACTCAGGAGGCTGAGGTAGGAGAATAGCGTGAACCCGAGAGGTGGACCTTGCAGTGAGCGGAGATGGCGCCACTGCACTACATCCTGGGTGACAGAGCGAGACTCTGTCTCAAAAAAAAAAAAAAAAGAAGGGATGAGGAGACAAAAATAAGTTTTACATGGTCTCTGCCCTCAATAGCTCTCAGGCAAGATGACTGCACAACCACGATCCATTATACAAAGTGATGGGCCATGAAAAAGACACAGTGCACTGGGATTCTAGAGAAAGCAGAGATCAGAGGAGGTTTCATAGAACTGGTAGTATGTTATCTAGGTCAGTATGTTATGTCCAGATATTTAAAATATGTCAATATATCTGTACGTATATATTATTTTTAAAATTAAAAAAGTCATTAATCTCAGGGCTGGAATAGATCTTGTGAGATTATCTAATTCAAAATGGTATCATTATATGTGTTTTACAGACATGGCAAGTGAGACTCAGAAAAATATGCTTGCTTGTGGTACTTTTGTGAATTTTAAAAAATTGTCATGAGATTGCTTGAAGACCTTAGGGATTTCATGTGCTCTGTCATATTCAGAATTGATCCATTCCATCAGTTGATTTTTAACTACGCAGGAAAATCCTTCCTAAAATTTGATTGGGTCCTATTTTAATTACCCAAGTTAAAGTTAAAGTGAACTTTTAGTCACATGGAGATCTCAGTCACATGGAGATCCCAGATTCATAGGATTTGGCAGTTTCAAACCAGATTTCTTCTACAGCTTTCTGACCCATGTCAAACATTTGCTGTAAGTGTTTCCACCCGGTTTTTGCAGTAACCATGAGATAGTCTTTGTTCTCTGGGTATAGCTGGCAAGAGTATGCAGCCATGACAAGTGACTGACAAAAACGACTGCATACAAGTAAAAACAAAGCACCCTTCTCTACAGCTGTCAGTGGGGTGATGCTTTCAAACCCTGCAAGGACATGGCCTCCTACTTGCATAGGACTCTTGCTTTCAATCATCATGTACATGATGGTAATTGCCACTTCAAACACATAGTAGCCATAGCTCATGTCACCAAAGTCTAAAATCCCAGACACTTGATATTCAGCATTTCCAGAGGCTGACTTCCTGGACTCTATTAAAATATTATGGTCATTAAGATCTCCATGATTGATACCTGAAAGTAGAAAAATCATGTAAAAACAGTTATTGAATATCCCAATTCATTCCCCTTCCATTTCTCTTTCATAGGGAAAGCCATAATTTGATAAGCAGTCAGAGATAAAGGGCTAGGCCCTATTTTTCTTGAAATAAAATAATTTCCTCTTAAAAGAATAAAAGCAGTTAATTTGGGGTGGTGGTTTTTTTCTTTGCTTCTCATCAATACAAGGCCAGAAGTTGGAGACTGCAGTTACTACAAATACCTGATTTTGGCCATTAGAAGAGTAAAGTGAAAAGAACTGCTTAAACCCAGAAATGTTTAAAAAGAATAGAAACATTCACATTGTTAGAAGAAACAGAGTCCTAGAATGGACCAGATTTACCTTTATTTTCATCTAGGATTTTATTTTATTTTTTTAATTTTTATTCTTTGAGACGGAGTCTCACTCTGTTGCCCAGCTGGAGTACCGTGGCACAGTCTTGGCTCACTGCAACCTCCGTCTCCTGGGTGCAAGCAATTCTCCTGCCTCAGCCTCCTGAGTAGCTGGATTACAGGGTGCGCCACCACGCCCAGCTAATTTTTGTATTTTTAGTAGAGACAGAGTTTCACCATGTTGGCCAGGCTGCTCTCGAACTCCTGACCTCAAATGATCTCCCCGCCTCAGCCTCCCAAAGTGCTGGGATTACAGGCCTGAGCCACCGTGACTGGCCTCAGCTAGGATTTTAAACAAAATTTTCTGATAACATGGTAATTCTAAATTTCCCTTTTTTTGATTACTAAAATAGGTGGTGATATTTTAAGTCAGTACTATTCAAAGTGGGGTCCGTGGCCAGTGCTGGTCTACAAAATGTTACTCGTCTCCATGAGATAAGAACAGAGTTGAGAGTGTTTAGAAAATTTTACAGTGATATGACATCCAAGAGTGTGATCAGTGTCCTTGTGTCATTGAACGGAGTGTACACGAGTTCAAGTTTTGTCAAACTCCCATGGTTAGTTGCATGTGGCACGAACGGTAAGTGAATCATGCACAGTAGGACCATATGCCAGACTGTAATGGGTTGGGGGAGAAAAACCCACACTTGTCTTTTACCATAGATAGTCTAAGAAGCACGGATTTAAGCCACCGACTAAAGATTAGTAAGAGATGTAAATGGCCATGAGCAATGAAGCCCTGAGTCATATACATGATATAAAGTATATAATTTTAACTTTTAAATATAATGCTGACTTTTTCTATGTGATTTAGGATTGTGTAAATCATGCTTAAGCAATGTAACATAGTGGGCACATAGAAGCAATATTACTGTAAATCATAGATTTTAAACTACGTATTTCTGAAATTGGGATATATTATATAATTGACTCAAAAATATATAAGGTAAAATTTGACCGGGCGCAGTGGCTCATGCCTGTAATCCCTTTGGCCACTTTGGGAGGCCAAGGCAGATGGATTGCTTGAGTCTAGGAGTTCGAGACCAGCCTCTCCAACATAGTGAAACGCTGTTTCTATTAAAAATACAAAATTTAGCCAGCATGGTGGTGGACACCTGTAGTCCCAGCTATTCAGGAGGCTGAGGCAGGAGAATCACTTGAACCTGGGAGGCAGAGATTGCAGTGAGCTGAGATTACATCACTGCACTCCAGCCTGGGCAAGAGCGAGACTCTATCTCAAAAAAATTTTATATACATATATATATATGATAAAATTTGACAGAAATACAAGCAAAAAATAGGCAATCTGCAATCATAGTAGGATTAAAATATACTTTAACATGTGCTTTACTCAATAATTGTTGGAAAAAAGCAGACAAAAATGTAAGTGAAAGTTACAGAAAATTTAAAAATGATTAACAAACTTGACCTAATGGGCATATAACTTTATACCCAACACTGCAGAATACACTTTCTTTTAAGGCACACATGAACCATTCATAAAAATTTACCAAATACCACATGATAAAAGTACATTTGAAATGACTGAAATCATATAGAGGTTGATCTGTCTAATATCTAGTAGCCACTAGACATATGTGGCTATTGAAATTCATTAAGATTCAAACTGGAGGGCCAGATGTGGTGATTCACGCCTGTAATCCCAGCAGTTTGGGAGGCTTAGGTGGGCAGATCACTTGAGGCCAGGAGTTCAAGACCAACCTGGCCAACATGGCAAAACTCCATCTCTACTAAAAATACAAAAGTTACCTGGCATGGTGGTGCATAATTCCAGCTACTAGGGAGGCTGAGGCATGAGAATCACTTGAACCCAGGAGGCTGAGGTTGCAGTGAGCCGAGATCATGCCGCTGAACTCCAGCCTGGGCAACAGAGTGAGACTCTGTCTTAAAAAAACAAAAACAAAAACAAAAAACAGGATTCAAGCTGGGTGCATTGGCTTACGCCTGTAATCCCAGCACTTTCAGAGGCTGATGTGGGAGGATCGCTTGCAGCCAGTAGTTCAAGACCAGCCTGGGCAACATAGTGAGACTCCATTTCTATATAAAAAAAAGTCTGCTGGGTATGGTAAAGCATGCCTGTAGCCCCAGCTATAAAAAAAATTTTTTTAGGTCAGTAAGATTAAATAAAATTGAAAGTCCTAAGGAATATCCTTAGCAGCACTAGCCACATTTCAAATGCCCATAGCCACATAAGAGCTATTGTATTGAACAACACAGATATAGAACATTTCCTTCACTGAAGAAATTCCTACTGGACAGCACTAATATAAAGTATGTTCTCTGATCACAATGTAATTACAGTAGAAATCAACAATAAAATATAACCAAAAAAGTTCATCATATTTTGGGGAACAGGATTTACACTTCTAAATACCTATGAATAATAATATAAAAAAAGTAGCCAGGCATGGTGGCACACACCTGTGGTCACAGCTACCTGGGTGGCTGTAGCAGGAGAATCTCTTGAACCCAGGAGGTGGAGGTGGCAGTGAGCTGAGATCGCACCACTGCACTCCAGCCTGGGTGACAGAGCAAGACTCCAGCTCAAAAAATAAATAAATAAATAATGGGCGAATGTCATGGTTTGTGAATTACATCGCAATAAAGCTGTAGAAAATAACAGGGGTCTGGTGCACTTGCTCATGTAATCTTAGTGCTTTGGGAAGCCAAGGTGGGAGGGTCACTTGAGCCCAGGAGTTTGAGGCCAGTCTGAACAATGTAGAGAGACCCTATCTCTACAAAAATAAAAATATTCACCAGGCATGATGGTGGATAGCTCAGTCCCAGCTACTTGGGAGTCTGAGGTGGGAGGATCGCTTGGGCCCAGGAGGTCGAAGCTGCAGTGAGCTGTGATCGCACCACTGCACTCCAGCCTGGTGACAGAGCAAGACTGCCTCAAAAAAAAAAATTTAGAATTACACATCCAAACATACCGTACCATGAAAAGACAAGCCACAGAATGGGATAAAATATTTGTAACATAGATAACTAGCAAAGGACTCATATCCAGAATATATTTAGCATTTCCACAAATCAATGAGAAAAAAATAATTTCAATAGAAAAAAGGCCAAAGACTTGATTTGGCACTTCTCAAGAATATATTTCAAATGGCCAATAAATAGGGAGATGGATTTTAAAACCATGATGTGATGATAAACTATTATCTACAAATCAGATTGAGAAAAATTTTAAAAGTCTGACCACACCAAGGGTGTAGAACAATGAAAACTTTTACACTCTGCTAGCTGTAGTACAAATTCATAGAACCACTTTTGAAAACGTTGGTATTATCCAGTGAAGCTGAATATAGACATGTCCTATGACCTAGCAATCCTACCCCAAGGTATACACTCAAAGACTAATGAACATGTATACTGAGACTCAAGCATGTTCACGGCACCACTGTTCTTCTTAGCCCCAAATAAGAAACAACCCAAGTATCTTTTAAGAGTAGAATAATGTGTGGTATATTAGAGAATAAAATATTCTACAGTTATAAAAGTTAACCAACTCTAGCATATGCAATGACACAAAGAATCTTACAAAAGTAGTATTGAGAAAAAAAAGGGAAGACAAGTGAATATATATGGTAGAGAGGCAGAGTAGGAGCAGGGAGACCAGTTACAAGGCTACTGCAATCATCCGGATCATAGGCTCTCCTTTGAAGAAAGAAGGGATAGAATTTGACTGGATTTGTGACATGAGAGAAAGCACAAAGTGAAGCCTATGACTCCTAACTTTTTGTCCAGATTAACTAGGTGAATGGTGGATACAACTTTAATGAGATGAAGAAGACTGGGGGAAAAACAGGTTTGAAGGGAAAAAATCAACACTGTTTTTATGCTATAACTTACACTGTGTTTACACAGAGTAAGGAAACACTGAGAAACATATACTGCCTATCTTAGGCCTTGATAGAAATGCCCTTCGGTTCCTTGCCCTTTTTTTTTTGAGACAGATTTCGCTCTGTTGCGCAGGCTGGAGTGCAGTGGCACGACCTAGGCCCACTGCAACCTCCACCTCTAGGGTTCAAGCAATTCTTCTGCCTCAGCCTCCAAGTAGCTGAGACTACAGGCACACATCACCATGCCCAGCTAGTTTTTGCAATTTTATTAGAAACGGGGTTTCACCACGTTGGCCAGGCTAGTCTCAAACTCCTGACCTCAAGTGATCCACCCACCTCAGCCTCCCAAAGTGCTGGGATTACAGCTGGGAGCCACCACACCCAGCCAGTTCCTTGCCTTTGACCAGTACTTAATGCTGGATGAAAAGGCTGGTTATATCTAGATATATACCCTAGAGAAACACTTGTCTGTGTACACAGGGAGATATATACTAGAGCAGTGGTTCCCAACCTTTTTGGCATCAGGGACTGGTTTCATGGAAGACAATTTTTCCATGGACAGGAGACAGGGGAAGGATGGTTTTGGGATAAAACTGTTCCACCTCAGATCATCAGGCATTAGATTCTCACTTAGATCCCTTGCTCGTGCAGTTCACAGTAGGGTTTGCGCTCCTATGAGAATCGAATGCTGCTGCTGATAGGAGGCAGAGCTCAGGCGGTAATGCTTGCTTTCCCTCTGCTCACCTCCTGTTGTGTGGCCAGTTGCTGGGGTTTGGGGACCCCTGTACTAGAGGGTTCATTGCAGCATAAGTTATGTAGCAAAGAAATGGGAAGCAACCTAAAATTCCATTAACAAGAGAATGGACCAAAAAATTATAGTACATGCAAATAAATTATGGTATATTCATACTATGGAATACTATTTAGCAATTAAAACTAATTAACTAAATTAAAACTACAAATATTCATATGGATCAATCTGCAAAACATGTTGAACAGAAAAGGCAGGTTGCAGAATAATAATACACAGTGTGATACCATTGATATAAAGTTTGAAAAACACAAATCCTACTATAAATAATTTATAAATCATACATATGTAATGTGCAAATTTAATGGGAAGAAGAGAGGTAGACTCATGTAAAGTTTAGAGGAGGCTTCAAATGTAGCAATTTTGAGGAAAGTAAAAATATTATTATTTAAAAAGCAATAGGAGCAAATATGGCAAAATTTTAAGATTTGATAAAGCTAAATTGTACCTCCATACTTTTCTGATGATATGAAATTTGACAGTTTAAATATCAAGAAAAATACTTCATTGGGAGAATACTCACATTCTCGAAAATGACTTAATTTGGTCATTACTTCCTCCTTGAACAGATGAATGACATGCTCAACAATCTCTCGGTTTCGATTCTGGCCCAGGGCATACAGGTATTTCTCCAGAAGAGGAACATTTTTCAGATTCCAGATGAAGTTCTCCCGATGAAGACTACTTAACTTTGGGTGATGGAATTTCTAAATCAAAAGTGAGATATTCTTAGTCTCTTGACAGAGCAACCACTGCTGAGAGAGGTGGGAGGTGCTGCACATTCATTTTTTTTTTTTTTTTGAGACAGAGTCTTACTCTGCCGACCAGGCTGGAGTGCAGTGGCATGATCTCGACTCACTGCAACCTCCACCTCCTGGGTTCAAGCGATTCTTCTGCCTCAGCCTCCTGAGTAGCTGGGATCACAGGCATATGTCACCATGCCTGGTTAATTTTTTTTTTTTTTGTATTATTAGTAGAGACAGGGTTTCACCATGTTGGCCAGGCTGGTCTCAAACTCCTGACCTCAGGTGATCCACCCACCTGGGCCTCCCAAAGTGCTGGGATTACAGGTGTGAGCCACCATGCCCGGCTGGTGCTACACATGTTTAATCAACCAGATCTTGTGAGAACTCACTCACTATCACAAGAGATCTGCTGTTTCAGAAGACTACCTGCTCTAGACTGGCCAAGGAGTCTGTGAGGGAGAGAGCTGGCATTCTCTCATGGTCATTGACTTGCCCCATTTACTTTAACTCACAACATAGTAAGCCTTCATATCTGTGCAGGATCTCTCAGTTTGGGGAGCACATTCCCAGCTCACTTGATCCTCATAATTATGTAAAGATAGGCATTATTGCCCACAGCTTACAAAAGAAATTGGAGGCAGCTCTAAAGAACTCTGTTCTCACCCATGCCCCTTGTAACCTCTCTGACTTCATCTTCTACTGCCTTTGCTCACCTACTCCAACACCCTGGCCTCCCTGATGTTCAAGGAACATGCTAGGCATGTTCCCACGTCACAGCCTTTTGCTTCTGCTGTTTCCCTTTTTGGGGATGCCCTTCACCAGATATCCACATGGTTAGTGCCGTCATTTCTACCAGATCTTTACTCAAAAAACACCTTCTCTGTGAGAATGTCCTGACCACTCCTTCTAGAATTTCAACCCTCTCTCTGATATTTTGTACCTGTCGTCTCTGCTTATTTTTTCTTCTTACCACTTATTGCTAACATTTGTCATAGTTCACTTACTTATTTTACTGTCTACTCTCACTAGAATATAAGCTCCATGCGGGGTAGGGCTGTTTTTTGTCTGTTTTGTTCACTCCTGTATCCCCACACCTAGAACAGTGCCTGGCACATTGAAGGCACTGCTTGAGCAATATTTGCTGAATTAAAGGATGTTCTTAGAATAAAAAAATTCTGGAATTGGAAGGGCCTTTAGACTTTGACCACTCTATCTAAAGTTGTAAATAATTTTCACTATCATTGCACGAATGGGGAAAAAGGTTCATAGAGGGATAATGACTTGTTATTATAAGGCTGAGGGAGGACCTGGATCTTGTGACCCACAGTTGAGACCTCTTTCACAGAGTGAATGCTGGAAGATGCTTTGATGGTCATCCAGTGAAGTTGATTTCAAACTTTTTTGCACGACTTGCAGTAAGAAATATATTTTACATCATAACTCCAGTATACAGGCACACACATATAAAGAAAAAGTCTCAGTAAACAACACTTAGACCATTACATGTGACATATTCTGGTGTTTTTAAAAATTATATTCTGGCTGGGCGTGGTGGCTCATGCCTGTAATCCCAGCACTTTGGGAGGCCGAGGTGGGTGGATCATTTGAGGTCAGGAGTTCGAGACCAGCCTGGCCAACATGGTGAAACCCCGTCTCTACTAAAAATACACAAAATTAGCCAGGCATGGTGGTGGGTGCCTGTAGTCCCAACTACCTGGGAGGCTGAGGCAGGAGCATCGCTTGAACCTGGGAGGCGGAGGTTGCAGTGAGCCGAGATCGCACCACCGCACTTCAGCCTGGGTGACAGAGTGAGACTGTCTCAAAAAATATATATATATATAAATAAAATTTTAAAATTATATTTCTTTTAAAAGTTCCTCTAGGCTGGGCACGGTGGCTCACACCTGTAATCCTAACACTTTGGGAGGCCGAGACGGGCAGATCACGAGGTTAGGAGATCGAGACCATCCTGGCTAACACGGTGAAACCACATCTCTACTAAAAAATACAAAAAATCAGCTGGGTGTAGTGGCGGGCGCCTGTAGTCCCAGCTACTTGGGAGGCTGAGGTAGGAGAATGGTGTGATTCTGGGAGGCAGAGCTTGCAGCAAGCCGAGATCGTGCCACTGCACTCCAGCCTGGGCGACAGAGTGAGACTCCATCTCAAAAATAAATAAATAAATAAATAAAAATTAAAAAAAAAAGTTCCTCTAAATGGATTTCAATACTCACTATTATGATCGGGAGTTTGAGAACCTTCCCCTGATAATTCTCTTATCAGTAGCATTTTCTTGCTAAATAGGTCATGTAGCCTGTTTGAATACTTCTTGATATGGTTTGGATCTGTGTCCCCACCAAATCTCATGTCGAACTGTAATCCCCAATATTGGAGGTGGGGCCTGGTGGGAGGTGATTGGATCATAGGGGTGATTTCTTATGAATGGTTTAGCACTATCCTTTGGTGCTGTTCTTGTGACAGTGAGTGAGTTCTCATGAGATCTGTTTTTTGTTGATGTTGTTGTTTGTTTGTTTCTGAGGCAGAGTCTCTCTCTGTTACCCAGGTTGGAGTGCAGTGGCATGATCTTGGCTCACTGCAATCTCTGCCTCCTGGGTTCAAGCGATACTCCTGCCTCAGCCTCCTCAGTATCTGGGATTACAGGCACCCACCACCACGCCCAGCTAATTTTTGTGTTTTTAATAGAGATGGGGTTTTACCATGTTGGCCAGGCTAATCTCGAACTCCTGACCTCAAGAAGCCTGCAGAAATTTGCATAAGTAAAAAGGAGCCAAGCGCTAATAGCCAAGACAATGGGGAAAAGTTCTTGAAGTCATTTCAGAGACTTGTGGCAGCCCCTACCATCACAGGCCTGGAGGGTTAGGAGGACAGGATGGTTTTGTGGGCCAGGCCCAGGGCCCTGCTGCCCTATACAGCCTTGGGATATTGCTCCCCACATCCCAGTTGTGCCAGCTCAAGCCATGGATCAAAGGGGTATGAT
Source organism: Pongo abelii (assembly GCF_028885655.2). NCBI lineage: Eukaryota > Metazoa > Chordata > Mammalia > Primates > Hominidae > Pongo > Pongo abelii. The sequence goes on along the minus strand of NC_072001.2, from coordinate 81,899,983 downwards.
ACAGGTACAGCTTGGACCACTGCTTCAGAAAGTGCAAGCTAGAAGCCTTGGTGGCTTCCAAGTAGTGTTAAGCATGTGGGTGCACAGAGTGTAAAACCTGAGGCTTGGGAACCTCTGCCTGGATTTCAGAGGATGTATGGAAAAGCCTGGATGTTCAGGCAGAAACCTGCTGCAGGGGTGGAGCCCTCACGGAGAACCTCTACTAGGGCAGTGTGGAGGAGAAATGTGGGCTTGGAGCCCCCACACAGAGTCCCCACTGCCTAGTGAAGTTGTGAGAAGAGGGCCACCATCCTCTAGACCCCAGAATGGTAGATCCACTAGCAGTTTGCACCCTGTCCCTGGAAAAGCCACAGGCACTCAGCACCAGCCCTTGAGAGCAGCCACAGGGGCTGAACATTGCAAAGCAACAGGGGTGGGGCTGCCCCAGGCTTGGGAGCCCACCCTTTGCATCAGTCTGCCTTGGATGTGGGACATGGAGTCAAAGGAGATTATTTTGGAGCTTTAAGATTTAATGACTGCCCTGCTGGGTTTTGGACTTGCATGAGGCCTGTAGTCCCTTTCTTTCGGCTGATTTCTCCCTTTTGGAACAGGAGTGTTTACCCAATGCCTATACTCCCATTGTATCTTAGAAGTAAACACCTTGTTTTTGATGTTATAGGCTCATGGGCAGAAGGGTACTTGTCTTGTCTCAGGTGAGACTTTGGACTGTGGACTTTTGAGTTAATGCTAGAATGAGTTAAAATTTTGGGGGACTGTTGAAAAAGGATGATTGTATTTTGCATTGCAAGAAGGACATGACATTTGGGAGGACAGGGGCAGAATAATATGGATTGGCTCTGTGTCCTCACCAAATCTCATGCTAAACTGTAATCCCCAGTATTGGAGGTGGGGCCTGGTAGGAGGTGATGGGATCATGGGGGTGGTTTCTCATGAATGGTTTAGCACCATCCTCTTGAGGCTGCTCTCACGACAGTGAGTGCATTCTCATGAAATCTGTTGTTTAAAGGTATGCAACACCCCTGGCTTGCTCTCTCTTGTTCCTGCCCCTGCCATTTAAGACACCTGCTCCCACTTTGCCTTCCGCCATGATTAGAAGCTTCCTGAGGCCTCCTCAGAAGCAGAAGCCACTATGCTTCCTGTATAGCCTGCAGAAGCACGAGCCAATTAAACCCATTTTCTTTATAGATTACCCAGTCTCAGGTATTTCTTTATAGCAATTCGAGAATGGACTAACACACTTCCCATGGTAGGTACTTTTTACCCTTATTGAGATGGCTTTGTGTTCTTCCTTTTGTGCAGTTAAAATCTGCCTCTGCCTCTCTAATAGTATCCATACTACTGGTTCCAACTATGACCTCTGGGCCCATCTGGAACAGGATTAGTCCTCCAGATTTTTGAGGATAGTACTCCTGCTCCCTCGGAGTCCTTTCCCTCTCTCTCTCTTTTTTCTTTTTTTTTTCTGAGACAGAGTCTCACTCTGTTGCCCAGGCTGGAGTCCAGTTGCACAATCTCAGCTCACAGCAACCTTTGCCACCAAGGTTCAACTGATTCTCATGCCTCAGCCTCCCAAGTAGCTGAAATTACAGGCATGTGTCACCATGCTCAGTTAATTCTTTAGTATTTTTAGTAGAGACGGGGTTTTATCATGTTGGCCAGGCTGGTCTGGAACTCCTGGCCTCAAGTGATTCACCCACCTCAGCCTCCCAAAGTGCTGAGATTACAGGCATGAGCCACCGCACCCAGCTTTGGAGTCTTCTCTTTTTTTTTTTTTTTTTTGAGACGGAGTCTCACTCTGTCACCCAGGCTGGAGAGCAATGGCGCGATCTCAGTTCACTGCAACCTCCATCTCCCAGGCTCAAACGATTCTCCTGCCTCAGCCTCCACAATAGCTGGGATTACAGGCGCACACCACCACACCCAGCTAATTAAAAAAATTTTTTTTTAGTAGAGACAGGGTTTCACCATGTTGGCCAGGCTGGTCTTGAACCGGAGTCTTCTCTTTTGTACATTTAACATCCTGTGTGTTAAATGCCAATGCAGATCACAAAAACACGCATAGTAAGCACTGAAAAAACACTGTTAGGAGCTATTACTTTTGGAGAGTGGGATTGTGGAGGAATGGAGATGATGGTGGGGAGAAAAAATTTTCATTTCATACCTTTCAGTACTGTTTGAAATTTTAACTGTGCATATTTATTATTTTTATTTTTAAAGGAAGTAAAATAGCTGGGCGTCATGGCTCATGTCTATAATCCCAACTAGTTGGGAGGCTGTGGTGAGAGGATCGTTTGAGCTCAGACTACCCTGGGCAACATAGTGAGATCTCACCTCATTAAAAAAAAAAAGAAGAAGAAAGGAAGTGAAATATAATATTCTAGTTGGGTTTCCAGTGGAACGACAGTCTACTCGGGGAAGGCTCTGAGTCAGCTTCTGAAATGATGGCACGATTGACCCACGCAGCCGTAGAACTTCTCAGCTCTAGTATGGGGTACTGGGAAGAATCCTGGGGTTGAGTCAGACAGATCTAGGTTCAACTGGCTCTACCACTTAATATCCCAGATTTTAGTTTCCTTAGATAGCAAAATCAAGCTATCAATTACCAGCTTTACAATCAATTGTGGATTCACTAAGACATGAAATGAAAACTTCATACATATAGGTGCTCAATACATGTTTGTTAAAATCAGTGTTGTCCTTGATCTGCCTGACTTCTCTGGCTTTTCTATCCACTTGGCTCCTTGCTACACCAACCTGAATTCTTGATAATTGAATCAGCACTCTTTATTAGCCTATCTTAGCTCTCCTCTTCTTATTAGGTTGGTGCAAAAGTAATTACAGTGTTGCAATTAAAATGGCAAACCCGCAATTACTTTTGCACCAATCAAATAACTCCCTCATTCTCCACCCCATACCCCAGCTCCCATTTCCCATGCATCTTGTTTCCTCTAGTACAAAGCTTTGACCACAATCATACTCATAAGCCTGTCCTATATTTTCTTCTTTCTTATAATTAATGAAATCTCCTGAGATTGACTTCTAGCCCATCTGTGGACCAAATGGCAACCAAATTCCAGTACTAGTTGGTCCCTTCACTTGTTAACTCCTCAGTTCTGGCCCCTACAATCCCCAGAACTCCTGCCTACTTTGGATCCCACAGGCCTACCTGACCAACTGCTGGAAGCTTCAATGGCCCAACCATGTCCCCAGCACAGCAGCCACAGCCTCGGCCATGCCTACATGACTAAAATACCACACTTGTTTATTATCTTTCATAGACTCTACAGTTCTTAGTACTTATAGAAAAACTAAGAACTCAGCTCCTGCAAAGTCATGGGGTGAGACTGGGTGAGGGGATGAGCAACAGGAATAATGCATGATAAAATGCATGTAATGCCAAATGAAGAATGTTTGGTTCCCTCTAGAGCTCCCTTGTCCTCTGTAAGACAACTTAAAGTAAGTTGCACAGCAGAGCAGCAGGTGGCTAAATGCATAGCAGAAGTGACACACTGTCAGCAATGATGTGGTGCTATTTCCCTCTGAAACTGTATTGCTTTTTCAGAATATAGCAGGAAAAGTTGAAAGTTCAGTGGCCATAGGCATATGAATGAAGCCCACAGTTAGGGCAGAAGGAAAGATTACTGGTAAAGGAAAACTATTATGCAACAGACAGTCATTTAAACCTCAATAGTAGGTTTAAGTCTGAGGAAGGTAGACAGACTTTAGTGAGCACTACAATCAGTTCAAAGGTTTTTGTTTTTGTTTCTGTGTTTTTTCGAGACGTTGTCTCACTCTTTCACCCAGGCTGGAGTGCAGTGGTGTGGTCTTGCCTCACTGCAACCTCCGCCTCCTGGGTTCAAGTGATTCTCTTTGCCTTAGCCTCCCAAGTAGCTGGGACTACAGGCACCTGCCACCACGCCCAGATAATTTTTGTATTTTTAGTAGAGATGGGGTTTCATTATGTTGGCCAGGCTGGTCTGAAACTCCTGACCCCAAGTGATCCACCTACCTTGGCCTCCCAAAGTGCTGGGATTATAGGAGTGAGCCACTGTGCCTGGTCCAGTTCAAAGGTTTTTCTAAATAAAATTAATATGTGAAGAAAATTTCCTAAAAATATATTAATTAGAATGGGCTATTTAAATCCAACTTATATTATTGTGAACAAATTAACATTTTAACGAAAGTCCACAAATGAATTTGCTCAAACTTAATTGAAAACTGTTTTGACGGAAATGTTTAATATGTTTACCACCAAACCCTTGCAGAAGCTCAATAAGTATTTGTTGAATAAACGGATAGAGTGCAATATAAAATGGTGATTATTGTAAGTATAGAAAAAGGTCTGTGGGTTTGTAAACATATGCTGAGCACCAAGTATGCCCCTGGGGCTGTGGAATAGCGTGGCACATGGAATAAATGGTTCAGAGAATGTCATCTCTGGATGATGGAATTAGTGGTAACTTAATTTTTCTTTGTATTTTTATCTGGTTTTCTTTAAATAATGGATCACGGAAGGATTTTGAGTCAGAAAAAAAGGTTACAATATTTCTATTTGAGGATCTAAGGATAAATGAATACTATTTACACTGCAACAGGGGCTTCAGTTTTTTGTTTTTTTTTAGACAGAGTCTCGCTCTGTCTTGCCCAGGCTGGAGTGCAGTGGTGCAATCTCGGCTCACTGCAGCCTCTGCCTTCTGGGTTCAAGTGATTCTCCTGTCTCAGCCTCCCCAGTAGCTGGGATTACAGGCGCCCGCCACCACATCTGGCTAATTTTTGTATTTTTAGTAGATGGGGTTTCGCCATGTTGGCCAGCTGGTCTCTAACTCCTGACCTCAGGTGATCCACCCGCCTTGGCCTCCCAAAGTGCTGGGATTATAGGCGTAAGCTACTGCGCCTGGCCGGGTCTTCAGTTTTTGGCCAAGAAGGGTGTAATGGGGGGTTTACCCTCCTGCCAGAAAAAGCAAAAACAGTGGACAAAATACGTTAAGACACTGGTTTTCAAGTTATTAGACGTTAGGCAATGAAAAACAGTGATCCCTGAGAGAATGGAAACAAACAAGGGGCCCAGGTGTGGTGGCTCACGCCTATAATCCCAGCACTTTGGGAAGCCGAGGTGGGTGGATCATTTGAGGTCAGGAGTTCAAGACCAACCTGGCCAACATAGTGAAACCCTGTCTCTACTACAAATACCAAAAAATAAGCTGGGCTATGGTGACAGCTACTCAGGAGGCTGAGGCAGGAGAATCCCTTGAGCCTGGGAGGTGGAGGTTGTGGTGAGCTGAGATCGTGCCACTGCACTCTAGTCTGGGTGACAGAGTGAGACCCTGTGTCAAAAAATAAATAAATAAATAAATAAATAAAACACAAGGGCAGTTTGCCCCAGCTCACTGCCTTGACAGAGGATGCAGTGCAGAGAGGGAAGACCCAGGCGGAGCCCAGAGGACTCTCTGAGTTGAGGAGGTAGAGTTGAGAGTCTGGGGAGACCAAAGTAGTTTGAGTTTGCAGGACAGATTACCAGGGATGGGAGAGCTGCAGAGAGAGAGCACTCCAGGGATCTGCATTATGTCCCCCTTGAGAATTTAGCAGATGGGTGTATGACCCATGTGTCAATGTGAGGAAACTACTCAAAACTGGGGAAAGAGCCACCTGAAAAGATTAGAGGGAAGAGTACATGGCACGCACAGGGCCAGGAAGAGTGCCTGTTCCTACCGTCCACACTGGAAAACCTCACAGCTCACAGGACACTGAAGGATTTTGATCAGTAGTAAATTGGTCCTTGGTCCCATCTATCAAGTAGTAAAAGCATGACCCAAAAGGTTCAAACTGCTTCCAAGTAACTTCATTATATCCACTCAAGGAATCCCAGTAAATGGCAAGCATGACAAACATGAGGAAAACTATACAAGTCATGCCTGAATTAAACTGCTCAAAACCGGAGATAAAGAGAATTTTTTTCTTTTTTTTTAAGATGAAGTCTCGCTCTGTCACCCAGATTGGAGTGCAATGGTGCAATCTTGGTTTACTGAAACCTCCACATCCTGGGTTCAAGTAATTCTCCTGCCTCAGTCTCCAAAGCAGCTGGGATTATAGGTGTGCACCACCATGCCCAGCTAATTTTTGTATTTTTAGTAGAGACGGGGTTTTGCCATGTGGGCCAGGCTGGTCTTGAACGCCTGACCTCAAGTGATCCGCCTGCCTCAGCCTCCCAAAGTGCTGGGATTAAAGGTGTGAGCCACCCCGCCTGGCCTCAAGAGAAAGTCTTAAAAGCAGCCACACACATACAAAAGACACATTACATTCAGAGGAAAAATCTGATGTCAGATTTCCTGTCAGAAATAATGCAAGCAATGAGCCCGGGAGGCAGAGGTCACAGCACTGCACTCCAGCCTGGGCGACAGACAGAAACTCTGTCTCAAAAAAAAAAAAAAAAAAAAGAAAGAAAAGAAAAGAAGTAATGCAAGCAAGAAGTAGAGCAATGTCTTTCTTTCTTTCTTTTTTCTTTTTTTTTGAGACAAAGTCTTGCTCTGTCACCCAGGCTGGAGTGCAGTGGTGCGATGACAACTCACTGCAGCCTCAACCTCCTGGGCTCAGGTGATCCTCCCACCTTAGCCTCCCAAGTAGCTGGGACTACAAGCATGCGCCACCACGCCAGGATAATTTTTTGTATTTTTAGTAGAGACAGAGTTTCACCATGTTGCCTAGGCTGGTCCCAAACTCCTGGCCTCAAGTGATCCTCCTGCTTTGGCCTCCCAAAGTGCAGGGATTACAGGCATGAGTCACCGCACCTGGCCTAAACCTCTTTTCTGTATAAATTACCTAGTCTCAGGTATTTCTTTATAGCAGTGGGAGAATAGCCTAATACAAAGACCAACGCCCTGGCTAGGCATAGGGTAGCTCATGACTGTCATCCCAGCACTTTGGAAGGCAGAGGCGGGAAGATTGCTTGAGCTCAGGAGTTTGAGACGAGCCTGGGCAACATGGCGAAACCCCATCTTTACAAAAAATACAAAAATAAATTAGATGGGTGTGGTGGCACACTCCTGTAGTCCCAGCTACCCGGGAGGCTGAGGTGGGAGGATTGCTTGAGCCTGGGAAGTCGAGGCTGCATTAAGCTGTGACTGTACCACTGTACTCCAGCCTGGGAGACAGAGTGAGACCCTGTCTCAAAAAAAAAAAAAAAAAAAAAGACCAACCCTTCTCTTCCTCCTCCTCCTCAGCCCACTCAAAATGAGGATGACAATGAAGACCTTTATGATGATCCATTTCCACTTAATAAATAGTAAATATATTTCCTTTGTCCTGTGATTTTTTTTAATAACATAAAAGGTACTCAGTCAATATTGAATAAATGAAGATGTTTTATGGGTGGGTCTAAAAGGTACCTGTCATACATTATATTGTTTCTATAGGGCAAAAACATCCTTAACATACATTATTAATCCATTTGCAACCTAGCTATTGCTTCATATGGAGCTCCAGCTGATTATACTGTGACTGGATGAAATCTTCAGGTTTCTGTTTGTGAATATTGACTGTTTTCAGTGAGCAGCATGAAGAATATCATGAATTTCTAAAAACTTAGGTAATCTTTCCAATACACCAGTAAGATTTATTTATTTTTCAATTTTTAAAAATTTTTTGGGCTGGGCGCAGTGGCTCACGCCTGTAATCCCTGCACTTTTGGGGGCCAAGGCGGGCAGATCACGAGGTCAGGAGATCGAGACCATCCTGGCTAACACGGTGAAACCCCGTCTCTACTAAAAATACAAAAAATTAGCTGGGCGTGGTGGTGGGCACCTGTAGTCCCAGCTACTTGGGAGGCTGAGGCAGGAGAATGGCGTGAATCTGGGAGGCAGAGCTTGCAGTGAGCCGAGATCGTGCCACTGCACTCCAGCCTGGACGACAGAGCGAGACTCTGCGTCAAAAAAAAAAAAAAAATTTTTTTTTGGAGACAGTGTCACTCTGTCACCCAGGCTGGAGTATAGTGGTGCGATCTCGGCTCACTGCAACCTCCACCTCCTGGCTCAAGCGATTCTCCTGCCTCAGTCTCCCAAGTAGCTGAGACTACAGGCACACGCCACCATGGCCTGAATTTTTGTATATTTTAGAGGAGATAGGGTTTCACTCTGTTGGCCAGGCTGGTCTCAAACTCCTGGTCTCAGGTTAGATTCCTCTGCCTCAGCCTCCCAAAGTGCTGGGATTATAGGCGTGGACCACCACACCTGGCCTACACCAGTTAGAGTTAGGCAGAAGTTAGCCTTACTGTCATAAAATATATGCACTCTAGGACTCCATTCCCTTCATAACATACCTTAGGTAGCACCATACATAAAAAGAGAATCTGATCCTTACTTTATTTTAAAAATAAAATAACAAGCAAACAAACATTCCTTAGAATAAAATAAAGCCCCAAATCTTACCTGCAGTGTCTTATCCAATTTGGCAGCTAGTTTTCCAATTTCATACAATAGCTGGGGGCTGATGGGAAGCTCAGCGATGGGTCTTCCTGGGAGGTAAGTCAGCAGCCTCACCAAGTAGCTTTTGATTTCAGAGCCACTATCTAAATGGATGGAATAAAATATCCTTTGACTAAATATATATATATAGAGAGAGAGAGAGAGAGAGAGACAGAGAGAGAGACAGAGAGAGAGAGAGAGGTATTTAAATATACAGAATTAGAAGCTATTCTGCCTCTGCAAGTATTACTGAAAAGAACAGAAATTACAGAACAACAACAAAAATGTGCTAACCTAAAACAGCTCGGCAGGATTCTATGAAGCAGAGTTGAGTGGATGAAGCAAGAAGGTAGAATATACAAACCTTAAGAACATTGGAACTGGCCATTTACATACCAATAAAATTATAGCCCTAACTCTGCTGGCCTTAGCTCTACACAGAAATTACCTACTGTGGTAAATGAAAGCAAAAACACATACTCTTTCATAAGTTCACAATTGAGGGAAGTGAGGTACAAATAAATGACTTCCAGAATCAGGCTTCCTGTGGGACAGCCACACAGGACAATAACTGTGTCTCAGGGACCACAATGGGCCTCAGGTATTTGGAGCAATGCAAATTAAGAAAGAATGGTAAACAATTAAGAGAGAAAAAGACAATCAAGATTTCGAAACTTTAAAAAAACTTCAAGAAATTGGTTTTAGCTTGCTGCTTAAAGAGCTGAAATTAGGTCCATTCTTAGCATTTTAGTATTTAGAGGTGAAAAGGGCCGTCTCACAGATGAGGACTGGTGGCCTTAGGGATTTAAGTGATCTATGTGTCCAAGGTCACATATACAGTAATGACAAAGCTAAAATCTAAAATTCCTGATTTCTTGATTTCCAGTATTATATTCTTTCTACTATACCACAGCACCAGAATTTATAGCTTCTCTAAGTAATAAAAATGTTTTATTATTTTTCTGGTTTAAAAAAAAAAAACAACAGGCCAGGCGTGGTGACTCATGCCTGTAATCCCAGCACTTTGGGAAGCCAATGAAGGCAGATCACTTGAGGCCAGGAGTTCAAGACCAGCCTGGGCAACGTGGCGAAACTCTGCCTCTACAAAAACACTACAAAATTAGCTGGGTGTGGTGATGCATGCCTGTAGTCCCAGCTACTCAGCAGGCTGAAGTGGGAGGATCACCTGAGCCCAGGAGGTCAAGGCTGCAGTGAGCTGTAACTGCGCCACTGTACTCCAGTCTGGGTGACAGAGTGAGACCCTGTCTCAAAAAACAAACAAACAAATAACCCCAAAACCACCAACAACAAAACAAACAAAAAATGAAACACAAAATGTTCCCCTGATTTCCACAAATGTTCCCCTTAGTTACCATCTTTCAGGGCCTTTCTAAACAGAAAACTTATACCACATTGGGCTCTAACTACTACTCAATAAGAGGACCAGTCACCACTTTGATGACGCTGTAGCTTATCCCAACACTGAAAACATAACCACCTCTAAGGGTGTACTATTGAGGTTGCTAAAAAATAATAACAACCACATCTACGCTTGGAATTATGAACCTGCTCTTCACAGTTCTACTTGTGGCCAAAATGCAGTGATGTGTCTGGATAGGTAATGGATCAGCGAGTTGGTCATCTCTTACCTACAGACACAAGAGAAGCTGTGTTGTCTCCTTTAGTGCGACACACAGAGGCTGTTGGAAATCCAGCTGCTTTCAGAAACATGATGATGTGATTCTGCACTTCAATCAGGTCTGGATTTTTGCTAGCCTTGGTGTTGCTTATTTTGAGGACATATTCAGTTGGGCCATCTTTGGTTTTTGAAACGTAGACATGAAAGTTTTGGTCATCATAGCTAGGAAGTGGCCGGACCTTGGAAACTTTCAACCCAAACACTGACTCCACTAACGCGGAGGCTTGTTCCTCACTGAAAGTGGGTTTGCTAAGAGCCTCTGACTGCTGATCATTTCCACTTGACATTATGTCTAGGGGAACAAAAAGCAACAAACAGAAAGTGGACACAGGATGAATATATTTATTTAAATGATTTTTCTCAAGACAGACCAGTAATGTTTCTGTTGATTCTGTATTTCTTTTGATTGTTAAGTTTTACTCATAAAGTTAAAAAAAATCAAATCAGTGAATGAGATCAAGAAGTAGATGTTTTGGCAACTGCATACAAATTCTTATAGGACAAATTATTTTTAAACTTACCTCCCAAACACAGACTAGGAAAGCACCTTGGTATCACCTCGTCCAATCCCTCCTCCTCCCCTATTAATTTTATAGGGGAAATTTTGGTCCTGAGAGGTTAAGTGACTTGCCCAAAGTCACATATTAAGTCACAGTAAGAACTCAGCTCTGGGGCTGGACGTGGTGGCTCAAGCCTGTAATCCCAGCACTTTGGGAGGCCGAGGCAGGCAGATCACCTGAGGTCAGGAGTTCGAAACGAGCCTAGCCAACATGGTGAAACGCTGTCTTTACTAATAATACAAAAATTGGCTGGGCGTGGTGGTGGGCGCCTGTAATCTCAACTACTCGGGAGGCTGAGGCAGGAGAATCATTTGAACATGGGAGGTCGAGGCTGCAGTGAGCCAAGATCGCACCACTACTTTGCAGCCTGGGCAACAGGGCGAGACTCCATCTCAAAAAAAAAAAAAAAAAAAAAAAAAAAAGAAAAGAAAAAAAAGAAAAGAAGAATTCAGCTCTCCAGACTTCTAATCCATGATTATGTCCTTTTGACTATATTCCTACCATCTTAGGTTAAACAATACATTCAAATACAGTGATCTTTTATAGTCACAGTTTGGTTAAATTATAAGGATCATCGTCTAATTTATTACACATATTTCAAATAGAAAAACGTAGACTGATGAGCTAAGTATTGTGTGAGTAACTGGAGGAGATAATGGCAGAGAGCCAAAGAAAACCCTGTATTCATTATAAGTATTAACCTGAAATGACTGATTCAACACTGAAGTGACGGAGTTTACCTTAAATTGTAAAGAATATGTTTTCCACTGCTGAGAGGAATAGGGGCTTAAAATTAAAATTAAAGTCAATTACAAAAAATAAAGTTACATTTGAGTTTGCGACCTATGAAATTAATATCTGCCAAAACTGTGACAGAAGCTGAGAGGGAGAGAAATTACTACAGCCTAAGGGAAGACATTCTCGAGAAGATAGATTAGAATTTTCATTTTTAAAGACAGAGATGGGGGTCTCACTTTGTTGCCCAGGTTGGTCTCAAACTCCTGGTCTCAAGCGATCCTCCCACTTACGCCTCCCAAAGTGCTGGGATTACAGGTGTGAGCCACTGGACCCGGCCTGAATTGATTTTTTTTTTTTTTTTTTTGAGACAGGGTCTTGCTCTGTCGCCCAGCCTGGAGTGCAATAGCGTGATTACAACTCACTGCAGCCTCAACCACCAGGCTCAGTGATCCTGAACCTCAGCCGCTCGTGAACCTCAGCCTCCTAGGTGGCTGGGACTACAGAAGCCACCATATCAGGCTAATTTTTTGTATTTTTTGCAGAGACAGGCTTTCACCATGTTGGCCAGGCTGGTCTTGAATCTCTGGGCTTAAGTGATCTGCCCGCCTCCGCTTTGTAATCCCAAAGTGCTGGGATTACAGGCATGAGCCACCACGCTGGGCCTTGAATTTTTAAGTATGATTTGGATACACGGGTGGGGGAGGAGACTGTTTTCTTTCACTTGGTAATTCCACCCTCTGCTACCCACACCTGGTATATTTTCTGAGCATCCAGCTACATATGAAAGACAATGTAGGGCTTCTGAACATGCTTCAGGAACCCAATATTTAAGGTCGTTAGAATCTCATGCTGTTTTCCCAAAATAGTTTTATTCTAATCCTTCTTTCATACTAAGTTGTAAATAATTGATAACATCGTGAGGGTGAGCTGCATTTTAGGGTATGTTTTGATTGCTGTTCAGGGGATACAGTATTATATAAAAATAATCTTATGGGCTGGGCACAGTGGCTCATACCTGTAATCCCAGCCAGCACTTTGGGAGGCCAAGGTGGGAGAATCACTCAAGGCTAGGAGTTCGAGACTAGTCTGGGCAACATAATGAGACCTCCTTCTCTATTTAAAAAAAAAAAAACAGAATCTCTGTTTTTTTAAAAAGAGTTAGCTTTTGTGGAAAGTGGAAGATGTGTTGCTTCTGACAGGGAAGGGGCATGAGACAACTTTCTGAGAGGCAAGTGTTCTACATCTTGATTAGGTTTTGGTGACATGGCTTACATTTGTCAAAACTTAACTTAAAACCTAAGTAAACTAGTAAGATCTGTGAATATCACTGAATGTAAAATTTACCTTTAAAAAAGAAAGAGCGCTTCTGAGAAATTGGCTAGGACAGGGGAGGTGGATCTTAGGACTTTCTTGGAACTCCAAAAATCAAACCATATGCCTGTTAATGCCTAATTTATTTGGCTGTATCACAGCAAAAACCCACCTAACTCCAGTGAGGGAAAGGGGATAACATTCAGGGAGATACACCAGAAATCTCCTATATGAACCCCTCCCTGCCTCAGTCCCAGGACTATAGCCTGATGACTCAAGTTAAAATAAGGGTAGGTAGAGAGAGTGGCTCACGCCTGTAATCCCACCACTTTGGGAGGCTGAGGTGGGTGGATCACCTGAGGTCAGGAGTTCGAGACCAGCCTGGCCAACATGGCGAAACCCCGTCTCTACTAAAAATACAAAAAAAAAAAAAAATTAGCCGGGCATGGTGGCCGGCGCCTATAATCCCAGCTACTCAGGAGGCTGAGGCAGGAGAATCACTGGAACCCAGAGGGGTGGAGGTTGCAGTGAGATGAGACTGCGTCACTTCACTCCAGCCTGGGCGAAAGAGCAAAACTCCATCCAAAAGAAAGAAAAGAAAAGAAAAGAAAGGAAAAGAAAGAAAAAAAGAAAAGAAAGAAAAGAAAAGAGAGAAGAGAGAGAGAAAGAAGAAAGAAAGAAAAGAGAAGAAAGAGAAAATAAGGGAAAGGTAACCCTCAAATGCTAACCATCCCCTAGTCCCCACCATGGCCTTCCCTGATCCTCCTACCCAAAGCGATTTCTCCAGCCTCTTAACTTGCATAGCCTGTGCCACTGGTGGGTTTCCACCACCTGTTACTGCAAGTTAATGCCTTCTTGACAATCATGTTTCCTGTTGACTTTCTAACCAGGCATTTGCTTTCAGAAGCAAGTTAAGCCGTTCAGATTTTGTTCACTGAAGATATTGTGACAAAGCCTAAATGGAGTTTCAAAACAGTCTTTGCACTTGAAACTTCTGGGAACCAACATATCCTGTCACACTGTGTTTAGGCTTAAAACTTTACAGGAATTTTAACATTCCTTCTGGAGATATGTAAACTGATATAAGGTAAGTATTCAAAATGCAATATGAACTGAAGCATTAACTCCAAGATGAAATCCTGGAGTCATTTTCAACTCCCAAAGCGTTGAAGATGTCAAAACAATTCTGAATTTGAAATGAATGATAAGTTCTTAAAGTTGTAAGGAACCTTAGAGGCAACTGGTGAAGGCCAATCTCCTTTCTAGTCCAGATGTTCCCATACAATCTTTGACTTGTTAAGCAACTCTTAGGAAAGCCCTGTTTTCCATAGCTGTGTAAAGCAAGGTTGTTAGCTCTGGCCATCCAAATAGACTGATGTAATAAAGGTTGTGCTGGGAGAAATAGGACATATTTTAGTCCCAGCTCTGCTACCTAACCTCTGAAACTCTGGACTAGTCATGTCTCCTCTAAAACAGAGTTGGACTAGATTATTACTAAAAGTCTCCTCTAGCTCTAGTATTCTATACTGCTAAAGTTCTTTAAGTTTGCCTTTTTTTAAATACAAGTGCTCCATACATAGAACTAATGGCGCAGATCAAGTCAACTCCTGAAAGTAAATAAAAACAAAGAAAAAAATATGTTTATCAGACATGTCTGTCTTAACCAAATGTCTCCTTTGTATGGAGGGGAATTTTTTTTTTTTTTTTTGAGACAAGGTCTCTGTCACCCAGTCTGGAGTACAGTGGCATAATCACTGCTTACTGCAGCTTCCAACTCCTGGGCTCAAGGGTTCCTCCCACCTGAGCTTCCCAAGTAGCTGGGACTGCAGGCAGGTGCCACCATACCTGCTTTTTTTTTTTTTTTTTTTTTTTTTTTTTAAGAGACAGGGTCCCACTAGGTTGCCCAGGCTGGTCTCGAACTTCTGGGATCAAGCAATCCTCCTACCTTGGTCTCCCAAAGTGCTGGGATTACAGGTGCAAGCCATCATGCCCGTCTTTTTAATTTTATTATTTTTATTTTTTTTAGAGACAGTGTCTCGCTATGTTGCCCACTCACACAGTATTAAAAATTATTAACTTTTTTTCCTACTTCATTCAAAGGGAGAGGAGGAATTCAGGTACTATAGATTGTTGGTCTATATATCCGGCCAACAGTATTTAGCTCCTGAAAAAGCCCGCAGGAAGCAAGTGTGATTTCCAACTCCAAGATCTGCGCCAGAATCTCACCACCTTTGTCCTACAGCCAGGAGGGGCTGGACCTTAAACTCTGTACTTTGTGCAAGGTATACCAGACAAGAAACAGGAGTCATTCTTGATTCTTTCCTGTCCCTCACTCCCAACGTGTAACAAAGTCTAGTAAATTCTACCTTAGCATGTCTTCCAACTCTACCTTTCTTCTCCTACATTCCCTTTTGCTGCGTCCTTCCAAGGGATTATACCCAGTCAATCTCTGTTTTCTCAGCCCCTAGGCTAGTCCCTTATTTAATATTTAATGGTGAACCAAGGGTGACCTTCACTCCACAGACCCATGGGGCAATTCACCCCCATCCAAAGGGATCATGAAACAGAAAGGTGGGGAATTTAGCATCTGTAGTTTTTCAAAGACAACAATGCATTACTAGGTGATTTTAAGGGTCTTCCCCGTGGGTGAAGGGGAAAAAGTGGTGGGTGAGCGGGCTGCAGAGGGGTTGCTGAACCAAGAGGCAGGAAAAGACGGGAGGAGGGCGCATGAGTAAGTGAGGTCCAGTGGAGCTCAGAGACTGCTCCCAGCAGACACCTGCCAGGCGCCGGCACAGCCCTCGGCCAGCGACCCCACACAGACCCGGGAGGGCTGGCCTCGACAGCTTCTCGGGTGCCACGCTTTCATTCTGGGGGCCCAGCTCAGCCCTCCTAGGTTGCAGGTGAGGTCCGGGAAGAAGGGTGACTTGCCCATCACGCACGCAGCGAGCTGAGGGTAGCGGGGGCTGGAGGAGCCTGAGGCATAGGACTCCGGGCTCCACACTTGCAGCGAGCCTCCCTGCCCTCGGGGGCGCCCCCGACTCCCGCAGCGGGGACGCGGGGCTCGTCTCTGCTTCCCCCTCCTTGGCTCACCGGCAGCGACCCGACGTCCTGGGGTGGATCCCGCTTTCCAGCAGCCAGGTAGTGCGGCCTCGGCCCCGCACTGCCGCTAGGAGGTAGAGCAGGGGCCGCAGCGCCCGCGCCCCTCCTCCAACCCCCGCGAGTCCTGACTTCTGATTAGCTCCTCCCGGTTCCTCGCCGCCCAGTCAGCGCAGACTACTGGAAGGCGGAGCGCGGCCGGGAGCCAGGATTTTTTCCTGGCCCCGCCTAGGAGGCTGCGAACAGAAATTCAGAGATCCGGCTTCTGTTGACTTTCTGCAACTCCGCCCAGCCTTCTCACAGTGAGTATCCCAGTCAGAATCCGGCTACCTTTTCATGAACCGGACTCCTTATTCCTGATTGGCTCTCCGGGTTGCCGCCCCACCCCGAGTGGGCAGGCCTTCGGCTCTTGAGTGGCACCTTCGAGTTCCGCAGGGTCCACTTTGTCGTGGCGGTAACACTGACAGCTCCTCACTCGCATCCACGTTTTTGTTTCCTAGCCTTCATTCCTTCTGTTGGAGGCACGTATCCTGGAAGTGATACTCTTAGAAAGCGTGGCCCCAGGGAGACTCGACCCCATCCCAGCCCCAGGAACTGCAAGGGTCCTGATTGGAAGGCCTGAGTAAGGCCTGGCTGCGTTCCGCAGGAGGATGCTGGAATGTTAGAACCCGAACAGTTTAGGCAGGGCGCAGGTGGCTCACGCCTGTAATGCCAGCAATTTGGGAGACCGAGGCGGGAGGATCACCTGAGGTCAGGAGTTCGAGATCAGCCTGGCCAACATGGTGAAACCCCTCTCTACTAAAAATGCAAAAATTAGACTCAAGGGGTATGCCTGCAGCTGCAGAAAGATGTATGGGAACAGACACACAACTCTCCCTCAGAGATAAACACAACAAAGAGACACAGAAGCAGCCCAAGCCTCTGATAAACTCTCCCACCCCGAATCCTTAAAAACTTACTTAGTCTGTAAGAGAGTGTGCCTCTGACCTAACTTGCTTGGCCAGACGCCCCTCTCAGGTTTGTTTTCTCTAAAATAAACCTCTTATGACCGCCAAGCCGCTTTTCGTGTTTCCTCTTTCTTTAATTCTTACACCGAGTAGCTGGGATTACAGGCGCCCACCACCATGCCTTTATCTAGGTAGTGGAATCAGTGGGCTCTCTTTCTGCAGGAAAGTTCGCAGAGACCCCATGATTTTCAGAAAGCTGCACGAGATTCATGGGGTAACAGCCAGGTTAGTTGGATGATCTTAACTGTTAAGGGCATGAGGCGCTGATAAATAGCTTGATGCCCTTCTCCAGCCAAGCAGGACTTCTCCGATAAGTCAGAGCACTCTATCTACTGTAGGCTACTGGAAGAGAGTCCCGGGTACTGGTCCACTCATGCCTGCAAATTGGTCTCTATTTTGTTTTTGCAAATGCACATCCACCCTTTGTTTTCTGCCAGGATATAACACACTCGGATTATCTATAGTCACCCTGATTAACTTGGATGATTCCCAAACCTCTATCAACCACCTACTGAGGGAGGCTTCTTCCCCTGCTTTAGATATGGTTCGTACCTGCTTCACTTCTAATCTCCAAAAGGCAGAGCTGTTTTTCACAACCCTAGGGGAACATAATTCATATCTTATTCCTTTAGATTGTCAAAGAGTGATTTCGACTTGGAGTTTTCTGTAACCAGAATTGGAATCCTACTGGCTCCCTTAGGCCCCTCTGCAGGCTTTTTGCCTTGAGTGGCTTCTGAGTTATTTCCACCTGTCATTATTCCAGCTCTATTGGTCTTTTTCTACTTCTCTTGGGATGAGGGAATGGGAATTAAGATTGAATCTGGAAATTGTGAGAATTGGAGGCAGGGCTATTGGATCCACAACTGCCCTCTTTGGTATGTGCGTTTCCACTCCCTGAATTCTTTTGAAATATTGTATTTGGTAGGGTGTGGTGGCTCACGCCTGTAATCCGAGCATTTGGGGAGGCCGATGGAGGTGGCTTACTTGAGTTCAGGAGTTTGAGACCTGCCTGGATAACATGGTGAAACCCCATCTCTACTAAAAAGACAAAAACTAGCCGTGCGTGGTGGCCAGTGCCTGTAGTCCCAGCTCCTAGGAGGCTGAGGTAGGAGAATCGCTTGAACCTGGGAGGTGGAGTTTGCAGTGAGCCGAGATCGCACCACTGCACTCCAGCCTGGACGACAGAGCAATACTCTGTCTCAAAAAAGAAAAAAAAATGTACTTTGTAAATTGCCTTTTTCACTTTAAGTGACCATTTACTTGTTTTAAAGAATATCCTCGGCCGGGCGCGGTGGCTCACGCCTGTAATCCCAGCACTTTGGGAGGCCGAAGCGGGCGGATCACAAGGTCAGGAGATCGAGACCATCCTGGCTAACACGATGAAACCCCGTCTCTACTAAAAATACAAAAAAATTAGCCGGGCGTGGTGGCGGGCGCCTGTAGTCCCAGCTACTCGGGAGGCTGACAGGATAATGGTGTGAACCCAGGAGGCGGAGCTTACAGTGAGCGGAGATCGCGCCACTACACTCCATCCTGGGCAACACAGCGAGACTCCGTCTCAAAAAAAAAAAAAAAAAAAAAAAGAATATCCTCATACATAAATCTTTCGTGCACTTTATGTGTTTAAACTGCTCGGCGTCATATTACTAGGTATAAGAGAATAAACACTTTTAAGGCCTTTTTATTTATTTTTTGAGACAGGGTCTCTTTGTCGCTCAGGAGTGCAGTGGCGCGATCTCAGCTCACTGCAACCTCCGCCTCCTGGGCTCAAGGGATCCACCCACCTCAGCCTCCCGAGTAGCTGGGACTACAGGTGCGCATCACCACGCCCGGCTAATTTTTTGTAGAGACGGGTTTCGTCATGTTTCCCAGGCTGGTCTTGAACTCCTGGGTTAAGCAATCCTCCCACCTCTGCCCGGCAAAGTGTTGGGATTATGGGCGTGAGGCACTGCACCCGGTCTAAGCCTCTTAATACATGTTGCCAAATCATGTTTTCCCCTCAATAATGCCAACATTGGATTTTAAACATTTACAACATTCTAAAAAGTTCCACCAATGTAAGACAAGATGCGTTGTCATTTTTTTTTTTTTTGAGACAGAGTCTTGCTCTGTCGCCCAGCCTGGAGTACAATGGTGTGTTCTCAGCTCACTGCAACCACTGCCTCCTGGGTTCAAGCGATTCTCCCGCCTCAGCCTCCCGAGTAGCTGGGACTACGGGCACATGCCACCATACCCAGCTAATTTTTGTATTTTTCGTAGAGACGGGGTTTCACTATGTTGGCCAGGCTGGTCTCCAACTGACCTCGTGATCCGCCTGCCTTGGCATCCCAAAGTGCTGGGATTACAGGCGTGAGCCACCGTGTCCAGCCAGATACGTTATTTTAAGCTGGGCATGGTGTTGCATGTCTATAGTCCCAGCTACTCCAGGAGGCTTGGGCAGGAAAAGTGCTTGAGCCCAGGAGTTCGAGGTCAGCCTGGGCCACATAGACCCGTTTCTAGGGGGGAAAAATGTCATGTCATTGTATTAACGTTTCTTTAGTTGGCTACTGGAGCACTTTTAAGTAGTGGCTCTCAAACATAGCTCAGTGGCTCGTCATGGTGGCTCATGCCTGTAATCCCAGCAGTCTGGAAGGCTGAGGTGGGAGGACTGATTGAGGCCAGACGTTCAAGAGCAGCCTGGGCAACACAGTGAGACCCCCACCTCTATTTTTATACTTTTTTAAAAAAAGAGCTCAGTGATAAAAAAAAAACTGGAGTGAAACAAAATGAACAATTTGCAGTAAGATTATAGACATGATTTTATATTATAAAACAATGTCCCATAAAACAATATCCCAGCAGTTTTATGATACTTCCTTTCTATATTACAAGTTGTTTAAAATGCTCAAAAATTGGCTTTAGTCTCCACAGTGGGCTACAGCTAAAGCAGCGCTTAGAGGAAAATTAAAATATTTACATTTACATTGGAGGAAAAGTGTTACAAAGCTGGGGGAAAGGAGGAAATTAAATAAGTAACAGAAAGGAAATACTTCAGAGCAGAAACCAATAAAACAAAACAAACCGGGCATGGTGGCTCATGCCTGTAATCCCAGCACTTTGGGAGGCCCCAGCGGGCAGATCACATGAAGTCAGGAGTTTGAGACCAGCCTGGCCAACATAGTGAAACCCCGTCTCTACTAAAAATGCAAAACAAATTAGCCGAGCATTGTGGCACATGCCTGTAATCCCAGCTACTCGGGAGGCTGAGGCAGGAGAATCGCTTGAACCCGGGAGGTGGAGGTTGCAGTGAGCCGAGATCGCACCACTGCACTCCAGCCTGGGTAACAGAGCCAGACTCCGTCTCAAAAAAAAAAAAAAAAAAAAATCCAAAACCAAAACCAAACAAAAAACCAGAAAACAATGGAGAAAATAATGTAAAAAATTGGCTCTTTAAAAAATTAATTCAATTTCTAACCCTTTAGAGAGACTAATCAAGGAAAAAAAAGAAAACACAAATTACCAATATTGGTAATAAAAAGGGACCCTGCCACAGATCATACAGATATTGATAGGGAAATATTGAAAAAAATGCTTAAAATTCAGTACTAACACCACGTAAACACAAAATTCACAGTGACAACATACTTTTATAAGAGACAGGGTCTTGCTGTCACCCAGGCTGGAGTGCAGTGGCATAAATCATAGCTCACTGCAGCCTCAACCTAGGCTCAAGTGATCCTCCTGCCTCAGCCTCCCAAGTAGCTGGGACTACAGGTGCACACCACCACACCGAGCTAATTACTATTATTTTTTAAGAAACAGGGTCTTGCTATGTTGCCCATGGCGGGGTCAAATTCCTGACTTCAAGTGATCCTCCTGCCTCCTGCCTTGGCCTCCCGAAGTGTGAACCACCTCGCCTGGCCACACTTGTCATTATACAAGCAAATTTTGTGAGAATTACATATACATCTGCTTTTGCAATAAATGCATTTTTTTTCAAGTATAGAACACAGGTTTACAACATATTTCAAATCAAAATGGTAAATCTGAAGCTACTTTATAATTAAAAAGCAAAATTAGCATCAAGTGAAAACTGTAAACCAACTAAATGCTACACTGATGAAGCTCTTAAGTTTCCTTCTAGACTGGATATTCAAACTATCAGCTTGCGCCTATGTTGGTATTAGCCTTTAGGTAATGCAAACTTCTTAGAATACTAAATTGGAATCCTTAGGAAATTCTAATAAAGTGCCAATTATGGTTTATGATTACTGAATTCTAAGAAATAAACCTTACTCTTTTAGGTTGCTAATAATAGTGGGAAGAAAGGATACGTCTTTTTCGATGAGTGTCCCTGCCCAAATCTCATGTCAGATTGTAATCTCCAGTGTTGGAGGTGGGGCCTCCAACCAGGAGGTGACTGGATTATGGGGGCGGTTTCTTATGGTTTAACACCATCCCCCTTGGTGCTGTCCCAATAGTGAGTTCTCCTGAGATCTGGTTGTTTAAAAGTGTGTGGCACCTCCCCTGTCTCTCTCTTCCTCCTGCTCTGGCCATGTGAAGTGCTTGCTCCCACTTAATCTTCCACCTTGATTGTAAGTTTCCTGAGGCCTCCCCAGAAGCCGAGCAGATGCCAGCATCATGCTTCCTGTACATCCTGCAGAACCATGAGCCAATTAAACCTCTTTTAAAAATAAATTACCCAGTCTCAGGCATTTCTTTATACCAATGTAAGAACAAACAAATACACCTGGGATCCTGGCTCCCAGCTTCCGATGACTTGCTTCATGAACACTAATGAACAGGCAGCACAGGGAGCAGGCATCCTCAGCTGCTCCTGTAAGCACAGAGGCACAAGAACACATAGCATCTGGATGGCAGCACATTTTTTTTTTTTTTTTTTTTGAGACAGAGTCTCGCTCTGTTGCCCAGGCTGGAGTGCAGTGGCACGATCTCCACTCACTGCAAACTCTGCCTCCCGGGTTTACGCTGTTCTCCTGCCTCAGCCTCCCGAGTAGCTGGGACTACGGGCGCCCGCCACCACGCCTGGCTAATTTTTTCTATTTTTAGTAGAGACGGGGTTTCACCGTGTTAGCCAGGATGGTCTCGATCTCCTGACCTCGTGATCCGCCTGCCTCGGCCTCCCAAAGTGCTGGGATTACAGGTGTGAGCCACTGCGCCCAGCCGGATGGCAGCATTTCTTACATCATGTTGTTTTATTTTCAACTACTACAAAATAGAACAAGAATCAAATGTGATAATACAATTTTCTTTATTAAAAATAATTTACAGCATCAGTAACATATACACAATTGTCATCAACTGAACTTTGCCTCCAATATATTTCTATACAATACTTAACATTATTGAACTTAAAACTGTTATACTGTTTTGTTGGCTTTAAATAATAGACAATTATTTTTGTCTATTACTTAGTGATAGACAAAGTGATTACTTTGTCTGTTACTTCAGTGAGATATATGGTTTCATAGCCACATATTATGTGTAAAATTGATAGAAACATCAGCAATATCACTCTTTAGGGGAAAAAACACTGAAAAAGCCAAAGTCCACCCTCTTCTTCTCTCTTATTACTCCAACCAAACTAAGATAGGATAAACATCCAGTATCTTAGTATCTTCTCCTAAACCTAAAGACAAAAGAAAGGTGTCTTCTATTCAACCACAGAAAAATGTCAAATAATTTCTTCTCATCCTCTCACTCATCACTGTGAAAGCAAATGCACACAACCTTGTTACCATATATGCAGGCAACTATGATTCTGATTTAGGTTCTAGCTTTACTTTCCTTTAGTACAACTGCTGTTTGATTACCAACGAAAGACTAAGCAATCTGGCTAGAGGGATACTAGTACCTTCTTTCAAATGTCGGCATGGAGATAAAACAAAATAGTGATCACTGTCATCTTAGAAACTTTTTAGATATAATAATGACAATTCAGTGGCTGGATGACATTTTCATTGATTCCATTGTATAAGAGTAGCAAAACCCCAAAATATGAAAATGGCAATGATATGTAGCATAATGTTTTTAAAGTATAAAAAAAACCCTGCTGTTGGTAATGACCTTTGAAATTGTACTTTAAGCTTACAACACTGATTTGCTTTTCTTGTGTGTCTGACATTACACTTCTTTTTTTTTTTTTTTGGTAACACAAAATTACCCAGGTATAGTCAACAAAGAAGATACAATAAAAACTAACAGATGCCACATTTTGCAAACATAGCATTTGGCTAGAGGCAGAATTATAAGGTATACATATTAAAACATACATCCAAGACTCTCCTCCTCAATTTGAAACCATGTTTATCAAGTTTTCACTTCATTGTATATAAGCCAAAAAATTAAGAGAACCTTGATTTGTTCCTGAAATACAAAATTTGCTTGTATTATTACTGGACCAGGTAGACTGGATATGTGAATGTTTAATTCATAGTTAGCTAGCTTTACCATCTCCTGAATCAGCTGCTGAGGATGCCTGTGCCTCTGCCCATAACTATATATAGAGTATGCTTTCAAAACAATATAGGCCGGGTGCGGTGGCTCACGTCTGTTAATCCCAGCACTTGGGGATGCCGAGGCGGGTGGATCACGAGGTCAAGAGATTCAGATCATCTGGCC
This sequence comes from Pongo abelii, assembly GCF_028885655.2. NCBI lineage: Eukaryota > Metazoa > Chordata > Mammalia > Primates > Hominidae > Pongo > Pongo abelii. The sequence goes on along the minus strand of NC_072001.2, from coordinate 81,876,498 downwards.
AACATGGTGAAACCCCGTCTCTACTAAAACTACAAAAATTAGCTGGGCGTGGTGGCGCACACCTGTAGTCCCAGCTACTCGGGAGGCTGAGGCAGGAGAATCGCTTGAACCTGGGAGGTGGAGGTTGCAGTGAGCCAAGATTGCGCCATTGCACTCCAGCCCAGCGACAGGGCAAGGTTCTGTCTCAAAAAACAAAAAACAAAACAAAACAAAACAAAACAAAATAGATTTGTTTCCCCCTGCACAATCTGGAATTACCATTTCTTCAGAGCACATACAGGCATTTCATCTTTCAACCTGTAATTTCTCCTAACTCATGTTTTCATGTAAATTAAAAACACATGCACTGACAAATAAATATACAGCATATATCAAGAACACAATATAATTTGAAAGTGTCAAAGAAAATACTTATACAAAATTTAAATAAAGAAATCATTTTGTCAAATTCTAGTCCATCTTATTGTCTAAACACATATTTGCAAAATATTTTCAAAAGATTGTATGATTATGTGCAAAGTTCTTAGTGGTCTTCATCCACTGGTTTGGTAGTTTCAGCATTTTGCTTAAAACAAGTAATTCTTTATGCAATGTGAACTAATTCTGAATTGCAGTAACTGACTAGGTCATAGAAAGGTATCTATATGAAAAAAAATCACTACAATTAACCTTTAGCCTGCTAGATTTAGTTTCTTAATTAAAAAACGGTATAGAACCTTCTATAATTAATTTTCCAACCTTTTTTAAAAAAATTGCCAAACATCTTGTTGACAGAACATTTGATGTGATGGGCAGACATGCATATTGAGGATATATAGTACTCAGCAACAACTTAAGTGTTTTATCCTTACAGTCAGCTTTGGTTAAAACAGTAACATAACAAAATTAATAGAATCATGCATCGCAGGTGATAAATGATTCAAAATGACAGGAAATCAATTTAATTAAGAAATAGCAACACTTAAAAAATGCATAGGGTTGAGCACCCATATAATTGAGGGTGGATAATTTAAATGTATAGAAGAAATCAGTTCAGAGTTTAATGATTGAATAACATTCTCTTTAGCAACTATGAGTGTGAAATTTTGGTTAATGATACCGAAAATATTAGGTTATAGGAAGTTACAGTATTATATAAGGTGAGCAAAATAATCTAATCCAATTAATATAATGCCATCTGGGGCTTGCCAGATAGTCACAGTGGCAAACTGCTGAAACATTAAAGGCTGCATCATATGTGATACATATTTCCACTGCTAATACATGGTGCCACACAATCAGTTGTATCTTGCCATGGTCCATCTTCATACGTGGAGGGAACCTTGGCTGGATTGGACAGAATGATTGTGACCTGGGGCAGGTTCTATCCCTTGCAGTTAGACTAAGGATAAACCTGGTTATATGACAAACTAAGAATGCCAAATGTGCTGGATTGGACAGAATGATTGTGACCTGGGGCAGGTTCTATCCTTTGCAGTTAGACTAAGGATAAACCTGGTTATATGACAAACTAAGAATGCCAAATGTGTCCAGCTCAATTCTGAAGAGGAATTAATATACTTAAAAGGTCCATTTATAAATGAGATTCCAATGACCACAATTTTAGAGTCTAATCGGGCTTCTTATATTTCAATCTGCTACTCTTAAACCAACAAACAGTAGTACACAGTTTTATTGGTGCAAAACTAAACAAATCCAGGAAGGTTACTCATATAAGAATCTTCAACACAAATTCTGCCTTTATTTACAAAATGGTCTGATAAAATATCGCCCCCCCATACTTACAGGTCTCTTCCACAACACACTTCACACGTTGATTTTAGCAATGTTAATAGCACCATTCGTATATTATTTAAAATCAAGAAGATTTCATTTCAGTTACTATGTTGATTCATCATCATTTACATCCATGGATGAGATAAGTGAGTATTACTGGGACTATCTGCTGCTCCATGGTAAGGATTCCTGGGTCCAGCACAAAAGGCTTTGCAGTTACCAGTTATGAAAGGTATCCATGGTAAGTAGATACTATGAGAATTTTCGTGCCACAAAGTTTAACAATCCTCCATGTTTGTATAATGTTATTTCCACATCATCTTCAAATGAAGCAATCACGCTGAATACTTTTCCAGTGCTTGTCTTGAAAGAAGCAAAAACAACTCATGTGAGCAAGTAAATCTTCCAGATGCTACTTGATGGTTAAGACCATTTGTCTTCATATTTAATGACTATACTTGCCACAGATTCTGTCTGATTTATCCTGGTTCTAATTTCTTATACTCCGATTGCCTGAAACTTTTCTGCTGCTTGAAAAACACCTGAGATACCTGACCATGGGCTTCATAGCTAAGTAGAAAAATAGCTGCATTTAGATTTTGACTTATTAATTGGGGAAGTTATACTCACTACTCATATTCATTTTACACCAAATATTGATTGCATGTAATCAATAACTCCTACTCTTTCCCCTTTTTTCTTAGTTGTAAAGTCTGTTTTGCTCTAACTTTGAACGTTCAACTTTGTTCTTTCTTTGGAGTGGTATGTATGCCTGGGTTAAAATTAGATCAGGACAGCAAAAAAATGACCACCATGAAAAGAAAGCTGGCACTTGCTAAGTGGAAGTCAAGATTCCCCTTCATGTGTTCTTTTTTCTGGTATAAGCACCCAGTTCTTTCCACTTTTCCTCACAGAACATAAACTATTAACATAGCTAGATCTAAGTATGGAAGAGAGAGTCATCTTAAATGGCAACTTAACATTCATTAAGTGACATTAGTATATAATTTACAGCAATTGATTCTTATTCAATAATTCATAAACATTTGAGTGCATAATCATATATTTGAAAAATTTAGAGATACCTGTATATTCAATGTAATTCCAGGAGATAGTTCTTCAGGAAATGTTAAAGAAAATGTTTCTCTACCGGAGAGGCCCAAGGAATCTGCATTTTCTCCTGGAAGGAACTGAAGTGGAGCTATGCCAATTCCAATCAAATGATCTTTGTGTATTTTTTCATAACTTTCAGCCAAAACAGCTTTCACACCCTGTAATAAATGTGCATTTTATTCCCTCTAATCACTCCTGAAAGTTATTTATTGAGCATTTAAAGGGGGCAAAAATCTACTTTGGCCTTTCTCTAAATACTTTTAGTCTAATACCTCATACTGAATCAATATTTTATCAAAGTATTTACAGAACCTTTTTACAGATTATTTTTCTGAATTTTTATGGAGCTCTCCAAATTATTCTGATCCCTTTCTGCTGCTCTAGGGTTAAGTACTGTCGCTGCCTACCACATCATAAGAGCTCTATAAATGGGCTGGCTCCTTTGACCCCAAAGTAGGGCTCAGAAGGATTTCTATTTAAACATGCCAGATCTAACATATGTTTTCAACACTCTTGAAATGCCACTAAAATAAAGGAATAAAGAAGGTATATAGGGCCAGGCACAGTGGCTTATATGCTTATAATCCCAGTACTTTGGAGGCTGAGGCAGAAGGATTACTTGAGGCCAGGAGTTTGAGACCAGCCTGGGCAATATAGTGAGACCCTGTCTCTACAAAAAATAAAAATAAAAAATACAATAAAAAGTAACAAGAATAGGCTGGATGCAGTGGCTCACACCTGTAATGCCAGCACTATGGGAGGCCGAAGTGGGCAGATCACTTGAAGCCAGGAGTTTGAGACCAGCCTGGCCAACATGGCGAAACTCCATCTCTATCTAAAAACAGAAACATTAGCTGAGCATGGTGGTGCACACCTGTAATCTCAGCTACTATGGAGGCTGAGGCAGGAGAATCACTTGAGGTTGTAAGTGGAGGTTGCAGGGAGCTGAGATCATGCCACTGCATTCCAGCCTGGGCAACAGAGTGAGACCTTGTCTCCAAAAAATACAAGTAAGTAACAACAATAATGAAGAGGGCATAAGCCCATAGCAACAAAGGGAATAGGATGAGAGAATTCTATAAATATTTAGAAAACAGAGATAGGTAACTGATTTAGAAGACAATGTTGAAACCACAGAATGATAACATGAAATTAGAGAGTGATACCAGTAAGGTCTGAGTTAATGTGCAACACAAGACCCAGGAAAAGGATTGAGATTCAGATGCATGAGGTTCTCAGAATACTCGTGGATACAGGTTACAAGGCCATACAAAGCAGTAAGATCCAGCTCAATCCCCACTCCACAAGAGTAGAGGTTTATTCTCTGGAAAAAATGAGCCAAAGGCTCTAGACTTGTGTTTTTCAACTTTTTTCTCCACTGTCTACCTCAAGAGTCTTTTAAGACTTTTTTCCCCCAAATTGTGTCTTCCTGTTCACCTCCCTTCTCTCCAAAATTTTAATACCACTAAGATGCCATGTATCTTTTAATGTACTCTTATTTATCTGTACTTTATGTGCAAAAAGTAGAATTTTTTTACCACCTGAGAACCTATTTTTGTTCTTTTTTTAAAAAAAGAATGTAATTCTTTTTTACTCATTTTTTACAAATTTTTACTCATTTTTTATTAGACCAGAAATAAGGAAGAGAATACATTCTCTAAACTGATAAACACTGGGCACACGGGCTTGAGAATACCAGATTGAAAACAGGGGACTAAGTAGATGTCTACATACTGAACGAGTCTCTTTCCTTCAAGAAACTGAATGGCCTCAGAGAAAATACAGATAATGACATATAGAATCTCTTAATGAAAAAGGTAGCTTATCACCCAGTCACCTATAGTAAGGCCCAGTAACTGACAAAACCCAGCCCCCATCCACGGCTCGTAATCAGTTTTTTATGTCTAACAAATGGAGGGCCAAGCATCATCTGCCATATGAGGAAAGCTTCCAACATCAAAAACAAACACTAAAACAATTTCCAGGATAAAAATAACCTATACCTATCATTAATACTCATAATAATACTTATAATTAGTATCTTAGAAGGATGAGATTTTGGTTTATTCCCATAGCCCCTCAGAGTATTTACATTTTAAAGGAGATATTAAAGATTAAAATAAGAATGAGGCCTGCATGGTATCTGTGTTTCAGCCAGCCTTTTTACAGCTACAATTGTAAAGAAAAGCATTTGTGAGTATGAAATGGCAAAAAGCACATGTCACATGACTATTCCCCCCAGCAGATGGCCTATTTGCTCTGCAACAAGGAAACAGTCTCAGGAGAAATGTCCTCCTGGCAGACAGCCAGGCACCACAATCTCCTATTTAGGGGCAAAAAAGGTGAAACGTGGCCCACTACTTCTGAGTCTTTTACCCACTGATGGGGCAAATCTGAGAAAATTAAATCAAAAGGAGGCAAGTAAAATTAACAGTAGGGGCCAGGCACATGGCTCAAGCCTGTAATCCCAGCACCTTGGGAGGCCACAGCGGGAGGATCACTTGAGCCCAGGAGTTCAAGATCAGCCTGAGCAAAATAGATCCAATCTCTACAAATAATACAAAAATTGGCCAGGTGTGGTAACTCATGGCGTAGTCCCAGCTACTTGGGAGGCTAAGGCAGGAGAACTGATTGCACCTGGGAGGGCATGGCTGCAGCGAGCAGTGATTGCACCACTGCACTCCAGTCTGGGTGACAAGGACATGGTCTCAAAACCAAAAAAATATGATCAATAGGTATAAATAATTATAAAACAATAGTTTAAAACAGAATTTCCTTTCCCTATTATACTGACTTCTTCACATAAGACTGATGTAGGTTTAACCAAACTCAGAGTATTAAAATGATACTAACTAGACGAGTACAAAATATTACCAAAGATCACGGAAACAAACAAACAAAACTCTCTATACCTACAAGGTTCAAATAACTATAAAAAATCCAGATAAACTTTGACAGGATGTTACTGACAAAAGGGAACATTTAAAACTCTTTGAAGCCAAGATTCAATACCAGTAAATACGGTCCTTTGGCAGCCCAGTCTCTGGAGTTTCCTGAACCATATTTCTTTCCTGCTAAAATAATCAGTGGGATACCTTCTTTCTGGTACAGTTCTGCAGCCTCAAATACATCTAGCTGTAGATTAAAACAAACACAAAAATCTTTAATACAAATTTTGATCCAGTTATAAATTGTCCAAAAACTTTGTGTGCATCCTCACCGTCTGTCCTGATGGAAAATGAATTGTTTTAGGAGCTGGTTTTCCAATAAACTTATTAAAAAGCTTGATATTTGCAAAAGTGCCTCTTGTCATTACAGCATCATTACCTCTTCGAGCTCCGTAAGAGTTGAATTCACGAGGGGTAAGGCTACAAGAAAGTAATGAAAGTCAGTTTTCATTACATGTGGAAAATAATCACACACTATTGAGTTGTAAGACCTATTGAAAAATTTTTTTATCACAGAAAATTTCAAACACAAAAAGAAAACAAAACCATGAATGTCCATGTGCCTATCACCAAGCTATAACTTAACAGATTCTTGGTTTCTTCTACAGTCAACCCCATTAGATTATTTTGAAGCAAAACTGAGATATATTTTAACAACATACTTTTCAGTACATTTCACTAAAAGATGTAGACTCTTAAAAAAAAATCTTTACACCAAAAAAAAAATAAATCACAATAATTTCTTAACAACAGATAGTCAGTCAATATTCAAATGTCACTGATTATTTCCAAACTACTTTAAGTTGGTTTGTTCAAATCAGGATCCAAATGCAGTTCATAAATGTGTTCAGTTGATCTCAAGTGCTTTAATCTACAGTTGATGTTGACCTTTAAACATGAATTTGAGTTGTGTGGGTCCACTTATACATTGATTTTTTTTTCAACCAAACGCTGACAGAAAATATATTATTCACAGGATGCAGAAAACTGCAAATGCGACTTTTCATATATGTGGCTTCTGCAAGGCTGACTGTAGGAATTCAGTATGTGTGGATTTGGGTATACATGGGTGGTCCTGGAACCAATCCCACATCTATACCCAGGAATGACAGTATATAGTATATGTTCCCTCTCCTTCCTCCTGCTTGTCCTCTATCTGATGCAATAAAGTTACTTGTATAGTCTTCTGTACCCACATTGTGTTGACTCCATCTCCATGGATCATTTAACATGTTCTTCTGCCTTCTGTTCTTGTAAATCACATGTCAGATCCAGTGGTTTGGTAAGATCTGGGTTTTTAATTTTTGGCAACAATGCTTCACAGGTCATATGTACTTCTTTTAGGAGGCACAAGATAGCCAACTTCTTTTCCTGGAATGTTACCAGTGATTGCTCATTGTGGTCTAGATTGCTTATTAGAGACGGTAAAATAGTGATACTATAACTCACCCATTCCTTCTTCATTTTTTAGGTACAAAAGTTCTATAAAGAAAAACTTTCCAGCAGGCATGGTGGCTCATGCCTGCAATACCAGCACTTTGGGAGGCCAAAGTGGGAGGAATGCTCGAGCCCATGTGTTGGAGACCAGCCTGTGCAACAAAGGGAGATCTCATCTCTACAAAAAATTTAAAAACTATCCAGGCATGATGGTGCGAGCCTGTAGTCCCAAGCTACTCAGGAGGGTGAGACAGGAGGAGTGCTTGAGCCCAGGAGTTCCAGGCAGCAGAGGGCCAACTGCCACTGCCTTTCAGCCCAGGCAAGACTGAGACCCTGTCTCTAAAAACAAACAAACAAACAAACAAACAAAAGACAAACTTTCCTTCATCAATGATTTGGTTATGCTGAAATACATTCCATACATGAAAGGCTGGTTAAAGAATTGATTATTTACCAGTTTTCAAGCTAATGAGCTGGTCCTGGCCCTTAGACCTTTAGACAGAAGCCTGATGGTCTCTGACAACTCCCTTGTTTTTGGTAATCTTGGTAATTTTTGGTAAAATCGTGTACTTTTTCCAGTCCCAGATCTGGAATCAATAATTTCTCCATGAAGCACTGGTTCACTATACTGGGAAATAGTATTTAGAAATCATAATCTGGGTGCCAGGGGTATTGCTACTGGATTAGTGACTATATATAACTTTTTAGGGAAAAATAACTGAACATAAGTATCTCAACAATCAACAACTGACTTTTATCAGCCTCTGATTTGGTTTTTTATGCAGAGGCAACAATACTCTAAATTTGTGCATTTAAATTCTTACTTCAGGACTGGAGTGGTAGGAGGTTTGAGTGTCTTTATTTTTAGAAAATTCTAATTGATGAGCACTACTGGATTAAATGTGCTAAGAAATATATATCAGAAGGCATAATAATTACAAAAATTGTACATTTGAGAGAAGTGTTGACTGTTTTTCTTTTTTGGAAGTATGTTACAATTATGATGAAGATGGAAATCACAACCAAAAAAAATTTACAGGAAAGAAAACTTATTTCTCACCACTTTATAATAAAAGCTATGCAATATTATCACATGTCAACACAAGTTACATTGACATTTTGGCTGGGCACGGTGGCTCATGCCTGTAATCCCAGCAATTTGGGAGGCTGAGGTGGGCGGATCACTTGGTCAGGAGTTTGATACCAGCCTGGCCAACATGGTGAAACCTCGTCTCTACTAAAAACACAAAAACTTGCTGGGCATGGTGGCACGTGCCTGTAATCCCAGCTAGTTGGGAGGCTGAGGCAGGAGAATTGCTTGAACCTGGGATGCAGAGGTGGCCGTGAGCTGAGATCGCACCACTGCACTCCAGCCTGGGTGACAGAGTGAGGCTGTCTCAAAAATAAATAAACAAATAAATACATAAATAAATAAATTTCAATGAAAAAGCTTGTCATTTTAATTACTCAAGCATCAAACAAGCATCCAATAAGCTAATCAGGTAGCAGTACTACAAATTCTGCTTTTAGCAAAACTTTGTCTCTATTGTCAAAACAGTCCTTTGATAACAGGGCAACTCTACATGATTAATCATGTAGAAATGAAATAAAATCTTACCAGTTTTAAATTTTTATTTCCAATATAAATGGCCTTTACATTTACATTTATTGTTCCTATAAAATTTTAGGCTCATGAAGCAGAAATTCATTGTCTTTTGATTTGTACATATCATTCCCAGCCTCACACATGTACATTTTATAGCCCATAAAATACACATTTAAATTCCTTACTCCAATAATGGGAAGCTGGTTTTAACCAAATGAGCAGGCTTCATTTGGTAGGTAAAACCAAGCTGACTTTTCAATAAAGTAGCACTGAAAAAGAAAAATCTTATTCCCAATCAGCTGTTTATTTAGACTATAAGGGCTCAATTTAAAATTGCAATTTTATTTTCTAAAGTCACAAGCAAAGACAAGTACAGAAGGTACCCCCCCTGCCCCTGCCACTCTCCATTCTTGCTTAAGACAAACACATTGGCAGTCAGATACCTACAATAGCATGTATTTACTGGAAAAAAGGGAACATGACCAATAGAAGCCTCTTAATCAGTAAGAAACAAGAAAAAACAAAAACACTCTAAAGCCATGTACACATACCCTCTGTTTGTCAAATACTTAGCGGCAGCACTATTCCTAGCGATACTTCCTGCAGGTGATATATGATCTGTTGTGACAGAGTCTCCCAAATATAATAAGACATGGGCATTTTCAATAGCCTGGAGTGCAACTGGCTCTTTGGTCTAGAAGGTAAAAGTTCAAGGCATTTAACTCTTTACAAGACTTCTTAGTTTATAACAATCTTTAAAAGATCAAATAGTAAAACAGTACTTACAAGTTTATCAAAAAATGAAGGGCATCTGATATAAGTAGACTTTAAGTCCCATGGAAACAAAACTGAATCCGGTGCTTCTAAGGAATTCCACCGTTTATTCCCCATCTGTGAATACAGTTTTCGTTGACGAACGAAAGCAAAGATAAAAGGACTCAGAAAAAGAGGCGCATGAAAATGATCAAGGGAATAAAATAGTACTTAGGTCACAACAACAACAACAAAAATAGGCCATATCCATTTGGAAAGAAAATTAAGACAGTGTATTCTTTTCTTTTTTTTTTTTAAATTTTAAATTTTTATTTTTGCCCAGGCTGGTCTTAAACTCCTGAGCTCAAGCGATACACGCGTCTTGGCCTCCTAGAGTGTTGGGATTATAGGCGTTAGCCACCATGACCAGCCAAAACAGTGTGTTCTAAAAAATCATGACGTTTTTGGACAGAATGATTAAAAATTTGCTCCTCAAATTCTAGTATACCAGATCTTCAGGAACACTCTAAGGGGCAAGTTTCAATATAAACTGAACATAAAGACTTTACAGAGTCCAAAAAAGTTAAAGAATTTAGAAAGATTTCTATATGTTGCTACGGAGAGATTAAACATGTATGAGGTATGCTGTTAATGTCTAAGAATGTTACAATGGAGAAAAACCTCTGCTTTTTCAATGTATTTGTTCCACATCAAAGCCTTCAAACTATAGCCAAAAATCTCACCATTTCTTAGGCCAGGCACAGTGGCTCACGTCTGTAATCCCAACACTTTGGGAGGCTGAGGTGGGCGGATCACTTGAGTCCAGGAGTTTTGAGACCAGCCTGAGCATTTTGTATTTTTTATTTTACAAAAAATAAAAAATTAGCTGGGCCTGGTGGTGAGCGCCTGTGGCCCCAGCTACTCCGGAGGCTGAGGGGCAGGATTGTTTGAGTCCAGGAGGTTAAGGCTGCAGTGAGCTGGTTTAGGCCACTGCACTCCAGCCTGGGTGACAGAGTGGGGCGCCATCTCCCAAAAAACACCAAAAAATAAATAATAAAAATTAATAAATATTGCATAGTTTATCTAATTATTCTCTTTACAGCTTATTTGCCTCTCCCCAGGAGAATTCTGTGTTTTGTTCAATGATGTATTCTGAACACCTAATCAATTCTTTCTTTTCCCCCTCAACTTTTATTTTAACTTCTGGGGTACATATGCAGGATGTGCGGGTTTGTTACATAGGTAAATGTGTGGCATGGTGGTTTGCTGTACGGACCATCCAATCAACACTAATGAATTCTGATACTCTTAAGACATTTTCTTTTCTTTTTTTTTTTTTTTTGAGACAGAGTTACACTCTTGTTGCCCAGGCTGGAGTGCAGTGGCGCGATCTCGGATCACCGCAACCTCCGCCTCCCAGGTTCAAGCAATTCTCCTGCCTCAGCCTCCTGAGTAGCTGGGATTACAGGCATGCGCCACCAAGCCTGGCTAATTGTTTTGTGTTTTTAGTAAAGATGGGGTTTCTCCATGTTGGTCAGGCTGGTCTTGAGCTCCGGACCTCACGTGATCAACCTGCCTCGGCCTCCCAAAGTGCTGGGATTACAGGTGTGAGCCACTGTGCCTAGCCGCCATTTTCTTTTTAACTACAGATTCCAGATACAAACTTACTATTACACATTACAAACTGTATTCAAAATAATGTAATTTTAATTTTTATTCTATTCAGAAGATATATGAAATAAAAGAACACTGAAAATTGATTAAACTATTTAAGAAACACATAAGACTCTTACTTCTATTTTATCTTTTAATGCTTTAAACATGGAGAGTATAACATGTTCTTCTTCTACTCGATGAACTTCTTCTCGACTAGGCCAAATATCATGCAGGTAAATGTTCTTGCCGGTGGGGTCAGTACCTGGTTAAAATTTTTGAACATGATAATCAGTAAAAAAATAACTCTCTGAAAATGTTCACACCTTTTCAAAGACATATCATGGAAATCAAGTAAATGATTCAACAGGGTGCTTCAGGCTTAAGCGGCGGGAAGAACTAATTACCTGCACATTTTATTTTCTTCACATAAACACAGAAATTAATAACTACACATTATCATACGTCTTCCTGAAATAATTCAAAGAATAGATGGTCTAAGAAACATTTCAAAAACATAACGACTTCTATTGGGAAAAGTATGTGTAGGTATACATATACATAAAGGAAAAGATACCTAAAGGTTCTGTCTGGAAATCTATATTCACTGTGCCTGCTATGGCATAAGCTACCACTAAGGGTGGAGAGGCAAGATAATTGGCACGAACACAATCACAAAGACGACCTTCAAAATTTTTGTTTCCAGATAAAATTCCACAGGTAACCAAATCACCCTGAAAAAAACACAAACACACAAACAAATAAATTCAATTCTAGAGATGGTACAAATTTGGATAATCATATATAAGCAATCTTAAATATTAAAGTCTGAGGGCAAGATTAACCAAAAAACATATTACTAATTTTTAAATACAGAACTATCCATCTTGCAAATAAACTAAATCAATTCCTTGTATTATGAAGGAATTATTTCAAGGATCTACAAATGATTCTTTGAATCATTTAAAGAGTCACAGGTTACTATTGCCAAGAGGTGCAGAGTTTACAGAAATATAAACACATCAATATATATTTTCTGTAATTTAATAACAAAACATAGTTAAAAAAATCACATTTGCCAATCCACACATTTTACCTGTTTTACTGCATTTAAAACTGCGTCTGATAAAGGTGCTGTATTTCCCACACAAGTTGAACATCCATAGCCAACGATTTCAAATCTGCATTTCAAAAAAAAAAATGTGAGTGACTGAATAGCACATCACAACATCTATAGAGAAAGGACAAGTCTTATCTTGTATTTCTATCGCTGTAATAAGATTACTTAAAAGACTATTCATGACACATAGATTAACCTTCATCAATATATTCACTTCAGAAGATTCTGAGCAATCAAGTCTAACTCTCAGGCAGGCTATTTGAACCAGCTCACTGCAGCCTTAACCTCCTGGGCTCAAGCAATCCTGCTCCTCGGCCTCCTGAGGAGGTGGGGCCACAGGTACTTGCCACCAGGACCAGCTAATTTTTTTATTTTTTGTAAAATAAAAAATAAAAATGCTCAGGCTGGTCTCAAAGGTGAATGCAAACCTTTGAAGAGCCTTAATAGCACTTATCACTGTACAAGAGAATTCCCCCAAATACTACTTGCTAGGAATATAACATGACCTTTTAAAATAATTGATACTGTACTTCCATCCAAGAGTTTAAAATGTAAAGAAGACCTGGCTATAATAACCTGACCAAAGGTCCCAAAAGAGGCATTGTAATTGGGCACTCTGATAGGAGTAATCTCTCAACTATCAACCAGTTAAACCCAAGAAGAGTCTCTGACAATAAATCCAAGATAATATAACTAAAAGATTATAGGCATAGTCCTCTAAATTACTTTCGGATGCTATTCTAAAAGCAAAAAAATCTAAAATTTATCAGTTTTGCAAAGGAATTGATGACTCATATGTTCCAAAATACACACTGAAAATATAACTAGGCTGGGTGTGGTGGCTCAGGCCTGTAATCCCAACACTTTTGGGGGCTGCGACGAGTGAATCACTTGAGGCAACGAGTTTGAGACGAACCTGGCCAACACGGTGAAACTCTGTCTCTGCTAAAAACATAAAAATTAGAGGGGTGTGCTGGTGCACACCTGCGGTCCCAGCTACTCAGGAGGCTGAGGTAGGAAGACTGCTTGAGCCTAGGAGGTCAAGGCTGCAATAAGCTGTGATTGCACCACTGCACTCCAGTGTGGGCAATAGAGCAAGACACTGTCTCAAAACCAAAAAATCCCCACACAACTAGCATCAATTGTTTTGGATTACATAAAAAAAGTAGGTTAC